>NC_092711.1:73385542-73708653 GCF_047496885.1 Scyliorhinus torazame | reverse complement strand
CGCTCCGTCTTCTAGGAGCCACTGCCGGATGTACGTGGATCGGATACCGGACATGAAAGCATCACGAATATGGAAGTTCATGTGGACTTTTGCCGTCACCTCTTTATGGTCGCAGTTCCTGGCGAGCTCGTTTCCCCAGAGCCCTGGCAGCAGGGCGAGAGCAAATGTCTGCCGTTTCGTACGTCGTAGCTTTCTCGATCACGGAGGATAGTGGGTGGCCCACCAGGGCATGTAGTAAGCTCAGCTTGCGAGGTCCGTCAACTTCAGTCTCTGAGGAATTCAGACAGGCCTCAAAGCACCGGAGCAGTTTTTAAAAATTTCAGTGGCTTCCGGCGACCGAGCGTCCAAATTGAGCTTCTATGGCTTTAGACCGCTGTCCATCTTGATGTAATCTGGTAATTAAATTGAGATACCCTCAATTACGACTCGGGAGAGGAGTTTGATAATACAAAGGCTTTAATTACCAGAAAACCAGACAGCTGCCGAGAAGTGTGCTCACTGCACGCTGCCTACTGAACGTAACCTTACATACAGCTTCCTGGGGGCGGAGCCGGAGTCCCCCAGGGTTCCAAACCCGGTCTTAAAGGGGCCTACGCATTAAAGGTACATGTGTATACAGATATCATTCATCACAAAACCTTTCCAAGACTTTGCCCTCAACAGAAGTAAGGCTCACTGGTCTATTGTTACCAGGGTTGTCTCTACTCCCCTTCTTGAACAAGGGGACAACATTTGCTATCCACGAATCTTCTGCCACTATTCCTGCAGACAAAGATGACTTGAAGATCAAAGCCAAAGGCTCATCAATCTCCTCCCTAGCTTCCCAGAGAATCCTAGGATAAATCCCATCCGGCCCAGGGGACTTATCTATTTTCACACTTTCCAGAATTGTTAACATCTCCTCCTTAAGAACCTCAAGTCTTTCTAGTCTAGTAGCTTGAATCTCCGTATTCTCCTCGACAACATTGTCTTTTTCCTGTGTGAATACTGCCGAAAATTATTCATTTAGCACCTCTCCTATCTCCTCGGACTCCACGCACAACTTCCCACTACTGTCCTTGACTGGCCCTACTCTTACCCTAGTCATTCTTTTATTCCTGACATATCTATAGAAAGCTTTATGGTTATCCTTGATCCTACCTGCCAAAGACTTCTCATGTCCCCTCCTGGCTCTTCTTAGCTCTCTCTTTAAGTCCTTCCTAGCTAACTTGTAACTCTCGAGCGCCCTAACTGAACCTTCATGTCTCATCTTTACATAAGCCGCCTCCTTCCTCTTGACAAGTGTTTTGACTGCTTTAGTAAACCACGGTTCCCTCACTTGACCACTTCCTCCCTGCCTGACAGGTACATACATATCAAGGACACGCAGTAGCTGTTCCTTGAACAAGCTCCACATTTGAATTGTGCCCATCCCCTGCAGTTTTCCACTCCATCCCATGCATCCTAAGTCTTGTCTCATCGCATCATAATTGCCTTTCCCCCAGATATAACTCTTGCCCTGCGGCATATACCTATCCCTTTCCAGCACTAAAGTAAACGTAATCGAATTGTGGTCACTATCACCAAAGTGCTCACCTACCTCCAAATCTAACACCTGTCCTGGTTCATTACCCAGTACCAAATCCAATATGGCCTCGCCTCTCGTTGGCCTATCTACATGCTGTGTCAGGAAACCCTCCTGCACACATTGGACAAAAACTGACCCATCTAAAGTACTTGAACGATAGCGTTTCTAGTCAATATTTGGAAAGTTAAAGTCCCCCATAACAACTACCCTGTTGCTTTCGCTCCTATCCAGAATCATCTTTGCAATCCTTTCCTCTACATCTCTGGAACTTTTTGGAGGCCTATAGAAAACCCCTAACAGGGTGACCTCTCCTTTCCTGTTTCTAACCTCAGCCCATACTACCTCAGTAGACGAGTCCTCATCAAACGCCGTTTCTGCCACCGTAATACTGTCCTTGACTAACAATGCCACCCCTCCCCCTCTTTTACCACCTTCCCTGAGCTTACTGAAATATCTAAACCCCGGCACCTGCAACAACCATTCCTGTTCCTGCTCTATCCATGTCTCCGAAATGGCCACAACATCGAAGTCCCAGGTACCAACCCATGCAGCAAGTTCACCCACCTTATTCCGGATGCTCCTGGCATTGAAGGAGACACACTTTAAACCAGCTTCCTGCCTGCTGGTACACTCCTGCAACTTTGAAACCTTACTCATGACCTCACTACTCTCAACCTCCTGTAAACTGGAGCTACAATTCAGGTTCCCAATCCCCTGCTGAACTAGTTTAAACCCTCCCGAAGAACATTAGCAAATTTCTCCCCAGGATATTGGTACCCCTCTGGTCCAGGTGTAGACCATCTCGTTTGTAGAGGTCCCACCGACCCCAGAATGAGCCCCAATTATCCAGAAATCTGAAACCCTCCCTCCTGCACCATGCCTGTAGCCACGTGTTCAACTCCTCTCTCTCCCTATTCCTCGTCTCGCTTGCACGTGGCACGGGTAACAACCCAGAGATAATAACTCTGTTTGCCTTAGATCTAAGTTTCCATCCTAGCTCCCTGAATTCCTGCCTTACATCCCTATCCCTTTTCCTACCTATGTCGTTGGTACCTATGTGGACCACGACTTGGGGCTGCTCCCCCTCCCCCTTAAGGATCCCGAAAACACGATCCGAGACATCACGGACCCTGCCACCTGGGAGCCGACACAAATCACGAGTCTCTCTCGTTCCCACAGAATCTCCTATCTATCCCCCTAACTATGGAATCTCCAATGACTAATGCTCTATTCCTCTCCCCCCTTCCCTTCTGAGCAACAGGGGCAGACTCTGTGCCAGAGACCTCTACCCCATGGCTTACCCCTGGTACGTCTCCCCCCCCCCCCCCCCAACAGTATCCAAAGCGGTATACTTGTTACTAAGGGGAACGACCACAGGGGATCCCTGTACTGACTGCTTCTTCCCAGCCCCTCTCACCATCACCCATCTATCTTTATTCTTTGGAGTATCTACATCCCTGAAGCTTCTATCTCTAACCACCTCTGCCTCCCGAATAATACGAAGTTCATCCAGCTCCAGTTCCCTAACGTGGTTTCTGAGGAGCTGGAGATGAGTGCCCAGATGAAATCAGCAGGGACACTGACGGCATCCCTCACCTCAAACATTCTGCAGGAGGAACATTGCACTGCCTTCCCTGCCATCCCCTCTAGATAAAAAAAGAAAAAGAAAGAAAGTGCTTACCTGTTATTCACTCTGCCCCTTAGTTTAAAGGAGGTGGAAGGGTGGGGTCACTACAAGTGTAGTGTCTAGGGTTTAGAAACTGCCCAACTTAAATACAGGTAAAAATAAAACACTTAACCAGCACCCACTGCGCCCCACACAAAAACAGCAATCAGCTGTTATGGGCCTGCGCAAACAATTTAAATCTTTACTACTTACCCAGCAGTCACTCAGTCCTCACTCCGACTGGGTTCAGCTGGAAACTCCCTACAGTAAGTTTTTAAAAAAAAAAATTACTTCCCTTCTCAGGAAGCACTCACTCAGTGAAGGTCTACTGCCCTCTGCTGGATGCTTGCCTTCACTTGAACAGCTAGGGTCTCTTGCACAGGTACACCTTCAAGTTACAGTGACCACAATGCACGTATGTAAATTTCCCCCACAACAGCCAATCAGCAGCTCCACTCTACTGCCCTCTGCAGATTGTGGTCTGTAGATTTTTAAGTTATATCAATTCAAATGTCTATCTAAATACTTTTTAAATGTTATGAGGGTTTGTCCCATTATTTCAGGCAGCATGTCACAGATCCTCACCACCCTCTAAACCTCCTAGTCCTTCACTAAATCTCTGCCTCCTTTTATATGTATCCCTTAATCAAAGGGATTCGGACCTTCCTATCCAATCTATTTAGATCCCTCAGAAATTTTAAAAATATATAAATTTATATTTTTTTCCAATTGAGGGGCAATTTAATTTTGCCAAGCCTCCTACCCTGCACATATTTGGGTTGTGGGGGTGAAACCCACGCACACAATGGGAGAATGTGCAAACTCCTTACAGACTGTGACCCAGGGCCAGGATCGACCCCGCGTCCCCAGCACGCACGCACACAACCACTGTGCCACCATGATCCCCCAGAATTTTATACCTTTAGAATAATCTTTACTATTATCACAAGTAGGTTTACATTAACACTGCAATGAAGTTACTGTAAAAATCCCCGGAACCACAATCGAGCACCTATTCAGGTACACAGAGGGAGAAATCAGAATATCCAATTCACCTAACAAGCACGTCGATCGGGACTTGTGGGAGGGAACCCATACAGAGACTGGGAGAATGTGTAGACTCTGCGCAGACAGTGTCCCAAGTGGGAATTGAACCCCGGGACCCTGGCACTGTGAAGCAACAGTGCTAGCCACTGTGCTACCGTGCCGTCCATAAAACAGTTGAGCTCAATGTTCTCAGATTAAAGAAGCTGAAGCGCCCAACGTGGGTCTTGAACCCACGGCCCTGGGATTAAGACTCCCATGCTCTGCCGACTGAGCCAGCCAGGCTGCTTTCCATAATTTCATTTTGGTCTCCCCTCAGCCTTTTCTGTTCCAAAGAAAACAGCCCCAGTTTATCCAAACTTTCCTCTGAGCAAACATTGTCAATTTCAGGTCAATGATCTTAAATCCCCTCTGTGCTCTCTCTGGTGCAATCTTCCTCTACAGGAATCTAGCTCTGGCCTAACTAGTCCTGTCCTGCCATTTATCATGTAATCCTTTGCCTTGTTTTCCCTCCAGCTTTCTTCCTCACTATCAAGTGTTCAATCATTTTTGTGTCACAGGTAAACTTCTTCCACATGTTCCTACATTTACTTTCAAATCAATGATGTAAACCAGGAGTGAAGGGCCCAGTACTGATTCCTTTGAAACCGGCACTGGAAACAGCCCTTTTATTTTCTCTATTCTTTATGGGATGTGAGTGTCACGGGCAAACCAGCTTGGTTGCCCATTTCTAATTGTCCTTAAACTGAGTGGCTTGCTAGGCAATTCAGAATTAACCACATTTCAGTGAGTTGGCCAAATCCGGTAACGCCGGTGCAGACTCGATGGGCCGAATGGTCTCCTTCTGCACTGTAGATTCTATGATTAATTCCGACCTTGGGTCACTGTCTCTGTGGAGTTTGCCTGCGCCTGCATAGATTTCCTTTCTGGGTGCTCTGGTTTCCTCCCACAGTCCAAAAATGTGCAGATTAGGTGGATTGGCTGTGCTAAATTGTCCCCTGCAAGTGTTACGTGGATAGGGTGGGGAATTCGCCATGGTAGCGTGCTCTTTCAGAGGGTTGCCACAGACTCGATGGGCCGAATGGCCTCCTGCTACACTGAGGGGATTCTATGATTCTCCATTGGACCCAATGATATATTCACTCACACACTGCAGCCTGACTCTTATTATTGGAACAGACACTGTGTTTGTTCCTCTCAAAGTGAGTGAACACTTTGCTGTTTCTCCTCTGGGCCCCATCTCCACTATTATTGTCTGATTGTCCCACTGAGACTCTCACTGTTATTATTGGACAATCAGCGAGTCAGCCTGAGCCTGTGGCCGCTCTCACCATCTGTAACCGTCACAATGTCCGGGTGATTGACGGCAGCTCTGGACCAATAGAAGGTGGAGGGGCAGGACTGGAGGACGAGAGCGCTGGTCCTCCAACCAATGAATGAGTGGCGGGGCCCGCTGCGATTGAAGCATGCGCTGTGTGGGTAATGGCAATGCAGAAGGGCTGTGTCTTCAGATCCGAAATTGGTGCGAGGCGATTAACAATATGGAGGGAGCGAGAGATCGTGGGGGTGGGCGGAAACGTCGTGTAAAGCTGTTGTAAGCCGCAAACCTCGGAAAAGAGTTTAAGATTGTTTATAAATATGAGAAATGCCAATAAAAAGTTTTTTTTTTTAAAAGGAAAAGAGTTTAAGGTACCCAGTTTGTACTGAGCGGAGCTACGGCTCCTCATGTTCGGCTCGGGTTAACGGCCGCCATCTTTATTGGATGTGCATCAGGGCGCACGCGCGTTTGTCATCTTTGTAGGGGGCGATGTTTCAGTGAGTGGGAGGAGCTTGTTCCTCATTGTTCAGAATGGAGGCAACTTGTCCATCAAACTGGATTAGTCTTTGAGTCCCAATGTCTTATTGATGATGCAAAGCGGTGGCAGAGATGGAAAGGAAGCCAATCCTGGTCTCTGGATGTCACTGTCTCATTGGATGTCCTGTCCCATGTGTCGAAAGCTCTGAGGCTCTGTTCAGTCACACAAAGACCCAGGGCAGAAACTCACAACCCTGAGTCAACATCACCCTAAAATCAGGGGACTGCTGATGATGAGGGCAGTGTGCAGCGGTGAGGGGGAGCGGGAGGGCATGAGCGGTCATCCTGGACCAGGGAGCAGGAGGAGAGAATGTGGTGAATTTCTATCCTGGACTGATAGTGATTAATTTTGGAAACTCCTTTTACAGGGATTAGTCGGGGTAGATTTACACACCGCAAATTCAAACCGGGAGAAATATTTATCTTTCCAGAATTTTATTTCTGGACTGACAGTGATGCCTTTGTAAACTTCTTTCACAGGGGCTTAGAAAGGGATTCGCAGACAGGAAACTCACAACCTATCCTCACATCAAATTCTGACAGCACCATTCGAGTTATCAGGACCTGGAGGTTATCAACCTTTGTGTGTAAGCATTGAGTTCAGATCATTATCACTCACTGTGTAAAATTTCTTCCTCATATCCCCCCTGTAGATCTTGCTCATAATCTTAAATCTGTGTCCCATAATCCTTTTACAATCTACTGATGGGAACAGATTTCTTTATCCTTTGCCGGGTTTGCTGTGGTCGTTTCCGGTGCCTGGGTCGTGCTGGGTGGTTCGTCCAGATTTCACTCCATTTTTCTGTGTTTATAGTGGCCGAATGGGCTTGTACCAGTCCATTTTTGGATCCAGTTCACAATTGAAGTTCGCTCCAAGAATTAATTGATGTGTATCCCGGTCTGAGATAGGTCCCAACAATTTAATTTTAAAATGACACATCGTCCCAGTTAGGGGCATAGACATTCACCAGCACCACCAATGTACCCGCCAGTAACCCACTGACCACCATGTATCTCCCATTAGTGTCCGCAATGACCCTAGTGACCCCTTTATTGATTAAAATTGCAGCATATCGAGCCCTTCCGTCAAAGCCCGAGTGAAACACTTGGCTCACCCCTCCGCATCTGGTCGGATCTCTAACCTGCAAGTGAGTCTCCTGCAAGAACACCACACCAGCATTTAGAATCTTCAGGTGAGTGAAAACCCTTGACCTTCACTGGTTCACCCAATTCCTTTACGGTCCAGGTGACCAGCCCTGAATTAGGGGATCACCCCCCCCGCCCCTCCCATCACGGTAGCATTGTGGATAGCACAATTGCTTCACAGCTCCAGGGTCCCAGGTTCGATTCGGCACTGTCTGTGCGGAGTCTGCACATCCTCCCCGTGGGTTTCCTCCGGGTGCTCCGGTTTCCTCCCACAGTCCAAAGATGTGCAGGTTAGGTGGAGTGGCCATGCTAAATTGCCCTTAGTGTCCAAAATTGTCCTTAGTGTTGGGTGGGGTTACTGGGTTGTGGGGATAGGGTGGAGGTGTTGACCTTGGGTAGGGTGCTCTTTCCAAGAGCCGGTGCAGACTTGATGGGCCGAATGACCTCCTTCTGCACTGTAAAATTCTATGAAAATCACGGAATCAGCCATTTCCACTGTGAGGGACTATCCAGCAAATCTTCAAAAAGTACAGGCATAGGGTCCACCCAAGATGACTGCCATACCCCTATCCTCAGAGTAAATCAAAAACAGTTCTATAGTCATCATCAGTGAGCTACCACATTCCCCCCATGCCCCCATTTCCCACCAACGCCCCAGCTAGACACACAAATTGAAATCAAACCCACTCCCCAGGCTCTGACCCAGAAGCTAAGCTTGCCGAACCAGCCAAAACTGGTTCACCGGCTGCAGCTTTACCCACCCCCCCTTCTCACTCTCATTCACCAGCTTACTGCTGCCGGGGCAGCTCTCTTAGGACACCAAGAAAAGCAAAACAACAATATTACCCACTTCGAGGGTAAAACATATTTCGGAATGCAGTCCCTTACTAGATCTAGTTTCCAACGGGCCCGTCTCTCTCTCTCCTCTCTCTCCCTCCTATCTCTCTTGCCCCATAAGTGGAAAAAAATAATTGGGTACTCTAGATTTATTTTAAAAAAGAAAATCTTTACCTACGGACAGAACAGACAAACATTTTGTCTTCCACATTCACAGGCCAATGATATTCAGGTCCTGATGAATGAAGTGACTTAAGTCTTGATGTGAAGTTTGATTTGAGTTTCCATCTGGTTAACCGAGGACCGGGGTTTGATCCCGGCCCGGGTCACTGCCCGTACAGAGTTTGCATATTCTCCCCGTGTCTGTGTGGGACTCACCCCTACAATCCAAAAAGATGTGCAGGTCGATGAATTGGCCTCGCAAAGATTACGCCTCAATTGGGGGAAAAATATTGGGTACTCTTTTTTTTAAAAAAACAACAACTTTTAATTAAAAATAAACAAAAGACATCACTGTCAATCCAGGGTAGAAATTCTAAACAGACAATTCTAGTTTCTCTTGAACATTTGTTCCTCTCTTGTTCCCCCAAAGCTGTAAATCCCCGTCCCACACACTCTCCCTCCTCCCTGGGCTGAAATCCAAACCCATCTCACCATCTGCACCATTTCTTTCCTCCACTCCCAGTTTTCTCCCTCCCTCTCCTCTGCCTGGGTTCAGTTCTCCAGCTCCTGTCTGCAGACTGACAATAAAATCAATGGGTGTTATTGGGGGGTTTGGGGTCTCCAGGGGGTGTTTGTGAATTCTTCCCTCCCGCCTGCCAGGGTTTCCTTCCTTGCCAGAGATCAGAGTCCTCATTGATGCTTTGAGCCCAACCTGGAACCACGCTAAATTGCCCCTTAATTGGGGAAAAGAATTACATGAAGGTTAGCGGCTGCACAAAGTGTTTCCATCTCCTCCCACCCATCTCCTTAACAGGTTGACGCATTTATTTGACTGACTAAAAGGATGGTCTCTGGCAGCACAGTGGTTAGCACTGCTGCCTCACAACACCAAGGACCCGGTTCGATCCTGGCCCCAGGTCACTGTCTGTGCGGAGTTTGCACATTCTCCCCGTGTTTGTGTGGGTCTCAGCTCCACAACCCAAAGATGTGCAGGGTAGGTGGAATGGCGACGCTAAATTGCACCTTAATTGCAAAAAAAAAATTGGTTATTCTAAATTTATTTCAAAAAAGGGTTGTCTCTTTCCTCATGTTCACAATTAAAGGGGTGGGTTCCCCAGGAGATGGCTGGCATTTCAGGGCAATTAAATTAATAATGGACAGGGATATGTCCAGTGTTGTTACATGGTACAGATTAGATATATTATTTACCGTTGTGTAATAAAGTAAATGTAATATTTTTCACTTTGTAATATAAGACTGTAGCTACGTTATAGATTTCCAGTCGTCTCTTCCCTCAGGGGGTTGTTAGTCTTTGGATTTCTCTTCCATAGGGACCAGTTGTATCTGGGGGTCATTGAATATATTGAAGCACAAGTTTGACAGATATTTTATTGACAATGGAGTTAAGGGTTATGGGGAACAGGTAGGAAAATAGAGAGAAAGCTGAGATGAGGAGGGATTTCTTCACTCGAGGATGTGGTGAAGCTTTGGAATTCTCTACCCCAGAGGAATGTGCAGCCTCAGTCATCAGGTATGTTCAAGACAAATATTGCTAGGATTCTAGATATTGAAGATATCGAGGGATATGGGGACCATGTGGGAAAATGGTGCTGAAGTAGATCGGCCAAGGATCTCAATGAATGGTTGAGTAGACTTGGTGGGCCGAATGGCCTACTCTTGCTCCTATTATAATCTCTGTGTCCTGGTCAGGAAGCAGTGAGCTGAGCTCTGATCTGTCAATCAACATGAATCAGCACCTGCAGGAGAGTTGGGAGGGTGAATATTAGATACAGCAGAGTGAGAATGGAGTGAGATTGTGCGGGATGGAGATTTACAGCTTTTGGAGAACAATAGAGGAAATTACATTTCATACGAACTAGAATTGTCTGTTCTGAGTTTCTATCCTGTACTAACAATGATGACTTTTGCTAATTGTTTTCAAAGGATATTGGAAGAGGAGGAATTATAGACAGAAATCTCAAAGGTCACGTCTCGATGTGACAAACTCAATCGATTCCTCCTGAACTGAATATCCTCAGCGAGAAGGCAAAATATTTGTCCGATCTGTTGGCTTCAAAAGATTTTAAACGTGAGTGTGACTGGAAAAGCACCGAGACCCACAGAACACACACCCGAGTGAGAGTGTTCCATTGAACTGACTGTGGAAAGAGCTTTAACTAGTTACACAGCCTGAAAAAACATCGCACCATTCACAGTGAGGAGAGACAGTGCACATGTTCTGTGTGTGGACAAGGCTTCCACTGATTGTTCAATCTGGAGAGACACCAGGAGACCCAAAACATGGAGAAACCGTGGAAATGTGGGGACTGTGGGAAGGGATTCAGAGTCCCATCTCGGCTGGAGTCTCATCGACGCAGTCACACTGGGGAGAGGCCATTCACCTGCTCTGTGTGTGGGAAGGGATTTGCTCAGTTATCCACCCTCCAGTCACACCAGCGAGTTCACACTGAAGAGAGGCCATTCACCTGCTCTCAGTGTGGGAAGGGATTCAGTGATTCAGCCGCCCTGCAGAGACACCAGCGAATTCACACTGGCGAGCGGCCGTTCATCTGTTCTGTGTGTGGGAAGGGATTCAGTGATTCATCCAACCTGCGGGAACATCAGCGAATTCACACTGGGGAGAGGCCATTCACCTGCTCCCTCTGTGGGAAGGGATTCACACATTCATCCAATCTGCAGAAACATCAGCGAGTTCACACTGGGGTGAGACCATTCCCCTGCTCCCTCTGTGGGAAGGGATTCACACAGCTATCCAGCATGCAGAAACATCAGCGAGTTCACACTGGGGAGAGGCCATTCACCTGCTGTCAGTGTGGGAAGGGATTCACACAGTTATCCAGTCTGCAGAGACATCAGCGAGTTCACACTGGGGAGAAGCCATTCACCTGCTCCCTCTGTGGGAATGGATTCACACAGTTATCCATCCTGCAGACACACCAGCGAGTTCACACTGGGGAGAGGCCATTCACCTGCTCTTAGTGTGGGAAGGGATGACATAGAAAATAGGAGCAGGAAGAGGCCATTTGTCCCTTCGCGCCTGCTCTGCCATTCATTATGATCATGGCTTATCATCCAACTCTTTTCACAGCAACTTCATTGCAGTGTGAATGCAAGCCTACTTGTGACAATAAAGATTATTCTTCTTAAGATGTGCAGCGTAGGTGAAATGGCCACGCTAAATTGCCTCTTAATTGGAAAAAAGAATTGGGTATTTTAAATTTTTAAAAAAATCATTAATCTGTCTTCTGAACATCTGGGCTCCTAGCACCGATCCCTGCAGTACCCCACTAGTCAGTGCCTGCCACTTTGAAAAAGACCATTAATTCCTACTCTTTGTTTCCTGTCTGCCAACCAGTTTCTTGTGCATCTCAATGCACTACCCGTAATCCCGTGTGCTTTAATTTTACACACTAATCTCTTGTGAGTGATTTTGTCAAACGCCACCTGAAAGTCCAAATATACCACATCCACTTGCTCCCCCTTGTCAACTCTACCAGTTACACCCTCAAAGAATTCCAGTCAATTTCGTCAAGCATGATTTCCCCTTCATAAATCCATGCTGACTCTGTCCGATCCTGCCACTGGTTTCTAAGTGCTTTGCTATAAAATCTTTGATAATGGATTCTAGAATTTTTCCCACTGCTGATGTCAGGCTTACTGATCTATAATTCCCTGTTTTCTCTCTCATTTTAAATAGTGGTGTTACATAAGCCACCCTCCAATCTGCAGGAACTGCTTCAGAGTCTATAGAAGGTGACACCAATGCATCCATTATTTCTAGAGCCACTTCCCTCAGTACTTTGGGATGCAGATTATCAGGCCCTGGGGATTTATCGGCCTTCAATCCCATAAATTTCCCCAACACCATTTCTTTACTAATATTGATCTCCTTCAGTTCCTCCCTCTCACTAAATCCTGCGTTCCCCAACATTTCTGGTATCTGATTTGTGCCCTCATTTGTGAAGACAGAACCAAATTATGTATTTATTTGCTCACCCATTTCTTTGTCCCCTATTATACATTCCACTGTTTCTGGCTGAAAGGAACCTAAATGTGTCTTCACCAATCTTTTTCTCTTCATGTACCCATAGGAACTTTTACAATCAGCCTAATTTCCTGTATTCGGCCATTCCCAACATCACCACTGCAGTTTTGGGGTCTCTTTACTAATTTATTTCCCCCTTAGTGTTTCTGAGCTCTACCCATACAGATTCCACATTGTCGGAGCTAATATCCTTCCTCACTATTGCATTAATTTCCTCTTTAACCAGCACTGCCTCACCACTTCCTTTTCCTTTTTGTCTGTCCTTCCTAAATACTGAATATATTCAATTCCCATCCCTGGTCATCCTGCAGCCATGTCTCCATAATCCCGATTATCTCACACCCGTTTATGTCTATTTGCGCGATTCACTCGGTTATGCCATCTGCAGTCACACCAGGGAGTTCATACTGGGAGAGGCCGTTCACCTGCTCTCAATGTGCAAAGGGATTTTGTAATTCATCGCACTCCCTGAGACACCAACAAGTTCACAACTGATTACAGGGATTGGATTCTGCTGTTATTGTTTCTGTTCTCAATTACATCCAGGACTGCAGTTTGTTCATTCTGTTGGTCAATGGGGATGGTCAGAGGGTTTCTTTCTGCTGGACTGGCCGGTCTCACAACTTCGCCTCTAGTGGGCTGATTCTCTCTGAGCCTTCTTGCGAATATCTGGTTGCACATTTCATAGATCATAGAATTTACAGTGCAGAAGGAGGCCATTCGGCCCATCGAGTCGAGTCTGCACCGGCTCTTGGAAAGAGCACCCTACCCAAGGTCCACAGCTCCACCCTATCCCCAGAACCCAGTAACCCCACCCAACTCTAAGGGCAATTTTGGACACTATGGGCAATTTAGTATGACCAATCCACCTAACCCGCACATCTTTGGACTGTGGGAGGAAACCCAAGCACCCGGAGGAAACCCACGCGCACACTGGGAGGATGTGCAGACTCCGCACAGACAGTGACCCAAGTCAGGAATCGAACCTGGGACCCTGGAGCTGTAAAGCAATTGTGCTAACCATAATGCTACCGTGCTGCCCTTTCACAAGGGGTGAAAGGGGGTTTGGAGGTTGGAAGATGTTTCATTGCCATTTCTGTTTAGAAACCCCAAAAAGCATGCCACATTGCCATGACGATGGGCTATGGTGGTTACATGGTTCTTTTTTTTTTAATGTAGAGTACCCAATTCATTTTTTCCAATTAAGGGGCAATTTAGCGTGGCCAATCCACCTAGCCTGCACATCTTTGGGTTGTAGGGGTGAACCCACGCAAATACGAGGAGAATGTGCAAACTCCACACAGACAATGACCCAGAGCTGGGATTGAACCTGGGACCTCGGCTCCGTGAGGCAGCAGGGCTAACCCACTGCGCCACCGTGATGCCCGATGGTTCTTTTGTTTAAGTTATCTTGATGCTTCTCACAGAATATCAGGGTCTGAGGGGCATGTTGTCTGAGGTGCACTGGGAAACTACATTAAATAGTATGGTGGGAGACAGGCAATCACTAATATTTAAGGAATTATTACAGATTTACACGGGGATCGGTTAGCTCAGTTGGCTGGATGGCTGGTTTGTGCTGCGTGACACCAACAGCACACGTTAAATTCCCATACCGGCTGAGATTATCCATGGTCGGTGTCAGTATTTATATTCCACATGATCCTCCACCCACCCCTCTATATTTCCCCCATCAGCATCTCCTATTCTTTCTCCCTCATGTATGTATCTAGGTTTCCGTTCAATGTATTCATGCTGTTCACCTCAACCACTCGCTGTGGAGTGAGTTCCACATTCTCACCACTCGCTGGGTAAAGAGGTTTCTGCTGAAAGTCCTATTGGATTATTGAATCCCTTCATAATCTTAAAGATAACATCAGGTCACCCATCAGTCTTCTCTTTTCCAGAAAAAAGCAGCCCCAGCCTTTCCTGAGTGTTAAATGCTCTCAGTTCTGTATATTATGAATCTTGCACTTTATCCAATGCCTTTATTTCCTTTTTCTAAATGGAGATCACCAATGTTGACAGTGCTCCCAGTGTAGTCTAACCCTGGTTCTAAACAAGTTGAACATTTCGTCCGTACTTTTCAATTCTATCCCTCTAGAATGGAACCCTATAGATGAACCCCACACTTTATGAAGGATGTGAAGTTCTTAGAGGGGGTGTAGAGGACATTTACAATAAAAATAATGTCACAAGTAGGCTTACATTAACGCTCTATTGAAGTTACTGTGAAAATCCCCTAGTTGCCACACTCCGGAGCCTGTTCTGGTTCACCGAGAGAGAATTCAGAATGTCCAATTCACCTAACCACATCTTTCGGGACTTGTGGGAGAAAATTGGAGCACCCGGAGGAAACTCACCCAAACACGGGGACACTCAGACTCCGCACCGACAGTGACCCAAACCGGGAATCGAACCTGTGTAGAAGCCAGGTATTTCTAATACAACTAGTATAGGTAAAAGATAGCTGTTTAAACATAAATATTTAGCCCCAGTTTTAAATACCCATTTAAAAATGAGAATTTCAGCACCCATAACCTCAGGTCATCTCAAAACATATAGCTTCAATAGATACATGAAACAGCATAATTCCATCATAGATTAAAACAGCACAGTTGCAAGACAATTTGACACTATGCTTGTGCTGCTGTCAAGGACAAGGGCTGAATTCCATGGCAACGAGGTGACAAGACTCCAGTAACTAAAGCTCTATAGTTCTCTTTTCAGGCCATTAGTGATTACAGCGTGAACCACATTCCATAGCTTATAAGGCCGAAACATTTTAATGGATAAAACATTGAATCAAATATATATTTGATTCCAGCTTTCTCGACATGAAGTCTCCATTGTTACATTAGCCAAGCTAGCTTAATTAGATGATTTAAGACAGATATGGAAGGGTATAACTGAAACGTTTCCCCCCGCCATTTTAGTCTGTCTGTCTGTCTTTGTAGTGATGTAGTGTTTTAGTGTGTTTCTGTAGTAGTGTTTAGTGTGTTTTTGGAGTGTAGTTTTGGAGAGTGTTTTTGAAGTCTTGACGTTTAGTTTTAGTTTAGCTCTCTCTCTCTCTTTTTCATGCTTCATTTCCAGACTTTGACCTTTTAAAAGTTACTTTCGAGCTGTCTGCCTAAGCAAGAAGATAATGTCTTGATTCTCTGAAAGCTTCAAATTGTCTACGAATTGCCTTTTAAATGACTTTCAAATTGTAATCAATAGAAGAAAAATAAAACAATTTTTTTTAACTTACATTTCTGCTGAGTCCCAGTAATCGCAAAGTGCTACTGGTAACCGAATAGTAGGAATACTATAAATTCCTTCAACTTTACACAGTCGAATAATACTAGGAATCTAACAACTTGTCGTAGTTCGGCAGGATAAGATCCTTCAAATAAGAATCTTTCAACCTGGGACCCTGGAACTGTCAAGCAACAGTGCTAACCATCGTGCTAGAATGGCACCAGAGAGAAGGGACTCCAGTCAGTTTGAGAGACTGGAGCAGCTGAATTTCTCTCCTGAGATCACAGCATCTGGAGGGTGGGGAATGGGGCCATGAAATGAAATGATATGAAAATTGCTTATTGTCACAAGTAGGCTTCAACGAAGTTACTGTGAAAAGCCCCTAGTCGCCACATTCCGGCGCCTGTTCGGGGAGGCTGGTATGGGAATTGAACCGTGCTGCTGGCCTGCTTGGTCTGCTTTAAAAGCCAGCGATTTAGCCCAGTGTGCTAAACCAGCCCTTTGAGAACATGTCGGCTCTCTGTGGAGCAAGCCAGTCTGTCCATTGCCCCGTTCTATCCCCAAATCCCTGTCGGTTATTTCTCTCCGTGCCTGTCCAATTTCTTATTGAAATCCTTCCGTCATCTCTGCATCTCCTCCCCTCATAGGCAGTAGGTTCCAGGTTGTTACCACTCCCTTTCCTTGTACACAAGGCTGCTCGAGCACAGAGGAGTCTATTTGGCCCATTTTTCCCGTGCCAGCTCTTTGTACAGTGACCCATTTAACCCCGTAGTTCGACTATTTTGTTTTCTTTTTCAGAATGTACCAAATTCCCTTTTGGAAGTTGCAGTCCAATGAGATTCTGGCACCATGTATGGACAGTGCATTCCAAATCACAACAACTCGCCGTGCTTTACAATAAATAATTGTGCCTATGGTGTGTCTGGAGTTTAACAGAGTATTCGAAATGGTGTCAATGAAGTGGTTATTACACAAAATTAAGACTCAACCTTCATCAATAAATTGGTGAGGACACCAAGTGTAATATATCCTCGTTTGTGGACAATTAGAACAAATGTACATTTCTATGAAACTTCTCACTTCCACTGGACCTCCTAAAGTGTTTTAAAGCCAATGGAGTTGTCGTCTTTAAAATCTTTCCTACTTTGAGACTGTGAAGAAAACAACTTTACAACTCTGTTTCGATAAAAATAACTTTGTCTTTATTGACCAAAGTCTGCAGGCAGTATGGCTACAGTTTGAAGAGAGAGAGAGCAGTTAAAGCAAAACTGCTCATTCCTTCTCAAGCTCGCAAAGACATGGAGAAAACGTTCAATATTTATACAAAAGCTGTATCATTTTACAAAAACAGACCTTGTTCACAAATGTAATCAGTAGTGAGAGATCAGTAGTAAGGAATCAATACAGTCATAACTTCTGACCAAACATGTTGTCATGGAAAGACCCTGACTCGGCTTATTTGCAGTATTTTGTCTTTAGAGGGTTTAAGACGTGGTCCTATTTTGCTTTTACCTCTGCCCTCATGATGCCTTGACACAGATGGACCTAGGTCATGAGGAGGTTGTGTTATTAGGACATTCCTAGATCGTGACTTTGTTATCAGGTTTTACTAGGCACTATTTTCCCTCTTCTGGCCTTGTATGATACGATTATGTGGATTCTTAGCTTTGTCTAGTTTGTCAGGGTCTGGTCTTGGCAATAGCTGACACAGCTTTCTTATACATGGTTACATAAGTTGGCTATTTTTCCCACCATGCTATTGCTGAGTTTGTACACTTTCACAGAGTACTTTTGAAACATATTCACTGTTGTAATGTAGGAAGCTGGAAGTGCGCATGTGTACTCACATTTAGTTTTAAAATTGTTATTTTCATTATAAAAAATAAATTTAGAGTACCCAATTCAGTTTTTCCAATTTAGCGTGGCCAATCCACCTACCCTGCACATCATTGTGATGTGGGGGTGAGACCAACAAAACCACGGGAAGAATGTGCAAACTCCACACGGCAGTGACGCAGGGTGGGGATCGAACCTAGGACCTCGGTGCCGTGAGGCAGCAGTGCTAACCATTGTGCCACCTTGTTGCCCGTAAATTATTATTTTCAAAGTGTATTCACAGGCCTTAGTAATAAGGTCAAGGAAGCCATTTTATACCTCTAACATGTGCTTTCTGCAGCCATTTCGCCTTCTGTACCTTTTCTATATTAACTATGTATTGATTTCATCGCAAAAAAAAATAATGAAATTCAAGTTTATTCAAAAGTGAATATTGATTATGATTAGTGAATTGTTGTATTGGGTAATTATACTGCAAAGATTAGATCTTTATTTTTAAAAATAACACGATCAACCAAAATGTTTCGAGAAACTGCAGAGCTATCAGAATTTGTTTGAAAAAATAAATTACTTGATAATTTCGAGAAGTTACGAGATGTGGTGATAATAATAGTAATCACTTATTATCACAAGTAGGCTTCAATGAAGTTACTGTGAAAAGCCCCTAGACGCCACATTCCGGCACCTGTTCAGGGAGGCTGGTACGGGAATTGAACTCACGCTGCTGGCCTTGTTCTGCATTACAAGCCAGCTGTTTAGCCCACTGTGCTAAGCCAGCCCCTGATAAGCCTGTATATAATATTACATGTACTCAGCAGTGTGACCTCCCACCAGTAGTTGGCATCAGTCAGGTGACACTGGCTACCAGCAGAAGGTTGTCAGGCGTACACAAAACCAGTCGCACATAAGGGTAGTTCCAAGAGAGTCTAATGTAGCTCTGTGATAACAGTCTGTGTAGCATTCTGATTGTTACCTTACCACGTGTACATTAATAAATCATCGTTCTGGCTAATTCACCAGCAGTTCAGTAGAATCATTGCAAGACAAGATCACAGAACACAACACGAGACACCATATTCTGCCAAGAATATGTGCGCTAGGCATTGGAATGGTATTGTTACTGGGTGAGTAAACCGGAGACCCAGGTTAATGCTCTGGGGATCAGGGATCGAATCTGCCTATGACAGATGCTGAAATTGAATAAAAGTCTTGAATTAAAAGTCTAATGATAACACTCTTGATTGTTGTGAAAACTCACCTGGTTCACTAAAATCCTTCAAGAAATCCGCTCTCCTTATGTGGCCTGGCCTACACGTGACTCCAGATCCACAGCAATGTTGTGGTTGATTTGTAAGTGCCCTCTGAAATAGCCTCACAAGACACGCAGTTCAAGGGCAATTGGAATGAACAGAAAATGCTGGCCCCGCCAGTGACCCGCACCTCCCAGAAATGAATAATTTTTAAGAAGGCTCATTGTTCAATCTTAAGGCGAGTAAGAAACTGTCTCTTTGATTGGAATTGATTTATTGTCACGTGTACCGTGGTACAGTGAAAAGTATTGTTCTGTGTACAGTCCAGACAGATCGTTCCATACATGAAAAAACAAAGTGCGGATCTTGGCAGTTTGCTCAGTTCACAAAATCTACGTCTACAAAGCCATTAAATTCTTAAGATTTTAATCAGCCTCCGAAACATATCCAGACAGCTCATATAGACAGACACAAACGATACTGTAACTGAATTAGAGGAAATGGCAGAGATTTAACTGAACCACATTTTTGAAAAATTCGGCCTTAATGACAGAGAAACAGGAAAAGCCACTCAGGGAGATGAGGAAATCCAGGCTCAGTACGGATTTGCTGTCACCCCTCCTTTCTTATACATGAACGGGATTTAGGCTGCATAATGTTTCACACCAAAACACAGAGGGGTCAAATCTAAGCAACACACAATTCACTTCCATTTAACTATATTTGACTTTGTTTAAAAGCTGACTGTGGTCAAACTGAACAAAGATTCATGCGACTTCTGTTACCCAGTGAAACGCTTTCTTTTCTTGGTCAGTCATGTTTGCAATTTAATTCAATGGTGTATATTTCAGAGTTTATTCAGGGTGAAGATTCGAGATCTATTCAATTCAAAATGAAGTCATATATAACAAATAAATATACTGATGTTCAACATAGAATAATTAAACAAATATTGAGTAAAATTTATGGAAATTTTCTACAGGATGATAAGAATGATGCATTAATGATTCAACAGAGAGCATTGTCCCATTAGATATTTGCTGAACAAATGCTAAAGTTCAATATCTTATGGTCTTACAAGTTGAGACCATTGGGTACTGTGCTTCCAGCTGTTTCTGTAGCATGGAGGTTATCACATTCACCTAACGCGCAAAAGGTGCCTGGTCCGAAACTGGCAGAAGCATTTAATGCTTCTCATTTAGGATGTGGAGATGCCAGCGTTGGACTGGGGTGGGCACAGTAAGAAGTCTTACAACACCAGGTTAAAGTCCAACAGGTTTGTTTAGAATCACTAGCTTTCGGAGTGCAGCTCCTTCCTCAGGTGAATGAAGATGTAGGTTCCACAAACACATATGTAGAAAAATTCAATGATGCCAAATGGTACTTTGAATACGAGTCTTTGCGGGTAATTAAGTCTTTACAGGTCCAGACGGTGCAATAAGAGAGAGGGATAATCACAGGTTAAAGAGGTGTGAATTGTCTCAAGCCAGGACAGTTGGTAGGATTTCGCAAGCACATGTAATGTAACATGAATCCAGGGTCCCAGTTGAGGCCGGACTCATGTATGTTGTGCTTGGCTATCAGTTTCTGTTCGGCCATTCTGTGTTGTTGCACGTCCTGAAGGCCGAACGCTTACCCGAAGATCAGAGGCTGAATGCCCTTGACTGCTGAAGTGTTCCCCGACTGGAAGGGAACATTCCTGCCTGGCGATTGTTGCACAATGTCCATTCATTCGTGTTGCAGCATCTGCATGGCCTCGCCAATGTACCACGCCTCAGGGCATCCTTTGCTGCAGCGTATGAAGTACATAATGTTGGCCAAGTCGCACCATTACACGTGTTGGTGATACCCATGTTGATGATCTGGCACGTCTTGCAGAGGTTACCATGGCAGGGTTGTGTGGTGTCATGATAGCTATTCTGAATGCTGGGTAGTTTGCTGCAATCAATGGTCTGTTTGAGGTTGCGCAGTTGTTTAGAGGCAAGTAGTGTTGATGACCTTGGCAAGATGTTCGTTTTCATCGATGACGTGTTGAAGGCTGCGAAGAAGATGTCGTAGTTTCTCCGCTCCGGGGAATTCATCAGGTGAATGAGGCACCGGGAGTTTTTCCACAGACCCCAAGAGGCCTACAGCGAACCCAATGAGACAACCAATGAATCGGAACAGCAGACCGAGAGATCTGTGGGACTGGAAGATCCAGCCAGCAGGAAGGACTGGAAAACCTCACCCATTAAAACAATCCGATCAGCTGATTCTACAGCTCCTCTTCCACTAAACCACTCAGTAAAACTGCCTCGAAAGACCTTTCTTCCAAATTCTGAACTCACATCTTTCTCCTCGTTTCCTGCTGTCTCCCATCATGCTCTCTCAGCGCTCATCTTGTCTGTGAAACTTACCCTTTGCTCCTTTGACCCAATTCTCACTAAACTGTTTAACATCGAACTTCCACAATCATATAATTTACAGTGCAGAACAGGTCATTCGGCACATCAAGGCTGCACTGGCCCTTGGAAAGAGCACCCTTCTCAAGCTGACACCTCCACCCTATGCCCATAACCCAATAACCCCACTTAACCCTTTTGGACACAAAGAGCAATTTAGCATGGCCACTCCACCAAACCTGCACATCTTTGGACTGGGGGAAAACCGAGCACCCGGAGTAAACCCACGCAGACACGAGGAGAATGTGCAGACTCCGCACAGACAGTGACCCAAGCGGGAATCGAACCTGGGACAGTGGAGCTGTGAAACAACTGTGCTAACCACTGTGCTACTGTGCAGCTCCTGATTTATTGGATTCAAGTTCAAATACAAGCCACGATGAAGCATCTGCCTTGGTGGGGTTTGAACCTGCATTCTCAGAGAATTGTGCTGGGTCTCAGGATTACTCATCCAGTGACAATACCATTACACCATCACCTCCCCAGTCAAGCACTTTGCAGAGCTCGTCCGGCATATGAAGCCGGGACCTCTCCAATTTTGGAAACCCCCTCAGCGAAAATCATACCCCACGGTTTCGACGGTATCTCCATGGAGTTAGTGTCTTTGTCCGTTTCCTCTTTGACAATCAAGTGAAGCTTGGTCCTCACACAGAACATGTGTATGGTTTCTCCCCTTAGTGAATGGTGTTTTTTTCAGGCTGTAACTGGTTAAAGCTCTTTCCACAGTCAGTTCACTGGAACACTCTCACTCGGGTGCGTGTGTGTCTCGGTGCTTTTCCAGTCACACTGATGTTTTAAATATTTTCCCACAAACAGAACAAACATTTTTCTTTCCACATTTATAGTCAGGATATTCAGGTCCTGATCAATTGAGTGACACTGTCGGATCTTAATGTGATATTTTGTTTGTGTTTCCTGTCTGAAAATCTTCTCCTAATGCCCTGGAAAAGGAGCTTACAAAGGCCACACTATCAGTACAGGATAGAAATTCAGAACAGACAATTCCAGTTTCTGGGGAACATTTTGTTTCTCTCTTCTGTCCCCAAAGCTGTAAATTCCCGTCCCACACACTCTCCTCCCTGGGCTGAAATCCAAATAAAGTATTTGATCATTATTTCTGTATCCTTTTACCAAAGTTATATAATTAGAGGTAAGAATATGCTTTATAAGTCACTTCATTCATGACTTGTGACAGACATTAATCTGAATCACCCTGACTGAGCAATTAGAATAACAGAGGTGAACCTTGTGTCCAGAACTGACTGTGTGGAGATTTGATGAGCAATCGCAAAGGTCGTTCCTCGAAATCTTCCAGGGTTTCCTTTGTTCTTCCTCTCCCTCTCGAACTAAGTTATACCGGATATCAGACTTAGGGCCCATTCTGGTTCTCTTCCTGCTGACTAAATAACTTCAATCAAATATGGAGAAGACTGAATCCACTGTTTGGTCCCTGTTCCAATCTCCATTCCTGACATACCAACTCTATTCCTCTCCCTGGCAACAATCTGAGACTTAGCCAGTCTCTTTGTAAACTTGATTTCATACTTGATCCAATATGAGCTTCTGACCTCATAGAATTTAGTGCAGAAGGTGGTCATTCGGCCCATCGAGTCTGCACCGGCCCTTGGAAAGAGCTCCCTAGCTCAGCCCACACCTCCACCTATCCCTGTAACCCCCCCTAACCTTTTTACATACTAAGGCAATTTACCATCGTCACCTCACGATTTGACAATTCCATTGCACACCTGGCTGCTCTCCCACATTCTACCTCTGGAAACTTAAAGCAATCCAAAAGTCTGCTCCCCATGTCTTAATTCACAGCAATTTCCTTTCCCCTATGATCCCTGTGCTCCGAGACTTGCATTCTCTCCCAGTCAATTCTCACCCTTGTTTTCAAATCCCTCCATGGCCTCATCTCTCCCTGTGTCTGTCATCTCCTCCAGCCCCACAAACCCCTGAGATATCTGCACAGCTCTGATCCTGGACTCTTGCACACCCCCGATTCTAATTACTCCGCCACGGTTTTAAGTTCCCTCGGCCCCAAGCACTGAATTCCCTCCCTAAATCTCCCCATCTCCACCTCACTCACCTCCTTTCAGACTCTTTAAAACTCACCTCTTTGTCCAAGTTTTTGGTCACCTGTCCTAATATCTCCTTTTGTGTCTGGGTGTCTCACTTTGTTTTATAATGTTCCTGTGAAGTTGACTGGGATAATTTATGATGTTAAAGGTGTTATATAAATATAAGTTGTTGTTGTTGACTGTAACCCTGACCTCCTGTTTTACAATATCCCATTGGTTTCACAACAAACTCTATCTCTGATGTTTTGCCCCCTGCGGGTTTGCAGCCTCTATAAAGACGGTGGCCGTTAACTCAGGCCTGTCACCGGGAGCAGGCCGCAGCTGTCCCCCCGCTCGATGCAAACCCGGGCCCGGAAACTTCTTATTGGGGTTTGGCGCCTCCACCGGGTTTCAGTGAATCCTCCGGGCCGAGTCCAGCATCGGCACTGCGCATGCTCCAGCGCACAATGCCCTGGGAATGATTGACGACAGCTTTCGTCCAATAGGAAAAGAGGGGCGTGCCTGGGCGACTGGGCGGGGCGGCTGGTCCTCCAACCAATCGGAGTGAATGAAGGGCGGGGCGGTGCCCGGTCTCCCACGTGACTACGAGCATGCGCAGTGCCGATGATAGCTCAGGATTCAGGTGGTCGGGTGGAAATCCTTCGCCGGTCAGATCCCGCTCGGTGACTCATGAGGGAGGAATGGGGCCGGCGGATGGTTCGGGAGGCTTCACAAACACTCCGTGTCGGCCCCAAACCCCGAATACGAAGCTCGGATGCAGCAGTTGAACCGGCGAAAGCTGCTCGGGCTTTTCCCCGAGACAGGCCCGGGTGGACGAAGTACGCGGCGGAGCGCATGCGTAGTGAGCGAGAGCCCCGGGTTTTGCTCGTAGGGAGTGAGCTCAGATTTACCTGAGGGATATCTGTACCCGCCGGGGTTAAATTACAAAGCTAGATTGCACAAAAGAGTCAGAGACATGATGACACAGAGAATAGCATTCGGCCCATTGAGTCCATGCTAGCTCTCTGGGGCAATCCAGTCAGTGCCATTCTCCTGCTCGATCCCTGTATGCTCACAGATTTATTTCCCTCAGATGTCTATCCAATTTCCTTTGAAATCAAATGATTTATGTGTCTATTTTCAAACTCCCTCATAGGCAGCAAGTATCAGGTCATTGCCGCTCGCTGTGTAAAAGCATATCTCATATCACCTCATATGTCCTGTACCTTTTACATACAAACTCGGAACAGGCCATTTGGCCCCTCGAGCCTGCTCACCATTCAATAAGATTGCGGCTGATCTCATTTTAACCTCAACTCCACATTCCTGCCTACCCCGATAACCTTTCACCCCTTTGCTCATCAAGAATCTATCCAGCTCTGCCTTAAAAATATTCAAGGACTCTGCTTCCACTGCCTTTTAAGGACGTGATTTCCAAAGTCTTACAACCCTCAAGAGAATAAAAAGTCCTCATCTCCATCTGAAATGGGTGACTCCTTATTTTGAAACAGTGAAGCCCTCATTCTCGATTCTCCCACAAGAGGAAACATCCTCTCCACATCCAACTTGTCAACCCTCAGGATCTGATATAATACAATCCAGGTTTTACCCAAAACTTTAAATCTGTGTCCCAAGTGCTTCTACGTAAATGGAAACAGAGTTTCTTTGTCCACCTGATGGAAACCTGGCATAATCTTGTGTACCTGAATCAAATCTCCCCTCAACCTCCTTTGCTGGAACCATTCTGGTAAATTTCCTCTGCACCTTCTCCAAGAACCTTCACATTCTTCCTGAAGAGTGGTGACCAGAGCTTTATAAAGATTCATAGAATATAATTAGTACCATAGAATTCCTTCAGTGCAAAAGTGGGCCATTCGGCCCATCGGGTCTGCTCTCATTCTCTGAAAGGTCACCCTGCCTAGGCCCACACCCCCACCCTCTCCCTGTAACCCCATAGGTCCACCTAATCTGCACATCCCTGGACACTAACGGGCAATTTATCTAGACCAATCCACCTAACTTGCCCTTCTTTGGACTGTTGGAGGAAACCTGGGCATCGGGTGGGAACCCACACAGACATGGGGAGAAAGTGCAAACTCCACACAGACTGTCACCAAGGCCGGAATTGAACCCGGGTCCCCGGCACTGTGAGGCAGCAGTGCTAATCACTGTGTCACCAGAAGCATAGTTTCAGGATCAGTATTTCTATTTATGAAGCTCAAGGTCGAATATACTTTGCCAACTACTCTCTTAATATGTCTTGTAGATATACAAAATCCCTCTTCACCTCTTTCTCTCGCCTCCCAAAGAGGTCAATTGGGTTTTATAACAATCCTGCCATTTTCATGGTCACTTTTTCCCAGAGCCGGCCCCACAAGTGACCAGATTCATTCAGCTCAATTTCAAATCTGCCTTTGTGTTTTTGTGGGTTCTCTCACTCCCTATTTTCTGTTTTTAAATCAGTTTCACAGGTGTTAGAAGGGGACGCTTCAAAGTCCGGAAACTCAAACCAAACATCACATCAGGATCTGACAAGAGTCCTCTATTTATCATATCCTGAATATCAGCGGATTTCGAACATGGAAGGAAAAAGCATCATTCACAGTGGGGAGAAACCGTTCTTGATTTGTGTGTGTGGACGAGGATTCGCTCTGTCATCAGGCCTCACAAGCAACAAATGCAGTCACACCGAGGAGAAACCGTGGAAATGTCCGGACTGTGGGAAAGGATTCACTGTCCCATCCAAGCTGGAAACACATCAACGCAGTCACACTGGAGAGAGACCATTCACCTGCTCAGAGTATAGGGAGGGATTCACTCAGTCATCCACTTTTTCCACACACCAGCGAGTTCACACTGGGGAGAGGCCATTCACCTGCTCAGAGTGTGGGAAGAGATTTACTTTTTCAGTCCACCTGCTGAGTCACCAGCGAATTCACACTGATGAGAGACCGTTTCATTGTCCAGACTGCGGGAAGTGCTATAAACGTTCTGGGGAACTGATTCGCCATCAACGTGTTCACACTGACGAGAGACCGTTCAGGTGCTCTCACTGCGGGACTGGGTTCAGGCAATCATCTGACCTCACTGTACATCAGCGAAGTCACACTGGGGAGGCACCATTTGCCTGCTCCCAGTGTGGGAAGGGATTCACGCGATCATCTAACCTGCAGAGGCACCAGCGAATTCACACTGGAGAGAGGCCATTCACCTGCTCCAAGTGTGGGAAGGGATTCACGCAATCATCTGACCTGCAGAGGCACCAGCGAATTCACACTGGAGAGAGGCCATTCACCTGCTCCAAGTGTGGGAATGTATTCACCACTTCATCCCATCTCCTGAGACACCAACAAGGCCACAAGTAACTGCAGTGATTGGATTTTGCTGTTCCTCACATTCAGGACTGAACCATGTTAATTTGGGTCTCTGCTCATTTACAGGGGCTAATATTCTGGTAAGAAGTCAAATAAATTAATTTGTGTTAAACGTGCAGTGTTGCAACATTTTAATATCTCTGACACAAGTTAGTTCCTTTTGAAGTACTCTCGCTCTCCCCTGTCTCTTCCATCCTCACCGCCAACAAGAAGTGCGAGGAGCTTTAGGAGCTTCTTTGTGAATGAGATTGAGTAAATCCGATCAGCCGCCTCTGCTGCTTCCCTCCCTTCCACGAGCCCACCGGACCAAACTGTCTCTAAATTTCATCCTTTCCCGAGCCCTGAACCCACATCTTTCTCCAGTTTCTCTCCCATCTCCCCTCATGCCCTCTCAGAGCTCATCTTGTCCATGAGACCAGCTCCTGCTCCATCGACCCTATTCCCACTGAGCTACTGATCAGCCAACTGTCCATGGATATTGTCAACATTTCTCTCTCTTCAGGTACTGAGCCTCTGCCTTCAAATCTGCCGTCATCACCCCCTCCTCAATAAAACAAATCCTTGACCCTGCCATCCTGACAAATTACTGTCCCATCCCTCTCCTCTCCAAACTATTTGATCATGTTGTCACCTCCCAAATCCTTGCCCATCTTCCCCAGAACTCCCATGTTTGAATCCCTTCAATCAGGTCTCTGCCTGTCACAGTAGTGAAATACAGGAGACAAACCAAATCTTTCTCAGAGAGAAGACAGGCAATCCGGGAGCTTGGATGCAAGGGTGGCACGGTAGCACAGTGGGTAGCACTGTTGCTTCACAGCGCCAGGGTCCTGGGTTTGATTCCTGGCTTGGGTCACTGTCTGTGCGGAGTCTGCACGTTTTCCCCGTGTCTGCGTGGGTTTCTTCCGGGTGCTCCGGTTTCCTCCCACAGTCCAAAGATGTGCAGGTTAGGTGGATTGACTATGCTGTATTGCCCTTCGTGTCCAGAAATGCTCGGTGGGGTTACGGGGATAAGGTGGAGGTGTGGGCTGAAGTAGGATGCTCTTTCGAAGGGCTGGTGCAGACCTGATGGGCCATTTGGCCTCCTTCTGCACTGTAAATTCTCTGATTCTATGAGGTGAGATTATCCTTTCTGAGCTCCAGCCAGGCGATGTTAAACACTCAGGCGGGAAAGACAAAAATGTACAACGTGTTTAAAACAGCTGATTTATTTCACCAATATCGAGAATGTTAACTCCAGTCCCTTACAGAGGTTATTATTTCAATCTAAACCCCTTGGTCATTGATCTCTCTAGTCATAGAATTAGAATCATACATTATTGAATTTCCAATGCAGAAGGAGGCCATTCGGCCCATCGAGTCTGCACCAGCCCTTAACCCCACTTAAGCCCACATCTCCACCTGTTCCCACAACCCAGTAACCCCACCTAACCTTTTTGGACACTAGGGCAATTTAGCATGGCCAATCCACCTAACCTGCACATCTAATCATCGCCCCTTGAAATTCACTGGCATTACAATTGCCGAATACCCCACTATCAACATCCTGGGGGTGCTATTGATCAGAAACTGAACTGGACAAACCACATTAATACTACCAGGCTACCAGGGCAGGTCAAAGGCTAGGAATCCTAAGGCGAGTAACTCACCTCCTGAGGCGAGTAACTCACCTCCTGACCCCCCCCCCCCCCCGGCCCCCAAAGCCTGTCCATCATCTGCAAGGCACAAGTCAGGCGTGGAATGGAATACTCTCCATTTGCCTGGATGAATGCAGCTCCAACAGCACTCAAGAGGCTCAACATCATCCAGACAAATCGGCTTGCTTGATTGCTCCTCCGTCCACAAACATCAACCATCCATCACCGACAAACAGTGGCAGCCGTGTGTACCATCTACAAGATGCATTGCAGTAACTCACCAATGTTCCTTAGCACCTTCCAAATCCATGACCACTATCATCTAGAAGGCCAAGAGCAGCTGATCACTGGGAACCCCACCACCTGGAGGCTCCCTCCAAGTCACTCACCACCCTGACTGGGAAATATATCACCGTTCCTTTGCTGTCTCTGGGACAAAATCCTGGAACTCCCTCCCTAAAGCACAGTGGGTGTACCTACACCTGAAGGACTGCAGCGGTTCAAGAAGTAAACTCCCCACCACCTTCTGAAGGGCATTGAGAGATGGGCAATAAAAGCTGGCCTAACCAGTGAAACTCACGTCCCATAAATAAATTCAAAAAATCTACAGCTTTCTTTCTCACTGCCAAAAGGAGGACCGTAAATGACTTAATCCTGTCCCCATGTTAAAGTCTAAAGCATTGATAGAGAACTCAAGAAGCATGGAATCATGTCCTGGGAAATCTAGAATCCCACTGGAAATACTCCACCAATCACAAACATACCTCTCGACCACTGCCCTTTGCTTCCTGCTGCTCCAGCTGATTCACCTCCTGCACTTGTGATTGTTCTGGACATGAGAAGTATCCTGGTTTTCCCACGTGGAACAGACAGGAATCCCAGCCAGGTCTTTAGTTATTTGATTTGTTGACTTAAGCAAAATAAACTTAAGATTAAAATAAATACAGATTCATCAGCTTCTCACCAATCAGCTTCTTCCATTGAGCTGAAGTCACCTTTTATCAGGAATTAACTGAAATGTTTTTGTTCATTGTTTTAAAAAATAAATTTAAAGTACCCAATTCATTTTTTCCAATTAAGGGGCAATTTAGCGTGGCCAATTCACCTACCAGCACATCTTTGGGTTGTGGGGGTAAAACATACGCAGACACAGGGAGAATATACAAACTCCACACGGACAGTGACCCGGGGCTTGCATCGAAACCAGGTCCTCAGCACCTTCAGGCAGCAGTGCTAATCAATGTTTTTGTTGACTGTTAATATCTAAACCTCTCAAATGGTTAATGACTGAAAAATTCAGACGTCTTCACTCTTACAATGCGAACTTCATCTTTAACCTCTAGATGTGATTAATGGACCACGAACTGTAATTCTATGAACAATGATCAGATTGATTTCAGTTTTGTGATAACTAATGAATCGTCTCACTTTATAATTGATGAATGCAGTGACTAGGATGTGCTCTCCACAGGACTGGGATGCCCTGTCATGCCTTTATTTATTCAGCTATTAACTGACTGAAGCAACAATAAACTTCAGGTTAAAATAAATAAAGCAGTTATATTCCAGGCCTCGTCCAAGAAAGGATTCTTGGCTGCCTGATCGATCTATCCAGCTACCTGTGGATAGGGACTCCAATGCTCTCCAGTTCTTAGTCTCATCGTATTTATAGTTCATTCCCTTGTCTTGTTTTCACTCTGAAATTAATTATCTCTCACCGTTTGTGGCACAGTGGTTAACACTGTTACTTCAAAGCGCCAGGGTCCCAGGATCGATTCCCAGCTTGGATGTAATGCAGAACAAGGCCAGCAGCGCAGGTTCAATTCCCGTACTAGCTTACCCCAACAGGCACCAGAATGTGGCGACTTGGGGCTTTTCACAGTAACTTCATACTTGTGACAATAAAAGATTATTATTATGCCTGTGCGGAGTCTACACGTTCTCTCCGTGTCTGCCTGGATTTCCTCCGGGTACTCCGGTTTCCTCCCTCAAGTCCTAAAAGATGTGCTTGTTAGGTGAATCGGACATTCTGAATTCTCCCTCTGTGTACCTGAAAAAGCGCTGCAGTTTAAAAAAGATTGAATTCCATTTGCAATTGTTTTGCCCATCTGACCAGTCCACTGATAACTTCCTGCAGTCCATGGCTTTCTCCCGCAATGTCAACCATACGTAGAATTGTTGTCTCATCTGCAAATGTCATAATCATTCATATATACCAGAAAATTGTGGAGCCCCACTGGGAACAGGCGTCCAGACATCATTGATTCACAGCAGCAATAACAGCAGAATCCATCCCCTGCTGTCGCCTGTGAACTTGCTGATGTCTCAGCAGGTTGTTTGACTGAGCGAATCCCCTCCCACACACACAGCAGGTGTACGGCCTCTTCCCACTGTGAACTATGTGTCAGCAGATTCCATTTACTTTTAAATCCCTTCTCGCAATCAGAGCATTTGAAAGGTCTCTGATCAGTGTGAATAAGTTGGTGTGTAGTCAGGTGGGATGACTGAGTGAATTTCTTGTCACACACGGGGCAAGTGTATGGTCTCTGTCCAGTGTGAACTCACTGATGTATCAGAAGGTCGGATAAATCAATGAATTCCTGCCCCCACACACGGCAGGAGAACGGTCTCTCCCCAGTGTGAACTCGATGGTGTCTCAGAAGGTGGGCTAACCGAGTGAATCCCTTCCCACACGGAGCAGTGAACAGCCTCTCCCCAGTGTGAGTGTGTTGGTGTTTCAGAAGATCCCTTTTACATTTAAATGTTTTCTCACATTCAGAACAATTAAAAGGTCTCTTATCAGTGTGAACAAATTACTCTGACTGGAGGTTCGATGCACAAGTCTATCTCTTCCCACACACGGAGCAGGTGAACGGCCTCTCCTCAGTGTGAGTGTGTTGATGTATCAATAAATAATTTTTTCTTTTAAAGGTCTTCTCACACTCAGAACAATTAAATAGTCTCTGATCAGTGTGAACACATTGATGTGTCCGGAGGCTCGATGACTGAGTGAATCCTTTCCCACAAATGGCGCAGGTGAATGGCCTTTCCCCAGTGTGAGTGCGTTGATGTAACAGTAAATTATTTCTGCTTTTAAAGTTCTTTTCACAGTCAGCACATTTAAATGGTCTCTGGTCAAAGTGGACCTGATGGTGAGTTCGGAGCTTTGATAAAGTATTAAATCCCGTACCAGCCTCCCTGAACAGGCGCCGGAATGTGGCGACCCGGGGCTTTTCACAGTAACTTCATTTGAAGCCTACTTGTGACAAGCAATTTTCATTTTCATTTTTCAAATCCCTTCCCACATTCCAGACAGGTGAAAGGCATCTCACCACTGTGAACATGCTGGTGTGTGATGAGGTGTGATAACTGAGTGAATCCCTTCCCACACATGGAGCAGGTGAATGGCGTTCCCCCGTGTGAATACATTGATGATTTTTCAATTCAGACGGGTTATTGAATCCCGTCCCACAGTCCCCACATTTCCACGGTTTCTCCATGGTTATCAGGTGCAGGTGAGATGCAGATTTGAGGTCACTACCAGATCAGCCATGATGTTATCAAATGGTGCAACAGTCTCACAGGGCTGAATGTCCAATTGCTGCTTCATGATTTCTATTGTGCAAATGTCCTTTTGTCTCTTCAGCTTGGATTCAGTTTATTGTGGGCAAATTCTCCACTTCTATCCCCTAGTAAAAGTAGTTTACAAAAGTCATCAATGTCAATCCAGGATAGAAATTCTGAAAGAGACAATTCTAGGTTCTCTGGAACATTTTTTTCCTCTCTTGTTCCCCCAAAGCTGTAAATCCCTGTCCCACACACTCTCCCTCCTCCCTGGGCTGAAATCCAAACCCATCTCAGCATCTACACCATTTCTTTCCTCCACTCCCAGTTTTGTCCCACCATCTCCTGTGCCTGAGTTCAGTTCTCCAGCTCCTGTCTGCAGTCTGACAATAAAATCAATGGGCCTTATTGGGGTTTGGGGCCTCCAGGGGGTGTTTGTGAATCGTCCCCGCCCACCTGTCACGGTTTCCTCCCTTGCCAGAGATCAGAGTCCTCATTGATTTGAGTGCAAAGTGTAAGCTCTTATTTCTTGTCCCCCTCCCCCATCCTCTGATGTGAACCATCCTCCAGTGTCTGAAGCAGGATGGTGCCCGTTAACCTGGGCCTGTTCCCGGGAGGGAGGGAGAAGCTCCGCAGCTGCAAACCAGGGAGCTGACAATGATTGTGAAGGGTTTGCTCCAGCTCCCAATGTCCGGGGACTGATTGACGGCAGGTTTGGACCAATAGGGAAACGGGGTGGGGCTGAAGGAACGAAGGTGAGCGGCTGGCCCTCCACCCAACCAGAGTGAATGGGAGGTGGGGCTCTCGCTCCGTACGCATGCGCCCTGCGTCACACTTCGTCCACCCGAGCCTGTGGGGAAAAGCCCGAGCAGCTTCCGCCGGTTCAACTGCTGTATCAGAGCTTCGATTTCAGGGTTAGGGGACCTGCACGGGGTTTTTATGAAGCCGCCCGACACATCCGCCGGCTCTATCCCTCCCTCACGACTTACCCGGCGGTATCAGATCGACTGGGAATTTCCAAACAACCGCCTCAACCGGAGCTACTCCAGGCACTGCGCATGCTCCAGCTCGCCATGCCCAGGGAGTGATTGACGGCAGCTCTGGGTCAATTGGAATAAGGGGCGGTACTGGAGGACCGAGCGGGAGCAGCTGGTCCTCCAACTAATCGGAGTGAATGAGGGGCAGGGCTGAGCACGGATCTCCCTCATTGGCTGAAACTCTGCATCATTTTGAAAGCTGATTTGTCTCAACTCCAGGAGAAAACTGGACCTTTCTGTTTGTGGCTTTAAACAGATTATTCATGTTGTTCCAGGAAAGTGGGGCCTGTGGAATATCAGGTTGGACACAGCACACCGTCAGCCTGCGGTTTCACGCTGGGTAAAGAATTTGCAAACAAGGCAAGAGAATAAACAATTAATGGTAGGACCCTAGAGGATCAGAGGGACCTTGGTGGGCATATCCATAGGTCCCTGAAGACCGGAGGCCAGATAGAAAGGGTGATTAAAAAGTAATATGGATGGCAGCACGGTGGCTCAGTGGCAGCACTGCAGTCTCACGGGCATAGATTTCAGGTAATGGCAGGAGGTTTATAAGAGACGCAAAGAAAAACATTTTCACCCAAAGGGTGGTGGGAATCTGGAACTCACTGCCTGAAAGTGTGGTAGAGACGGCAACCTTCACAACATTTAAGAAGTATTTAGGTGAGCATTTGAAATGCCATTGCATGGAAGGCTACGGACTGAGTGCTGGAAAATGGGATTCGAGTAAATAGGTGCTTGATAGCTGGTGGAGACTCGATGGGTTAAAGCGCCTCTTTCACTCTCTGACTCTAATCGTACCATTCAAATCACTCAATAGAATTCTCAGGAACCACGTTGGAGAGGAAGGTTGCTTACACCTAATGATAAGCAGCACTCGCACAAGCAGCAAAACACGTAACTTTGGTCAGACAAGATTTTCCCATTTGAAATCCATTTGATTATTCATTGTTATGTTTATCTTTTCCAGATTTTAAAAATTCCCTCCTTTACTCAGGATTTGATTATTTACTAATGTGAAGCTAATTGTTTCATAATTTCCTGGGCATGTTCTGTCCACCATTTTAAATATAGGAATTACATTACTGAGCTGCCAGTCTTTTAGAACTGATCCTTTTTAATGAATTATTAAATATGAGCAGTAATGTCTCTCCCTGCAAATCTTTTAAAATGCGTGGATGTAATCCATTTGGATCAGGGGTTTTATCCCCTTTGAGTTTGATTAGTGTAATCAATAATCACCTCGCCATTCAATGTCCTGTTGACCTGTTCTACCTTCCTGGGAAACAATGATGCAAAGTAATGATTTAATATTTCTGATATTTCTATATCGTTCCTAGAGGTATTATCCTGTCTGAACCTGAATGCTCCCTAATGCTTCACAGCGGCAGGGTCCCAGGTTCGATTCCCGGCTTGGGTCACTGTCTGTGCGGAGTCTGCACGTTCTCCCTGTGTCTCTGTGGGTACCTCCGGGTGCTCCGGTTTCCTCCCACAAGTCCGAAAGACGTGCTGTTAGGCAATTTGGACAGTATGAATTCTCCCTTAGTGTACCCGAACAGGCGCCAAAATGTGGTGATGAGGGGCATTTCACAGTAACTTCATTGCAGTGTTAATGTAAGCCTCTATGTGACAATAAAGATTATTATTATTTACTTTCCTCCTAACATTAACTGGCTGGAGTTTAATCTTCAAGATATATGTTGGTTTTTGTGATGGTAGGGTCCCTTTTTAAAAGCCATCATCTGTGATATTATCCTTCGATTTAAGGACTCCCAAAGAAACTGGTGAACAATAAAATTATGAATTTTACTTCAGTCCTAAATTGTTTTTGTAAAAAAACTCTGCAATTCCTCTGATTAACATCTCCAATTAGAAAATGCTGATCAATCCTCACTGACAATCCTTACTGACTGACACATTCTTCACAGTGACACCTCCATTACGAAAGTAAATTATCAAAGAAAATATAACAGGTCAATATTTTACAAGACCATCAATAAAATAATAATAAGAATCTTTATTGTCATAATTAGGCATACATTAACACTGCAATGAAGTTACTGTGAAAATCCCCTAGTCACCACACTCCGGCGCATGTTCAGGTGAATGTTCAATTCACCTAACAAGCACGTCTTTAGGGGAGAACGTACAGACTGCACAGGCAGTGACCCAAGCGGGAATCGAACCCGGGACCACTGTGCTACCATTCCGCCCTAATGATGCTGTTTGATGCGCACATTGCCACAATAGTGACCGATTGGCAGCAACCTCTTCCCAGTCATTACAATCAATGTTTATTACATAAGTGGAGAATGAACAGGAGAGGAGTAAATTCAGAGACAGGCAAGGCAGCACCCAGTTATTAGCCTTGACCAGATCAGCTTTTTCAGCATTGTTTCTCCAGAGTTATTGAAGCTCTCGAATGTCTCGCAGGAAGGAATCACAGGTTTAGGTGCTGATGGATATCCTGGTGCATCCTCAGCCACCAATAGTAATTATATATAAAATCGAGGATTTTAAGTTTGCAGATGGAAAATTGTTGGTGTAGTAACTAGCGAGGAGAAAAGCCTTAAATCACGGGATGATACAGATGGGCTGGTCATCTGGGGGCAGAATTGTCGCAAATGGAATTTAACCAGGAAATGTGGTAGCTCTTGCACAAAGTCAGTACAGATATGATAGAACATAGAAAAATACAGCACAGAACAGGCCCTTCGGCCCACGATGTTGTGCCAAACCTTTGTCCTAGATTAATCATAGATTTTCATAGAATTTACAGTGCAGAAGGAGGCCATTCGGCCCATTGAGTCTGCACCGGCTCTTGGAAAGAGCACCCTACTCAAGGTCAACACCTCCACTCTATCCCCATAACCCAGTAACTCCACCCAACACTGAGGTCAATTTTGGACACTAAGGGCAATTTATCATGGCCAATCCATCCAACCTGCACATCTTTGGACTGGGAGGAAACCGGAGCACCAAGAGGAAACCCATGCACACACGGGGAAAATGTGCAGACTCCGCACAGACAGTGACCCAAGCTGGAATCGAACCTGGGGTCCTGGAGCTGTCCACAATGCTACCGTGCTGCCCTTAAGAATAAATTAATCTACACAATTTCATTCTACTGTAATCGATGTACCTATCCAATAGCTGCTTGAAGGTCCCTAATTTTGCCGACTCAACTACTTCCACAGGCAGTGCATTCCATGCCCCCACTACTCTCTGGGTAAAGAACCTACCTCTGATATCCCCCCTATATCTTCCACCATTCACCTTAAATTTATGTCTCCTTGTAATGGTTTGTTCCACCCGGGGGAAAAGTCTCTGACTGTCTACTCTAACTATTCCCCTGATCATCTGATAAACCTCTATCAAGTCGCCCCTCATCCTTCTCCGTTCTGAGAAAAGGCCTAGCACCCTCAACCTTTCCTCATAAGACCTACTCTCCATTCCAGGCAACATCCTGGTAAATCTACTTTGCACCTTTTCCAAAGCTTCCACGTCCTTCCTAAAATGAGGCGACCAGAACTGTACACAGTACTCCAAATGTGGCCTTACCAAGGTTTTGTACAGCTGCATCATCACCTCACGGCTCTTAAATTCAATCCCTCTGTTAATGAGCGCTAGCACACCGTAGGCCTTCTTCACAGCTCTATCCACTTGAGTGGCAACTTTCAAAGATCTATGAACATAGACCCCAAGATCTCTCTGCTCCTCCACATTGCCAAGAATCCTACCATCAACCCTGTATTCCGCATTTATATTTGTCCTTCCAAAATGGACAAACTCACACTTTGTTCCGAGTGACTTCCATCTGTGCTGGATCATTCTAGAAAACACTGAACATTCAGTATGACGAGCAAGAGGGAAGAAAATGCAGGAATTACTGATTCTGGAATTGAACCCAGCAAGAGTTTGCATCTTCTGGGGAGGCGAGAGGAAGGACCCATTGGGGATAAAAACCTTTAAGTTCTGCATTGTTCCACAGGAGAGCAGCATTTGATCAATTTGTGAAATGGAGAATAGCAGAATACCCATTGACAATAAATTGTTTGATTATTTTCGCAATTGCTGACCACGTTATTTTGTATTAACTGTTTCAATGGTGCGGCTATTACCCAACATTCCCTGCGTCTGTGAATGTGCCCTATTCATTCCACGGAGCCCAGTGCGCAGATGCAATGCTGGTTTGTATCTGGAGCATGCGCAGTGTCACTTTACTAGGAGGTCTGCGACTGCGGGAGCGGCTGTTTCGGGCGCTGAGGCGGAAGGAGGAATGGAGCCGGGAGTCGGGGTGGGGAGGGAGTGAAGGCTTCATAAACACCCTCTGCTGGTCACAAACCCGGAAAAAGACCCTGCAAATCCCGCGTTTGCAGCTGCAGAACTTTTATCCGGTATCAGGCCCAGTTCCACGGCCGCCATCTTTGTTTAGCGGCGCGGCTGAGGGGCCATCTTGATGACGTAACAGAGGCGGTGCTTCAGTATTCCGGTGACCAGAAGAGAAAATCATTGTCTCGATGATTGACAGCCCCCCCCCCCCCCCCCCCCCCGAGCGCGGGGAGGTGCTACTGGCATGTGTGGCAATCGGAAGAACAGAAGAATAATATCAGAATTAGCAGCAGGAGTAGGCCATTCGGCCTATTGACACTGCTCTGCCATTCAATAAACGCAAAGACGAACTCAGCTTTGAGTATATTCAGTGACCCAGCGCCACTGCTCTCTGGGAAAGAGAATTCCACAAACTCAGCTTTGACAAAGAGTCATCCAGGCTCAAAACGTTAGCTCCCTTTTCTCTCCACAGATACTATCAGACCTGCTGAGATTGTCCAGTATTTTCTGTTTTTGTTTCAGATTCCAGCATCCGCAGTAATTTGCTTTTATCCACAGACTGATGACCCTCTGAGGGAAGACATTTCTCCTTATCTCAGTGTCAAATTGGAGAATTCTTATCTTTAAACTGTCCCCCTTAGTTCTTGAATCCCCACGTGGGAAAATATTCTTTCATCAAAACCCCTCAGAATCTTAGATGTTTCAGTAAGATCACCTCTCATTCTTCTAAACTCCATTGGGTACAGACCAATCAGGCTCAATCTTGCTCCATAAAACAAACTCTCCCATCCCAGGAATCAGACTAGTGAAACTTCACTGAACTGCCTCCAAAGCAAGTAAAACCCTCATTAAATAATCCTGGGACATGAGCACTGCTGTCTCACGGCACCGAGGTCCCAGGTTCGATCCTGGTTCTGAGTCACTGTCCGTGTGGAGTTTGCACATTCTCCCCGTGTTTGCATGGGTTTCACCTCCACAACCCAAAGATGTTCAGGGTAGGTGGATTGGCCACGCTAAACTGTCCCTTAATTGGAAAAAATGAAATGGGTACTCTGAATTTAAAAAAAAAAAATAATCCTGGGACTGGCAACAAGGGGAGAGAATGTTTGGAACTTCTATCCTGGACTCGAAGAGTGATGGATTTTGGAAAGTCCTTTTACCGGGGGTTAGGGGAGGATTTACACCCAGCAACTCAAACCAAGATAAATGTTTGTCTGATCTTAATTTCTAACCTCGACTAACATTTCTGACCATTGTAATTTCCTTTGACAGCTGCTTCCAAAGCTTCTGATATCTTTCCAGCCGAAGGTTGCAGCAGGAGATTGTAAACTTGAAAACACTGAAATTGCGACAGAGGTGAGTATTATTATTATTATTATTTTTTATGATAAATTTAGACTACCCAATTATTTGTTTCCAATTAAGGGGCAATTTAGCATGGCCAATCCGAAGCTGGCACTCCCAGTGCAGACTTTGGTGTTATGAGGTTGTTGCCGTGGTGGAGAGTGGCTGTTGCTGCTGTCTCTCTCTCTCTCTCTCTCTCTCTCTATTGCTGCTGCTCAGTTTTCTGCCTGTGTCCAGTGCTGGTTGCTGCCTGGAGGAAGGAGAGGGGAGAGAAGGACGGAGAGAGGAGAGAAGGACAACAACAAGGAGGTAACTTCAAAAACAAGATGGGAGTAAAGCCCTTTGGACTGCTTGTTTGCTGGGCCTCTCCCGGGTTGAGTGCCCGGCCCAGTCTTCCCAACTGATAACATCTACCTTCAGCAAGGACAAAATCCTCCTTATTCTAACCAGTGTGCTTGTTCCAGGGCAGAGGGATCGAGTGGGCAGTGTGTTTGCTGAGCCCCCTCCTGGACTCCCACACACCAGCAGGGAGGAGGTGGATTCTATTGGGTGGTCGTTCCAGGGTTGCAGCACAGACTGTGTTTTTGCTGAGTCCTACTTGGGCCGAAGACCTCGTGAACCAGCGCCACTTACCTCCTTGTGAACCTGCTCTGGGCCTGGTGAAGCGCGTCATTTGTAGGTCCAGGCAGCGGGCGACCGAGGGGGTCATCCGGTCAGACTATTTACTCCTTTTCCACAGCTACATTCGCAGCTGGGTGCCCTAGAAAGGGAGCACACAGTGTCCCTGGGCACCATCAAAGCCTTCCATGCCTGCTGGGTACCGCAGGGGTTGGGGCGCTTTATTGACCCCTTTAAATGCACTCCTATCAGATGTTTTTAAGTTTCTGCTGGTCTTTGTTACGTTCGGGCAGTGCCCCTAACTGGAGCGGCCCTTTTTGCTTTGTCCCTAAGTTTGTTTCCTTTGTTCTATTTTGTTGGTGGACCTCAAAAGAGTGGCCAATCCACCTGGCCTGCACATCTTTGGGTTGTGGGGGTGAGACCCATGGAGACACGGGAGAATGTGCAAACTCCACACGGCAGTGACCCAGGGCCAGGATTGAACTTGGGTCCTCAGCACCGTGAGGCAGCAGTGCTAAGCACTGCCACCGTGCCACCCTTTGTCATGATGTTTCCATTCCTATTTTATCACACACCTCCCAGTGACACTCATTGTAACACAGAAACTTCAAAATATCATTGCTACCTTGCATCTTGCCCTCCTATTATTGTCTGATGATAACAGTAACAGAGTAACACACACCAAAATTGGAATATCAGAGGTTGTTGTCTAATAATAATAGTAACACACATCAGATTTGGAATAACAGGCAGGGTATTGTCTAATCATGACAGAGTTACGGGGGTGGCTCGGTAGTTAGCACTGTTGCCTCAAGCACCAGGTACCTGGGTTTGATTCCGACCTTGGGTCACTGTCTGTGTGGAGTTTGCACATTCTTCCCGTGGCTGCGTAGATTTCCTCCCACAGTCCAAAGATGTGCAGGTTAGGTGGATTGGCTGTGCTAAATTGTCCCTGGGTGGGGTTACAGGGTTAGTGTGGGGGATTGGTCATGGTAGGATGCTCTTTCAGAGGGTCAGTGCAGACTCGATGGGCCAAATGGCCTCCTTCAGCACTGTAGGGAATCTATGATTCTACACTGGATCCAATGATGTGTTCACTCACACACTGCAGCCTGACTTATTGGAACAGACACTATGTTTGTTCCTCTCAAAGTGAGTGAATCCTTTGCTGTTTATCCTCTGGGCCCCATCTCCACTATTATTGTCTGATTGTCCCACTGAGACTCTCACTGTTATTATTGGACAATCAGCGAGTCAGCCTGAGCCTGTGGCCGCTTTCATCATTTCACCGCTTTCTGTAACCGTCACAATAGCCCGACATCAGCCGATTCGTAAGCACACTTGCTACTGGTGCCTGATACAGCAACCGTACCCAATCAATGAAGCCCTGACCAAACCCGAGCCTTCCGAACTCCTCCCACAAATAATTCCACTCCACCCGACAAAAGGCCTTCTCCCTCTGAGGGCATCATGATAACGTTTAAGAGCCTTCTAACATTAGCCGTGAGTTCCTAGCCCTTTCCAAATCCCGTCTGGTCTTCCCCTACCACCCCCGGGACACAGTCCTCTATCCTTGTGGCCAATATCTTAGCCAGCAGTTTGGCATCCAATTCAATAGGGTGATTGGTCTGTATGACCCGCATTGCTCAGGGTCCTTCTCCCGTTTCAGAATCAATGAGATCGAGGCCTGCGACATTGTTGGAGGAAGGACCCTTGCCTCATTAAATGCCCTCACCAGCAGTGGGCCCAATATCTCCGAGAACTTCTTGTAGAATTCCACCGGGTAGCCGTCCGGCCCCAGGGCCTTGCCCAACTGCATGACCTCCAGCCCCTCCATTATTTCCTCAATTTCAATTGGGGCTCCCAGCCCTTCCACCAGTTCTTCCTCCACCCTCGGGAACCTCAACTGGCCCAAGAACTGCCTCATCAGCTCCACCCCAGCCGGGGGTTCCGACTCGTATAACTTGCTATAAATGTCCTTAAACACCTCATTCACCCCCACTGGGTCCAGGGCCGCATTCCCACCTCTGTTCTTTACTCTCCCTATCTCCCTGGCTGCCTCCCTTTTCCTCAGCTGGTGCGCTAACATTCTGTTGGCCTTTTCCCCAAACTCATACACCGCTCCCCTTGCCTTCCTCAGTTGCTCCACTGCTTTCCCTGTAGATAACAGCCCAACTTCATCTGTAACCTCTGCCGCTCCTTCAATAACCCCCCGTCCGGGGATTCCGCATATCTCCTATCCACCTGAAGTATCTTCCTAACCAACCTATCCCTCCCTGCTCCTTCCACCTTTTCTCTACGGGCCCGTATCAAAATTAATTCCCCTCTAACCGCTGTCTTCAGAGCTTCCCACACCGCTGCTGCCGAGACTTCCCCTGTATCATTTATTTCCAGATTGTTCTGGATGGACTTGCTCACCCGCCCACAGACCTCCTCATCTGCGAATAGTCCCACATCCAACCTCCATAACGGACGCTGCCCTCTCTCCATACTAACCCGTAGATCCACCCAATGTGTGGCTGATCCTACAGAGCAGAAGGAGGCCATTCGGCCCATCGAGTCTGCACTGATTCTCTGAAAGGACACCCTGCCTAGGCCCACACCCCTACCCTGTCCCTGTGACCCCATAGCCCCACCTAACCTACACATCCCTGGACATTAAGGGGCAATTTATCAAGGCCAATCCAAGTAACTTGTTCTTCTTTGGATTGTTGGAGGAAACCGAGCACCGGGTGGAAACCCACGCAGACACGGGGAGACAGTGCATACTCTACACAGACAGTCACCATGGCCGGAATTGAACCCGGGCCCCTGGCGCTGTGAGGCAGCAGTGCTAATCACTGTGCCACCAGAAGCATAGTTTCTTTATCAATATTACTGTTTATGAAGCTCAAGATCGAATTTGTTTTGCCAACTACTCTCTTATTATGTCTTGTCGATATACAAAATCCCTCTTCAGCTCTTTCTCTCTCCTCCCAAAGAGGCCAGTTGGGTTTTGATGACAACCCAGCAGTTTTCCTGGTCATTTGTTTCCAGTGCTGGCCCCACAAGTGACCAGATTCATTCAGCTCATTTTCACAACCTGCTTTTGTGTTTTTGTGGGTTCTCTCTCACTCCCTATTTTCTGTTTCCAATCAGTTTCTCCGGGTGTTCAAAGGTGAGGCTTCCAAGTCCGGAAACTCAAACCAAGCATCACATCAGGATCTGACCGAGTCCTCTATTTATCATATCCTGAATATAAGCGGATTTTGAACATGGAAGGAAAAAGCATCATTCACAGTGGGGAGAAACCGTACACGTGTTGTGTGTGTGGACGAGGATTCAGTCGATCATCAGGCCTCACAAGCCACAAATGTAGTCACACTGAGGAGAAACCGTGGAAATGTGGGGACTGTGGGAAAGGATTCACTTCCCCATCCAAGCTGGAAACTCATCGGCGCAGTCACACTGGGGATAGACCATTCACCTGCTCCAAGTGTGGGAAGGGATTTGCTCATTCATCGAACCTGCTGAGACACCAGCGACTTCACACTGGGGAGAAACCATTCACCTGCTCCGAGTGTGGGAAGGGATTCACTCAGTCATCTGCTCTGTCCACACATCAACGAGTTCACTCCAGGGAGAGACCATTTACCTGCTCAGTGTGTGGGAAGGGATTTACAGTTTCAGCCAACCTGCTGAGACACCAACAAGTTCACACTGATGAGAGACCATTTCAGTGTCCAGACTGCGAGAAGTGTTATAAAAGTTCTGGGGAACTGATGTGCCATCAACGTGTTCACACTGACGAGAGACCGTTTAGGTGCTCTAACTGTGGGACGGGGTTCAGACACTCATCTCAGCTCACTGTACATCAGCGAATTCACACTGGGGAGAGGCCATTCGCCTGTTTCAAGTGTAGGAAGGGATTCACTCAGTTATCTGCCCTTCAGAATCATCAGCGAATTCACACTGGGGAAAGACCGTTTACCTGCTCTCAGTGTGGAAAGGGATTCACCACTTCATACCACCTGCTGAGACACCAACGAGGTCACAAGTAACCACAGTGATTGGATTTTACTGTTACTCACATTCAGGACTGAACCATGTTCATTTGGGTCTCTTTCTCTTTATGACAAACTCCAGCCCATTTACAGGAGCTAATATTCTGCGTAAAAGTCAAATAAATTAGATTTGTGTTAGATATGCAGTGTGCTGAAACGTTTTAATATCTGACACAAGTTACTTCCTTTTGAAGTACTCTCGCTCTCCCCTGTCTCTTCCTTCCTCACCTCCAACAAGACGTGTGAGGAGCTTGTGGAGCTTCTTTGTGACTGAGATTGAGTAAATCCGATCAGCTGCCTCTGCTGCTTCCCTCCCTTCCATGAGCCCACCGGACCAAACTGTCTCTAAATTTCATCCTTTCCCGAGCACTGAACCCACATCTTTCTCTAGTTTCTCTCCCATCTCCCCTCATGCCTTCTCAGAGCTCATCTTGTCCATGAGACCAGCTCCTGCTCCATCGACTCTATTCCCACTGAGCTACTGATCAGCCAACTACCCTGTGTCCATGGATATTGTCAACATTTCTCTCTCTTCAGGTACTGTCCCTCTGTCCTTCAAATCTGCCATCATCACCCCTTCCTCAATAAAACAAACCCTTGACCCTACCATCCTTACAAATTACTGCCCCATCTTCAGCCTCCCTCGCCTCTCCAAACTCTTTGAACATGTTGTCACCTCCCAAATCCTTGCCCACCTTTCCCAGAACTCCCATGTTTGAATCTTTCAAACAGGTCTCTGCCCTGTCACAGTAATGAAATATGTTCATACGACCAGAAGACAAGGGTGGCAGCACTGTCATTATCGAGAGACAACAATACCTTCTGGAGACAGACAGACAACTAAACAACACAAATCACAACACACAGCTATCTAGACCCATACACCCGAGACAGGAAGAAGAATTGGAGACGGACTGGAAGAACTCAAAGACTCCAGACACATTAACCAAAAACAACAGGTAGAACTAAGGAAGTTCTACCTGCTCCCTAAAATACCCAAACACATGGACAGTATGAGGGAAATAGCACCAGACAAACCCATCAGATCAAACTGAGAGAGAAAATCCGACAGAATTATAGAATTTACAGTGCAGAAGGAGGCCATTTGGGCCATCGAGCCTGCACCGACCCTTGGAAAGAGCACCCTACTTCAGTCTATGCCTCCACCCTGTCCCCGTAACCCAACTAACCTTTTTTTGGATACTGAGGGGCAATTTAGCATAGCCAATCCACTTAACCTGCACATCTTTGGATGGTGGAGAAAACTGGAGCACCCAGAAGGAACACACAGACTGTGGGAACACACAGACTGTGCAAACTCCACACAGTCACCTAAGGCTGGAATTGAACCCAGGTCAGGGGATCAGGGGTTATGGGGAGAAGACAGGAGAATGGGGATGAGAAAATATGAGCCATGATTGAATGGCGGAGCAGATTCGATGGGCCAAGTGGCCTAATTCTCCTCCTATGTCTTATGGTCTTATAGGTCGCTGGCGCTATGATGCAGCAGTGCTAACCACTGTGCCACATCTGTGGCGAGAGAAACAGAGTTAATGTTTGTTGTTGCTTGTTGTAACAGTTCTGTAGAACAGTCAATGGAATCTTAAAAAGTCCATTGAAGTGAAAAGAAGTAGAAAGAAAGTGTTAGAGGTTTGACACAGGAAGAAGGTTTAATCTGTGTGAAGCTCAATCTACATTCGCAAAGTTTGCAGTCTGATTGTCCATCCGGTCCACCAAATCTTCCCATTGGTTAACACCACTCAGACAGGAAATGAGGTTTTGGAACCCGCTCCTACGTGGCCAATGGGAAGAACTCAAAATGATGCAGAGTCTCAGTACGAAGTCTTACAACACCAGGTTAAAGTCCAACAGGTTTGTTTCGATGTCACCAGCTTTCGGAGCGCTGCTCCTTCCTCAGGTGAATGAAGACGTCTGTTCCAGAAACACATATATAGACAAATTCAAAGATGCCACACAATGCTTGGAATGCGAGGTGATTAAATCTTTACAGATCCAGAGATGGGGTAACCCCAGGTTAAAGAGGTGTGAATTGTACCAAGCCAGGACGGTTGGTAGGATTTTGCAGGCCAGATGGTGGGGGATGAATGTAATGCGACATGAATCCGAGGTCCCGGTTGAGGCCGCACTCATGTGTGCGGAACTTGGCTATAAGTTTCTGCTCGGCGATTCTGCGTTGTCGAGAGTCTCAGTCAATGAGGTAGATCGGGATCAGCCCCGCCCCTCATTCACTCAAATTGGTTGGAGGATCAGCCACTCCCGCTAGGTCCTCCAACACCGCCCCCTCTTCCTATTGGTCTGCAGCTGCCGTCAATCACACCCAGGGCATTGTGATGCGGAGCATGCGCAGTGTGGCTGCTGGACATGGATTTCGGCGCTTGTTTGTCCTGGAGAAGCGAAGTCGGCGTCAGGCGGTGGGTGGGAGGATTTGGAAACACTTTGTGGATCCGCAAACCCTTCACAATCATTGTCAGCTCCCTGGTTTGCAGCTACGGGGTTTCTCCCTCCCTCCCGGGAACAGGCCCAGGTTAATGGGCACCATCCTGCTTCAGACACTGGAGGATGGTTCACATCACAGGACAGGGGAGGGGGACAAGAAATATGTGCTCACACTTTGCACTCAAATCAATGAGGACTCTGATCTCTGGCAAGGAAGGAAACCCTGTCAGGTGGGCGGGGAGGATTCACGAACACCCGCTGGAGGCCCCAAACCCCCAATAAGACCCATTGATTTTATTATCAGTCTGCAGACAGGACCTGGCGAACTGAACCCAGGCAGAGGAGAGGGAGGGAGAAAACGGAGTGGAGGAAAGAAATGGTGCAGATGGTGAGATGGGTTTGGATTTCAGCCCAGGGAGTGTGTGGGGGACGGGGATTTACAGCTTTGGGGGAACAAGAGAGGAAAAGATGTTCCAGATAAACTAGAATTGTCTGTTCAGAATTTATATCCTGGACTGACAGTGATGACCTTTGTAAACTCTTTTTACAGGATATTGGAAGTGGAGGATTGGCCGACAGAAAACTCAAAACAAACTTCACATCGAGCTCTCACAGAATCACTCAATCCATTACAACCTCAACATCATCAAAATTTGAACGTGGAAGGTGAAATGTTTGTCTGTTCTGTCTCTGGGAAAAGATTTCAAGCATCAGTGACTGGAAAAGCGGCGAGACGCACATAACACCCGGGTGTGAGTGTTCCTGTGAAGTGACTGTGGAAAGAGCTTTAACCAGGTACGCAGTCTGAAAAAACATCACCATTCACAGTGGGGAGAAACTGTACACGTGTCTGTGTGTCTTCGAAGCTTCAACTGATCTCCAACCTGGAGAGACACACGGACACGAGTACCATGGAGAAACCATGGAAATGTGAAGATTGTGGTAAAGTATTCAATTATCCATCCTTGCTGGAAAACCACCGACGCATTCACACTGGAGAGAAACCATTTACTTGCTCTGTGTGTGGAAAGGGATTTACTCAGTTATCCTGCTTCCAGTCACACCAACAGACCCACACCGAAGAGAGGCCGTTCAGCTGCACCTCCTGTGGAAAGAGGTTCAGGTCTTCATCCAACCTCACTGCTCACCAGCGAGTTCACACTGGGGAGAGACCATTCAGCTGCTCTGTATGTGGGAAGGGATTCACTCGGTCCTCCCATCTGCTGGAACACCAGCAAACACACAGCGAGGAGAGGCCGTTCAGCTGCACCACTTGTGGAAAGAGGTTCAGGTCTTCACCCAATCTCATTGCACATCAACGGGTTCACTCTGGGAAGAAACCATTCACCTGCTCTGTGTGTGGTAAGGAATACACTCCCCCATCGAACCTGCTGATACACCAGCGAACTCACACAGGGGAGAGGCGTACGGAATTATTTTTTTCCAATTAAGGGGCAATTTACTGTGGCCAATTCACCTACCCTGCACAGATTTTTGGATTGTGGGGGTGAGACCCACGCAGACACGGGGAGAATGTGCCAACTCCAGATGGACAGTGACCCGGGGCCGGGATCGAACCCGGGTCCTCGGCGTCATGAGGCAGCAGTGCTAGCCACTGTGCCATCATGCTGCGCCCAACGTGTTACCTTTTAATGGTTTAAAAATATTTTGAATTTACCATTTAAAGTGATCATTCTGTCAGATAGTTAAATCTTGTATAACCTGATTTAATTGAAAGTTGGGGATTTATTGCAAACAATCTGTACCCATAAGTCAACTTCAAAATGTAAATGTTACCTGGATTTGGTGTCTCGGCGTAAGCCGCACCTGGATTTGGTGTCTCGGTGTAAGTGGTCCCTGGATTTGGTGTCTCGGCGTAAGTGGTCCCTGGATTTGGTGTCTCGGCGTACGTGGTCCCTGGATTTGGTGTCTCGGTGTAAGTGGCCCTTGGATTTGGTGTCTCGGTGTAAGTGGCCCTTGGATTTGGTGTCTCAGTGTAAATGGACCCTGGATTTGGTGTCTCAGTGTGAGTGGTCCCTGGATTTGCTGTGTCAGAGTAAGTGATGTCTGGCTTTGGGGTCCCAGTACAAGTGGGCCCAGCTCTGCTTCCAACCCAGTCTCTCATCTTTCATTAATTTCAATTGAATGGAAACTGACTGCAGGAACCTGTCAACATTTGAAAGAAATTTACAAATGATTTGAGAATTTCTGACAGTTGGGATTTTTCTCTGTTCTGTCCATTCGAGGTGTTTGATAACAGACTTTCTCCTGTGAATATCCAGCTGGAGTTTTGGGCCCTGATGTGTTTCCTTGTTCATCTTGTTGACTCTAAACATTGAATCTTGTGGTTCAGAGACCAGAGAATCAAACTCCCAACAACAGATTGTCTATTACTGACTTTATTAACAGTTCTGCAATAATACAGAGAGAGTAGAGTTACTTGTTCTGGGAAACAGAGATAATAGAGATTCAGAGCTCCCATTTCTCAGCTCTGATCTAACAAGCTGCAGCTACACTGGTGATACTTATATTTAACTTTTTCACTACATTTGTGATCTGACCCTTTCAAACCCTCACCATAAGGATATCTTTGTTCTGAGTGTGAGCACAAGGCTGTGTTTCTGTCACACACACATACCATTTCCTTGGTTCACATTTCCACACAGAGACCAGCTCTTTACACATCCCCTTCCACCCAACTGCAGCAATATGAGCAAGGATGTGAGGCACAAAAATATTCACCCACATTTCAGAACAGCAAAGGTTCCACTGGAACAGAAATTCAGTCATTTTCTATTACAGGCAAAATACAGAGCAGTACAGGAGCACACTGACAGTGGAACACAATCGCATCAGTCTGCAGACTCCTGTTAAATACAGAGCAGTACAGGAGCATACTGACACTGTAACACAGTCTCAATAGTCTGCAGACTCCTGTTAAATACAGAGCAGTACAGGAGCACACTGACAGTGTAACACAGTCTCATCAGTCTGCAGACTCCTGTTAAATACAGAGCAGTACAGGAGCACACTGACAGTGTAACACAGTCTCAACAGTCTGCAGACTCCTGTTAAATACAGAGCAGTACAGGAGCACACTGACAGTGTAACACAGTCTCATCAGTCTGCAGGCTCCTGTTAAATACAGAGCAGTACAGGAGCACACTGACAGTGTAACACAGTCTCATGAGCAGCATGGTAGCACAGTGGTTAGCACGGCTGCTTCACAACGTCAGTGTCCCAGGTTTGATTCCCGGCTTGGGTCACTGTCTGTGCGGAATCTGCACGTTCTCCCCGTGTCTGTGTGGGCTTCCTCCGGGTGCACTTGCTTCCTCCCACAAGTCCCGAAAGACATGCTGTTCGGTGAATTGGACATTCTGAATTCTCGCTCAGTGTACCTGAGCAGGTGCCGGAATGTGGCGACTCAGGGCTTTTCACAGTAACTTCATTGCAGTGTTAATGTAAGCCTACTTGTGACAATAATAAAGATTATGATTATCATCAGTCTGCAAGATATGGAGAGCTGGGAATTGTCCACAAGAGTGACTGAAGCTGTGAGATCTGAAATAATGTAGGATTAGAAAAGAGAAAAGTGCCCAAAAATGAAGCAATCCGCAACAGGACATCAATTAATCTCCTCTTACATTGGAGAAAAATGGAACATAACACTGTATTTGCTCAACAGCTGACCAAGCTGACATTCATCTAGAATTAAAAATAAATAGATTTAAAGTACCCAACTCATTTTTTTCCAATTAAGGGTAATTTAGCGTGGCCAGTCCACCTACCCTGCACATCTTTGGTTGTGGGGGTGAGCCCCACGCAGACACAGAGAGAATGTCTTCATCTAAAATTTCAATAACCTCCAAGATGGGGATGGAGTTTACTATCAGCAGAAACAAACAGTGAAAGTGATGAACAGCAGAATCCCACCCCTGCAATCACATGTAAACTCACTGCTCTCACAATAGGTGCTGTGACTGAGTGAACCCTTTTCACACCCAGAGGTGACCAGCCTCTCCCCAACGCAAGTGCGTTGGTGTGTCTGCACCTCACTTGTACTTCTCACATTCATAACAAGAGGTCATTTATCAATGTGAACACGTTGATGTGCAGCGAGGGTGCTTAACCGAGTCAATCCCTTCCCACACACAGAGCAGGTGAATGGCCTCTCCCCAGTGTGAACCCGCTGGTGCCTCAGCAGGGTGGATGACTGAATGAATCTCCTCCCACACACAGAGCAGGTGAATGGCCTTTTTCCAGTGTGAGTCTGCTGGTGCCTGATCAGGGTGGATGACTGAGTGAATCCTTTCCCACACATGGGGCAGGTGAACGGCCTCTCTCCAGTGTGAGTGTGTTGGTGTTGCATCAGGTTCTTTCTGCTTTTGAAGCTCTTCCCACAGTCCTCTTATCCACCCGAGTCCAGAGCAAGAGCCCGCACTGCGCGTGTTCCAGCTCACAATGTCCGAGCTGCGATTGACGGCATCTCTAGACCTATAAGAAGGAGCAGTGGGGCTGGAGGACCGAGCAGGAGCAGCTGGTCCTCCAACCAATCAGAGTGAATGAGGGGCGGGGCTGAGCCCGGATCTCCCTCATTGGCTGAAACTGCATCATTTTGAAAACTGATTTGTCTCAAACTCCAGGAGAAAAGTGGACCTTTCTGTCTGTGTTGGGAGACATCACTCACTCCCTCCAGCCTGCTCCACCATCGAATAAGAACCTGGCTGATCTGACTGTAACACCCACTACACATGCAGTGAGCGGGACTGCCCTGGAGCTCAATTATACTCAAATTCTGATCATGTTCAGGTTCTGATGAACAGAGTGATAATGTTAGAACTTGATGTGATCTTTGATTTGAGTTTTCTGTGTAAATCCAGCCATCCCACCCCCTGTAAAAGGAGTTTGCAGAATCCATCCCTGTCAGTCCAGGAGAGAAATTCACAACATTCTCTCCTCCTGCTGACAGGGAGCACCGCGCATGCGCCCTTAACACGGGCCTCTCACTCCAGACGCGGTCCCGCTGCCTCCGCCGCACAGATACAAACCCGGCACCGGCGCTTCTTATTCCGGTGTCAGAGCCGCATCGGGGATCAAGGAGCCTCCCCGTCCACCTCTCAGCTCCGTCTCTCCCTCCATTCCGCCATTTCCCTCACCGCCTGTGGATCTGACAAACACGCATCTGTCCCTGGACACCGCCTGCACTGCGCATGCTCAACGTCACAATGCCCGGGGAGTGATTGACGGCAGGGCCAGGCCAATAGGAAGAAGGGGCAGGGCCGGAGGACCGAGCAGCAGCGGCTGGTCCTCCCACCAATCGGAGTGAAAGGGGGGCTGGGGGCTCAGCACTGACTGAAGCATGCGCCGTACGAGCCCCAGAGCTGGAAAAGGCGGTCCAGTTGAGGTCATGATGTGGAGATGCCGGCGTTGCACTTGGGTGGGCACAGTAAGAAGTCTTACACCAGGTTAAAGTCCAACATGTTTGTATTGAGGTCACAAAGAGTGAGAAGTGAATCCGGGGGGAGGGGGGGCGGGGATTGTGAACAAAGCAGGAGGTTGGGAGCCAGGGATGAGATGGTGGTGGAGTGGGAATGTCCCTGGGTGGGTATTACTGAGTCCCCTAGGGTAATGGTCTGAGGAGCTAGTGGAATATTTCAGGTTACCAAACAACTACATTTAATTCATAAAACAGTGAAAACTCAAATCAGTAATGGTGACCATGCAGCTATCACTGGTTGTGTTTAAACTGATCTGGTTCACTAATGGCCTTTAAGAAATCTGCCAACCCTACCTGGTCTGGCCTACATGTGACTCCAGAGCCACAGCAGTAAATCTGCCATCTGAAATAGACCAGTAAGCCATTCAGTTCAAGAGCAATTCGGGATCGGCAACAAATAAGGGGACAGCATAGCAGCATTGTGGATGGCACAATTACTGCACAGCTCCAGGGTCCCAGTTTTGATTCCGGCTTGGGTCACTGTCTGTGTGGAGTCTGCACATCCTCCCGGTGTCTGCGTGGGTTTCCTCCCACAGTCCAAAGATGTGCAGGTTAGATGGATTGGCCATGCTAAAATTGTCCTTAGTGGGTTTACTGGGTTATAGGGATAGGGTGGAGATGTGGACCTTGAGTAGGGTCTCTTTCCAAGAGCTGGTGCAGACTCGATGGGCCAAATGGCCTCCATCTGCACTGTAAATTCTATGAAAGATAGTGGATTCACCAGGGATTGCCACAGGAATTGTCATGTATGGGAGAGAATTCCAAATGTGTCCCAGATTTTGTGTCAACAAGTGTTTCCTCATTTCACACTGAGTTCTGTGACCTGGCTACAATTTTTAGGCAATGTCCCAAGTCCTTACTCCCCAGTCAGCAGAAATCACCCCTCTCTGTCTTTGATTAAATCATGCTGTAATTTACTAAACACCAGGATGTGGAGATACCGGCGTTGCACTGGGGTGGGCACAGTGAGAAGTCTTACAACACCAGGTTAAAGTCCAACAGATTTGTTTCGAATCACGAGCATTCAGAGCATAGTTCCTTACTCAGCTGTGCTCCAAAAGCTAGTCATTCTAAATAAACCTGTTGGACTTTAACCTGGTGTTGTAAGACTGCTTACTGTGCCCACCCCAGTGCAACGCCGGCATTTCCACATTTCATAGAATTTACAGTGCCATTCGGCCCATCGAGTCTGCACCGGCTCTTGGAAAGAGCACCCTACCCAAGGTCCACACCTCCACCCTATCCCCATAATCCAGTAACCCCATCCAACATCATGGCCTCAAGATGAGACAAACAAGCGTCTGTCCCTGGGCATGAGCCGCACTGCGCATGCTCCACATCACAATGCCCGGCGAGTGATTGACGGTAGCTTTGCACCAATAGGAAGAGGAGGCGGGACTGCAGGACCGAATGACAGCAGCTGGTCCTCCACCCAATTGGAGTGAATGAGGGGCGTGGCTGCTCTCAGATCTCCCTCATTGGCTGAGACTGCATTATTTTGAGTTGTTCCCATTAGCCACGTGCGCACGGGTTCCACGACCTCATTTCCTGTCTGAGAGGGGATGACCAACGGGAAGATTGGGAGGACGGGATGGATTCTGGTCCTTCAGCCAATCAGACTGCGGGCTTTGTGTGAATGAAACTGGGGCTTCACACAGAGTGAAATTTGTTCCTGTGTCAAACCGCTTCAATGGACAAAAATATCTTATTTCGACTTCAATGGGCTTTTTTTAGAATCCATTGATCCTTCTACAGAACTGTTACAAGGAACAACAAACATTAACTCTGTTTCTCTCATCACAGATGTGGCACAATGGTTAGCACTGCTGCCTCACAGCGCCAGTGACCAGGGTTCAATTCCGGTCTTGGATGACTGTGTGGAGTTTGCACATTCTTCCCGTGTCTGTGTGGTTCCCTCTGGGTGCTCGAGTTTTCTCCCACGAGAATGTGTAGGCTTGGTGGATTGGCTATGCTAAATTGCTCCTTAGTGTCCAAAGGTGAAGTGGGGTTATGGGGAGAGGGTGGGGGAAGTGCACCTGGGTGGGACGCTCTTTTGTAGGGTTGGTGCAAACGCGATGGACCGAATGGCCTCCTGCACTTTCAGGATTCGATGATACTGCCAGACCTGTTGAGTTAATCTCGCATTTTCTGTTTTACTATATATTACACACCTTTTTAATCCACTGATTATATTTATTGAACCACTATACCATCAACCACCAGGAGCAGTGTGTTGATGTTTCAGCAATTTCAGCCTTGAGTGACTGGGTAAAGTTTGCACATTTTCCCTGTGTCTGTGTGCGTTCCCTCCGGGTGCTCCAGTTTTCTCCCACCGTCCAAAGAGTTAAGGTTGATTGGCCCCTTAGTGTCCAAATAAAGGTTAGGTGAGTTACTGGGATGGGCTTAAGTAGGGTATTCTTTCTGAGGGCCGGTGCAGGCTAAATGGGCCAAATGGTCTCTTTTTGCACTGTAAATTCTATGATTCTGTTGGATTTTCTCTCCCACAGTCTTGGCCCGGTGGGTCTGTCTGGTGGTATTTCCCTGGTACTGTCCATGTGTTTGGATGTTTGGGTATTTTAGGGAGTAGGTAGAACTTCCTTGGTTCTACCTGTTTTCTTTGGTTAATATGTCTGGAGTCTGTGTTCTTCCAGTCTGACTCAATTCTCCTTCCTGTCCCGGGTATATGGGTCTAGGTAGTTTGGTGTTGTGATTCGTGTTGTTTGGTTGTCTGTCTGTCTCCAGCAGGTATTGTTGTCTCTCGATAATGACTGTGCTGCTACCCTTGCTTCTGGTCTTATGAACATATCCGTGTTGGATCCAAGCTCCCGGATTGACTGTCTTTCTCTCCGGGTAAGATTCTGTTTGTCTCTTGTGTTTCACTGTGACAGGGCAGAGACCCGATTGAAGGGATTCAAACATGGGAATTCTGGGAAAGATGGGCAAGGATTTGGGAGGGACAACATGTTCAAAGAGTTTGGGAGGAGAGGGAGGTTGAAGATGGGGCAGTAATTTGTAAGGATGGCAGGGTCAAGGGTTTGTTTTATTGAGGGGGTGATGATGGCAGATTTGAAGGACAGAGGGACAGTACCTGAAGAGTGAGAAATGTTGACAATATCCATGGACACAGGGTAGTTCGCTGATCAGTAGCTCAGTGGGAATAGGGTCGATGGAGCAGGAGCTGGGTCTCATGGACAAGATGAGCTCTGAGAGGGCATGAGGGGAGATGGGAGAGAAACTAGAGAAAGATGTGGGTTCAGGGCTCGGGAAAGGATGACATTTAGAGACAGTTTGGTCCGGTGGGCTCGTTGAAGGGAGGGAAGCAGCAGAGGCGGCTGATCGGATTTACTCAATCTCAGTCACAAAGAAGCTCCTCACACTTCTTGTTGGAGGTGAGGATGGAAGAGACGGGAGAGCGAGATTACTTCAAAAGGAACTAATTTGTGTCAGAGTAATTAAAAAGTTTCAGCACACTGCGTATGTCACACAAATCTAATTTATTTGACTTTTAGCCAGAATATTAGCCCCTGTAAATGGGCTGGATTTTGTTATCAGCAGAAAGAGACCCAAATGAACATGGTTCAGTCCTGAATGTGAGGAACAGCAAAATCCAATCACTGTTGTTATTTGTGGCCTCGTTGGTGTTTCAGCAGGAGGGATGAAGTGGCGAATCCCTTCCTACACTTGGAACAGGTGAACGGTCTCTCCCCAGTGTGAACTCGCTGGTGCTTCTGCAAGGCGGATGACTGAGTGAATCCCTTCCCACACCAGGAGCAGGCGAATGGCCTCTCCCCAGTGTGAATTCGCTGATGTGCAGTGAGATGAGACGATTGTCTGAACCCAGTCCCACAGTGAGAGCACCTAAACGGTCTCTTGTCAGTGTGAACACGTTGATGGCGCATCAGTTCCCCAGAACGTTTATAACAATTCCCGCAGTCTGGACAATGAAATGGTCTCTCATCAGTGTGAATTCGCTGGTGATTCAGAAGTTCGGATGACTGAATGAATCCCTTCCCACACTCTGAGCAGATGAATGGCCTCTCCCCAGTGTGAGTTCGCTGATGTACAGTGAGATGAGATGATCGTCTGAACCCAGTCCCGCAGTGAGAGCACCTAAACGGTCTCTCGTCAGTGTGAACACGTTGATGTTGTAACAGTTCCCCAAAACGTTTATAGCACTTCTCGCAGTCTGGACATTGAAACGGTCTCTCCCCAGTGTGAATTCGCTGATGCTTCTGCAGGTCGGATGACTGAGTGAATCTCTTCCCACACTTGGTGCAGACGAATGGCCTCTCCACTGTGTGAGTTCGCTGATGTACAGTGAGGTTAGATGATCGTCTGAACCCAGTCCCACACTGAGAGCACCTGAATGGTCTCTCGTCAGTGTGAACACGTTGATGGCACATCAGATCCCCAGATCTTTTATAGCATTTCCCACAGTCTGGACATTGAAACGGTTTCTCATCAGTGTGAACTAGCTGGTGACTCAGCAAGTGGGCTGAAATAGTAAATCCTTTCCCACATGTGGAGCAGATGAATGGTCTCTCCCTGGAGTGAAGTCGCTGGTGTGTGGACAGAGCGGATGGCTGAGTGAATCCCTTGCCACACGTGGAGCAGATGAATGGTCTCTCCCCAGTGTGACTGCGTCGATGAGTTTCCAGCTTGGATGGATAAGTGAATCCTTTCCCACAGTCCGCACATTTCCACGGTTTCTCCTCAGTGTGACTGCATTTGTGTCTTGTGAGGCCTGATGATTGACTGAATCCTCGTCCACACACACAACACGTATACGGCTTCTCCCCACTGTGAACGATGCTTTTTCCTTCCATGTTCAAAATCTCATGATATTCAGAAATGATAAATTGAGGACTCTGTCAGACCCTGATGTGATGCTTGGTTTGTGTTTCCGGATCTTGAAGTCTCACCTTCGAACACCCTGTGAAACTGATTGAAAACAGAAAATAGGGAGTGAGAGAGAACCCACAAAAACACAAAGGCAGGTTGTGAAATTGAGCTGAATGAATCTGGTCATTTCAAGGGACCATAAAAACAGCTGGATTGTTGTAAAAACCCAACTGGCCTCTTTGGGAGGAGAGAGGAAGAGGTGAGGAGGGATTTTGTATATCTACAAGACATATTAAGAGAGTAGTTGGCAAAGCAAATTCGACCTTGAGCTTCATAACTGACACAGAAACTATGCTTCTGGTGGCACAGTGATTAGCACTGCTGCCTCACAGTGCCAAGGACTCGGGTTCAATTCTGGCCTTGATGACCGTCTGTGTGGAGTTTGCACTTTCTCCCCGTGTCTGCGTGGGTTTCCACCCGGTGCTCAGGATTCCTCCAACAGACCAAAAAATAATGATAATAATAATCACTTATTGTCACAAGTAGGCTTCAATGAAGTTACTGTGAAAAGCCCCTAGTCGCCACATTCCGGCGCCTGTTCGGGGAGGCCGGTACAGGACTTGAACCCGCGCTGCTGGTCTTATTCTGCATTACAAGCCAGCTTTCTTAGCCAACTGTGCTATACCAGCCCCAAAGCCCCTAGTCGCCACATTCCGGCGCCTGTTTGGGGAGGCTGATAGGGGAGCAAGTTAGATCGATTGGCCTTGATAAATTGCCCCTTAGTGTCCAGGGATGTGCAGGTTTGGTGGGGCTATGGGGTTACAGGGACAGGGTAGCGGTGTGGGCCTAGGCAGGGTGCCCTTTCAGTGAATCAGTGCACACTTGATGGGCCGAATGGCCTCCTTCTGCACTGTAGGAATTCTATGGTTCTAATTCTATTCTATGAATCTTTATAAAGCTCTGGTCACCACTCTTCAAGAAGGATGTGAAGGTTCTTGGAGAAGGTGTAGAGGAGATTTACCAGAATGGTTCCAGCAAAGGAGGTTGAGGGGAGATTTGATTCAGGGACACAAGATTATGCCAGGTTTCGATCGGGTGGACAAAGACACTCTGTTTCCATTCACTGATCGTACAAGCAGCCGGGACACAGATTCAAAGTTTTGGGTAAAACCTGGATTGAACGATATAAGATGCTGACGGGTCTTGACAGGGTGGATGTGGAGAGGATGTTTCCTCTTGTGGGAGAATCTGGAACAAGGGGGTCACTGTTGGAAAGTGAGGGGTCACCCATTTCAGATGGGGATGAGGATTTTTTTTTCGCTCGAGGGTTGTAAAAGAGGGGGTGGCACAGTGGTTAGCGCTGCTGCATCACAGCACCAGGGACCCAGGTTCACGCCTGACCCTGGATGACTGTGTGGAGTTTGCACATTCTCCCCTTGTCTGTGTGGGTTTCTTCCGGGTGCTCCGGTTTCCTCACACAGTTCAAAGATTTGCAGGTTAGGTGCTAAATTGCCTCTTCATCTCCAAGGATGTGCACGTTGGGTGGGATGTGAGGATGGGGCAGGGTGGGATGGGGGGGGGGGGGGGGGGGGGGGGGGGTTTCGGAGGGTTGGTGCTGACTTGGGCTCCTTCTGCACTGTGGGGATTCTATGACTTAGATCTTGCGTCCTTAAAACGCAGTGGAAGTCGAGTCCTTGAATATTTTTAAGGCAGAGATGGATAGATTCTCGATAAGCAAGGGGGTGAAAGGTTATCGGGGTCGGCAGGAATATGGAGTTGAGGTTAAAATTATTGTATAATGGAGCAGGCTCGAGGAGCCGACTCCTAGTTTGTGTGTAAGGAGCAGGCTCGAGGGGCTGACTTTAGTTTGTGTGTAAGGAGCAGGCTCGAGGGGCCGACTCCTAGTTTGTGTGTAAGGAGCAGGCTCGAGGGGCCGACTCCTAGTTTGTGTGTAAGGAGCAGGCTCGAGGGGCTGACTCCTAGTTTGTGTGTAAGGAGCAGGCTCGAGGGGCTGACTTTAGTTTGTGTGTAAGGAGCAGGCTCGAGAGGCTGGCTCCTAGTTTGTGTGTAAGGAGCAGGCTCGAGGGGCCGAGTGGCCTGCTCCTAGTTTGTATGGAAGCATGCAAATACAGCATGCGGTAAAGAAGGCAAATGGGCTGCACAATGGCGCAGTGGTTAGCACTGTTGCCTCACGTCACCAAGGACCTAGGTTCGATCCCGGTCCTGGGTCACTGTCCATGTAGAGTTTGCGCATTCTCCCTGTGTCTGTGTGGGTCCCACCCCCACAACACAAAGATGTGCAGGGTAGGTAGATTAGCCATGCTAAAATTATCCCTTAATTGGGACAAAAAGAATTGGGCACTCTAAATTTATATTTTTAAAAAACCTATAACATTCTAACAGGGCGAGACAGATTAGATTCGGGAAGGATGTTCCCGATGGTGGGTGTGTCCAGAACCCGGGGTCACAGTCTGAGGATACGGGATAGCACGGGCAGCACAAGTGGCTAGCACTGTGGCTTCACAGCGCCAGGGTCCCAGGTTCGATTCCCTGCTGAGTTACTGTCTGTGCGGAGTCTGCACGTTCTCCCCGTGTCTGCGTGGGTTTCCTCCGGATGCTCCGCCTTCCTCCCACAGTCCAAAGATGTGCAGGTTAGGTGGATTAGCCACGCTAAATTGTCCTTAGTGTCCAAAAAGGTTAGGAGGGGTTATTGGGTTACGGGGATTGGGTGGAAGTGAGGATTTAAGTGGGTCGGTGCAGACTCGATGGGCGAATGGGCTCCTTCTGCACTGTATGTTCTATGTTCTATGACAGACCATTTAGGACAGAGGTGAGGAGAAATGTCTTCACCCAGAGCGTGGTGAGCCTGTGGAATTCATCACCACAGGAAGAATTGAGACCAAAACATTGCATGTTTTCAAGAAGTAGTTAGATACAGCACTGAGGGTGAAGGGGATCAAAGGATCTGGGGGAAAGCGGGATTAGACTATTGAGCCCAATCTGCTCTGATCGTAATGAATGGTGGAGCAGGTTCGAAGGGCCAAATGGTCCCCTCCTGCTCCTATTTTCTACGTTGCTCCGTATCTATGCATGTAAATGGTCCAGGAGGTATGAGGAAGAAGGTTTTTACACAGCCAGTGGCAATTACCTGAACCTTGCTGCCTATGACAGAGCAGAAATAGACACCAATGAATGATTTTTTAAAAAATTGGATAGAAACCTGAGAGAAATAAAGCTGTTAGGATACAGGGATAAAGCAGGAGAATGATACTGACTGGATTGTTCCAGATAATAACAGTAATCTTTATTAGTCTCACAAGTATGAATGTTTGAGGTGAGGGACGCCGTCAGTGTCCCTGCTGATTTCACTGGTGGGAAGCGCACCCATCTTCAGCTCCTCAGAAACCGCGTTAAGGAGGTGGAGGTGGAGCTGGATGAACTTCGGATCATTCGGGAGGCAGAGGTGGTCATAGAAAGTAGCTTCAGGGATGTAGTTACTCCGAAGAATCAAGATGGTGACTGTGAGAGGGGCTGGGAGGAAGCAGTCAGTGCAGGATCCCTCTGTGGTCGTTCCCCTCAGTAACAAGTATACCGTTTTGGATACTGTTGAGGGGGACGACCTACCAGGGGTAAGCCACGGTGAACGGATCTCCAGCGCTGAGTCCGTCCCTGTAGCTCAGAAGGGAAAGAGGGAGAGCAGGAGAGCAATAGTTATTGGGGACTCGATAGTTAGAGGGACAGATAGACGGTTCTGTGGCAGCGAAAGAGACTCACGGATGGTATGTTGCCTCCAGGGTGCCAGGGTCCATGACGCCTCGGACCATGTTTTCAGAATCCTTAAAGGGGAGGGGGAGCAGTCACAAGTCGTGGTACACATCAGTACCAACGACATAGGTAAGAGAAGGGACGGGGATTTAAACCAGGAACTAAGGGAGCTAGGGAGGAAGCTGAGAGCCAGGACAAACCATGTTGTCATCTCTGGTTTGTTGCCGGTGCCACGTGCTCGTGAGGTGAGGAACAGGGAGAGAGTGCAGATAAACACGTGGCTGCAGGGATGGTGTAGGAGGGAGGGTTTCAGGTACGTGGATAATTGGAACACATTCTGGGGAAGGTGGAATCTGTACAGACAGGACGGTTTGCACCTGAACCAGAGGGGCACCAATATCCTGGGAGGGAAATTTGCTACGGCTCTTTGGGGGGGTTTAAACTAATTTGTCAGTGGGCTGGGAAAACGAGCTGTAGTCCAGAAGCCAGTGTTGAGAGTAGTGAGGTACTGAGGAGGGTATCAAGGTCGCAGGAGTGTACCGGCAGACAGAAAGATAGGTAGAAGTGTGTCTACTTCAATGCAAGGAGCATCCGGAATAAGGTAGGTGAACTTGGAGCGTAGGTTGGTACTTGGGACTACGATGTTGTGGCCATTTCGGAGACATGGTTAGAACACGGACAGGAATGGTTGTTGGAAGTTCCGGGGTATAGATGTTTCAGTAAGAGTAGGGAAGGTGATAAAAGAGGTGGAGGAGTAGCATTGTTAATCAAGGATAGTTTAACGGCTGCAGAAAGGCAGTTTGAAGGGGATCTGCCTACTGAGGTAATGTGGGTTGAAGTTAGAAATAGGAAAGGAGCGGTCACATTGTTGGGAGTTTTCTATAGGCCCCCAAATAGTAATAGAGATGTGGAGGAAGAAATTGCAAAACAGATTATGGATAGGTGTGGAGGTCTCAGGGTAGTTGTCATGGATGACTTTAACTTTCAAAATATTGATTGGAACCTCTATAAGTCGAACAGTTCAGATGGGGCAGTTTTTGTACAGTGTGGATAGGCCGACAAGAGGGGGGGCCACATTGGATTTGATACTGGGTAATGAACAGGGCCAAGTGTTAGATTTGTTTGTGGGAGAGCACTTTGGAGATAGTGACCACAATTCGGTGTCTTTCATTATTGCAATGGAGAGGGATAGGGCCAGACGATCGGGCAAGGTTTATAATTGGGGGAGGGGTAATTATGATGCGATTAGGCAAGAATTAGGGAGCATAAGATGGGAACAGAAACTGTCAGGGAAAGGCACAAATGAAAAGTGGAGCTTGTTCAAGGAACAAATACTGCGTGTCCTTGATAGGCATGTCCCTGTCAGGCCGGGTGAAAATGGCCGTGTGAGGGAACCATGGTTCACAAAAGAGGTTGAATGTCTTGTCAAGAGGAAAAAGGAAGAGTATGTAAGGATGAGAAAACAAGGTTTAGTAGGGTCGCTTGAGAGTTATAAGGTAGCAAGGAATGAGCTGAAAAAAGGGCTTGAGAGCTAGGAGGGGGCATGAGAAGTCCTTGGCGGGTTGTATCAAGGAAACCCCAAGGCATTTTACTCTTATGTGAGAAATAAGGGTGACGGTAGGGCCTGTCAAGGACAGTAGTGGGAACTTGTGCATGGAGTCAGAAGAGATAGGAGGGGCGTTGAATGAATACTTTTCTTCAGTGTTCTCAAAGGAGAGGGACCATGTTTTTGGGGATGAGTGTGTGATACAGGCGGGTAGGCTGGAGGAGGTAGATGAGGAAGAATGTATTTGCAATTTTGAAAAACCTGAGGGTCGACAAGTCCCTTGGTCCAGATGGGATATATCCAAGGATTCTTTGGGAGGCAAGGGATGAGATTGCAGAGCCTTTGGCTTTGATCTTTGGGTCCTCACTGTCCACGGGGATAGTGCCAGAGAGTGTCGAATGTTGTTCCTCTGTTCAAGAAAGGGAACAGGAATGACCCTGGTAATTATATACCAGTTAGTCTTACTTTGGTGGTCGGTAAGATAATGGAAAAGGTCCTGAAGGATAGGATTTTTAACCATTTGGAAAGATGCAGCTTAATCTGGGATAGTCAACACGGATTCATGAAGGGTAGGTCTTGCCTCACAAATTTGATTGAATTCTTTGAGGAGGTAACAAAGTGTGTAGATGAAGGTAGAGCAGTTGATGTTGTTTCCATGGATTTTAGTAAGGCGTTGATAAGGTTCCCCATGGTCGGCTCATGAAGAAAGTAAGGAGGTGTCGGATGGATGGGAAATTTGGCCAATTGGATAAGTAACTGGCTATCACATAGAAGACAGAGGGTGGTGGTGGATGGAAAATGTTTAGACTGGAGACCAGTTACCAGCGGTGTACCACAGGGATCAGTGCTGGGTCCTCTGCTATTTGTGATTTTTATCAATGACTTGGAGGAGGGGGCTGAAGGGTGGGTCAGTAAATTTGCTGATGACACCAAGATTGGTGGAGTAGTGGATGAGGTGGAGGGCTGTTGTCGGCTGCAAAGAGACATTAATAGGATGCAGAGCTGGGCTGAAAAATGGCAGATGGAGTTTTACCCTGATAAGTGCAAGGTGATCCATTTTGGTAGAAAAAATTTGAATGCGGATTACAGGGTCAATGGCAGGGTTCTGAGGAATGTGGAGGAACAGAGAGATCTTGGGGTTCATGTCCACAGATCTCTGAAGGTTGCCACTCAAATGGATAGAGCAGTGAAGAAGGCTTATAGTGTGTTAACGTTTATTAAAGGGGGCTTGAGTTTAAGAGCCGCGGGGTTATGCTGCAACTATACATGATTGTGTGAGACCACATTTGGAGTATTGTGTGCAGTTCTGGTCACCTCATTATAGGAAGGATGTGGAAGCATTGGAAAGGGTGCAAAGGAGATTTTACCAGGATGCTGACTGGTTTGCAGAATAGGTCTTATGAGGAAAGGTTGAGGGAGCTAAGGCTTTTCTCTTTGGAGTGGAGGAGGATGAGAGGTGACTTAATGGAGGTTTATAAGATGATCAGGGGGACAGATAGAGTGGACGTTCAGAGACTATTTCCTCGGGTGGAGGTAGCTGTTACAACGGGTATAACTATAAGATTCAGGGTTGGAGATATAGGAGGGATTTCTGAGGTAGGTTCTTTACTCAGTGGTTCGGGGGTGGAATGGACTGCCTGCTGTGATAGTGGAGTCGGACACTTTAGGAACTTTCAAGCAGTTATTGGATAGGCAGATGGAGCACACCACAATGACAGGGAGTGGGATAGCTTGATCTTGGTTTTGGACAATGCTCGGCACAACATCGAGGGCCGAAGGGCCTGTTCTGTGCTGTACTATTCTATGTTCTAAGTAGGCTTACATTAACACTGCAATGAAGTTCCTGTGAAAAGCCCCTTGTCGCCACATTCCGGCACCTTTTGGGTAGACAGAGGGAGAATTCAGAATGTCCAATTCACCTAGCAAGCACATCTTCCGGGACTTGTGGGAGGAAACCGGAGCACCCGGAGGAAACCCACGCAGACACGGGGAGAACGTGCAGACTCCACCCATTCAGTGACCCAAGCCGGGAAAGAAATCGGGTTCCCTGGCGCTGCGAAGCAATGGTGCTACCATGTCGATTAGAGAGCTGGCATGGACCGAATGCTTTTCTCTGTCCCACAATTACAGATTTTTTTGTGCAATCTAGTTTTGTAATTTAACCCCGGGGGGTTCAGATAAATCTGTGCTGCACTCCCTCCAAGGCCATTCTATCCTTCCTCAGGTTTGTTGTCCAGAACTGAACACAGTTCTCCAGGTTTGGTCGAACCAGGGTTTGTGAATCTCGGGGCTTTTCTAATCACACGGAGACCTGAAATCTTCCCTCACAGACAGAACAGACAAACCTTTTACCTTCCACACCCAGATGCTGCTGATATTCAGGTTCTGATGAACCGAGTGACTCTGTCAGATTGCAATGTGACGTTTGGTTTGCGTTTCCCGTCTGTTAAACCTCCAATTCCAGTATCCTGTAAATTTACAGAAACCTCACTGTCAGTTTAAGATAGAAATTCACAACATTCTCTCCTCGCCAACTTTGATTAAATGTATTCCTGGAGGTTTGATCACATGACCTGCCCCCATCCTCCAGCCATTAATCGGTCAACACATCCATCCTTGTGACACACTGCCTTCCTCGGCCAATTGGGAAGCAAAAGGACTAATTACCTCACAGGACAGTGTTTGACTGTCAGCCAATCAACCTTTATCCCATTTTCAATAATTTATATCCGCTTAAGAGAAATGTTCAAAAAAATATTTTTTACTATCCTAATCATTTTCCAAAGATCCAAAAATATTTTCCACTGTCCTAATGATTTCCTAAGTATGAATCTCACCGAGACTGAAGGTAAAATTTGAATTCATTGCAAGTCTACTGATGACCATGAAACCATTGTCAATTGTTGTAAAGACACATCCGTCCACTCATGTCCTTCAGTGAAGGAAATAATCTATCCTTACCTCGTCTGGCTGACACAATTCCAAACCACAGCAATGTGGTTGACTCTTTAAATGCCCTCCGAGATGGCCGAGCAAGCCACTCAGTTCAAGGGAAATTAGGGATGGGCAATAAATGTTGACCCAGCCAGTGACTTCCACAAATGATCAAAATAAAATTCGGGGGCAGCACAGTGGGCTATCCCTGATGGCTCACGGCGCTGAGGACCCTCGGTTCGATCCCTGCTCTGGGTCACTGTCCGTGTGGAGTTTGCACATTCTCCCCATGTTTATGTGGGTTTTGCCCCCACAACCCAAAGATGTGCAGGGTCGGTGGATTGGCCAGACAAAATTGCCCCTTAATTGGATAAAATTAATTGGATATACTAAATTTATGAGAAAAAAAAATCCTGGAGACTCCAGTCAGTGAATCCGGGAGAGTTGGCATCCGGTCCAGGCTCGCAGCGCATGCGCCCTGTGGCACATGGTCCACTGTAAAGATGGCGGCCGGTAACCCAGGCCTGTCACCGCTCAGCCCTCAGTCTATAGAGAAACTACCAAAGACACTACATTCACCAGCTCTGAGGACACACCTTAGCTCCCTTTCCAATCTGAAAGCAGCCTGAGCTGGATTTACATTCCCCTTAATTGATCATTGCTGGGTGATAATCCTGTACTTCCTCACCTCACACCACTGTGACAGCACCTTCACTACACAGACTGCAGCAACTGACCAAACATCACCTTCCCCGTTATTCCTGAAGGCACCGCCTTCCCAACCTGGCCCCTTGCCTGAGGTGTGGTGATCCTCAGGTCACATCACCGCCGGTCAGCTCTCTCCCGAGACCAGGCCCTGGTTCACAGCCGCCATCTTGGGGAAACAGAGCGCATGCGCTGGCGTCTTGTTGACGCAACAGCTAGTGGGCGGGGCCTGAAGGTTTCTGTTCCCAGCCGGGTCCTAGTGCCGGTGAGAAAAAGGCAGCGAAACAGGTTTTTACTAAGTTTCACCCACTCCCAGGCTCCAGCTGATCTTTGTAGCCTGAATCACGGATACATTCAGTGTGAGAGGCTGCAGCATCTATATAGCTACCTGAAGGGGGTTATACAGCGTTTGATTACATTTCGTGGTCCTTTCCAGTTCATTATCAGGATGTTTGTGTGATATTTTCGTCCCCTCAGAGTGATATTTCTTTATTTAAAATACATTTCAGCAGCAAGCTTACTGGTGATTTTTTAAAGGAAAGGAGGTTATTTATTATCACACAATTTCCTGGATGTTTGAACATCTCAGTTTCTCGTCTATTTCACACTCACTGACACATACACAGAAATTAGGTACAGATCAAGTTGAAGCTGTAATGATCAAAATGGAATGTAGACTGCAATCTTTATATCTCTGCAGGTCTGTTGTCTTCTTGTTGAGCTGGTCCTTTAGTTGGAGCCAAGGTTTTTTAGAAACAGATAATTCTCATGAGGCTCTGAAGCTTCTTGTTGATGAATCGCCAGGAGGTTGGTTCTCAGGTGGACTTGGAAGCTGAAATAAGTTCAGTACTGTGGCTGCACTGGGAGACATTCAGCTCTGCTGGTTCAGCTGGTTCCTGGTGCTTCAGATGCTTCTCACACACACATTTGCTTTGTTCAGGGTTTATTATACTGCATCCCTGACAATTAACTGCAGAGTTAAAACTCTGGGACCCAGAACACTCCGATACAATAGCAGTTTACGATGCTCACTCACGCTTATCTCTATCCCAATTCGAGCTCATTCTCCTGTGTTCAATACGGCACTTGGAGACAAACAGTCCAGAGATTTCATATTCCTCAAACGCTGGTTCATCCTGACACAACGAGACATTTAAACTTCACAGGTGGCTCAAAGTTTCCTTATTCAGATCTGTGTTTAACTAATTATTGGTCACAGAATCGAATATTGCCCACAGTTTAATGCCCATAATAACCTGTTAAGTTGCAGCCATATTGGCAGAGTTTGTGGATCTTACAATCTATAATATCTAGTATTCTTGTGCTGAGCGTAAGATCTTGAATCTAATCTTGGGCCTGGTTAAAACAGTGAATTGTAGCTGGGTGAGGACCTTGGAGGTGGGTGGGTGGTTACTCTGGCGCCGACTGTGTTGCGTGGTTTTGTCTATTCCCAGTGGCTCTGCAGAGGGAGCATGCGGTATCCACCGGAATGCTTGACACCTCCCACAACCAGTGGAATGCTTGACACCTTCCACAACCACACCTCAGCGGACAGCTGTTTCAGAGACACTGGGAACAATATTCTGGTTCAGTTAGGAAAGTTCCCTACACTTTTGTTGGGATTTCTAGCTGATTTTGGTCTTTTTATTTGACTGGACCATATGCTTGGGGAGAGCAAGAGAGGAAAGAAGGTTCTATAGAAACTAGAATGATCTGTTGTGAATTTCTATCCTATTCGTACAGTGATCATTTTTGGAAACCTCTTTTTCAGAGCATTAAAATGGGAGGTTTGGCAGCTGGGCAACTCGAACCAAACATCATATTGAGATCTGACAGTGTCATTCAATTCATTACGACCTAAAATGCACAAACTTTCAATGTGTTGTCTGTTCTGTCTGTGGGCAAAGATTTCAAATATCAGTGCGATACCCGAGTGAGAAAGTTCCAGTGAACTGACTGTGGAAAGAGATTTAACCAGTTTCACAGCCTGAAAGAACATCACACCATTCACAGCAAGGAAAGACTGTACACGTGTTCTGTGTGTGGACGAGGATTCAACTGATCATTGGGTTGGATTGGATTGGATTTGTTTATTGTCACGTGTACCGAGATACAATGAAAAGTATTTTTCTGCGAGCAGCTCAACAGATCATTGAGTACTTGAAAAAAAAAGGGAATATAAGAAAATACATAATAGGGCAACACAAGGCACACAATTTAACTGTGTAAGCACCGGCATCGGATGAAGCATACAGAGGTGTAGTGTCAATGAGGTCAGTCCATAAGAGGGTTGTTTAGGAGTCTGGTAACAGCGGGAAGAAGAGGACTTCTGGGGGCGGCTATGAAGAAGTAAGTCACACATTTGCTGGCTCCCACTCGAGTCAGCATTTTGGGCCTTTTCCCCCAATTTTCTACCGGACTTGAATTGTAAAACTGATGACAGAGGCAATTGTGTACTGAATTCCCACATTGGTGCATGGAGAGAAGGACTAGACGTGCTCATCAAGGCAGAAACAGAAAGACAGAGAAGGCTTGGGCTGAAGCTGCAGCAGGAGACAGCATGGTGGAGGACCGGACCTCTGGTTTGTCGACCCAGCAGCCTCTGGAGCAGCTGATGCAAGTTATTCAGGAAGGCTTTGCTAAGCAGAAACTGGACACCTTGGACCCAATAAAAGAGTCAATTGAGCGGCTGGAGCTTAGATTGGACGCCCAAGATTGGGCGATCCAGAAGGCAGAGAAGGCACTGGCTGAGCAGGAGGAACATCAAACTGCGGTGGAGTTGGAGGTGGGGATGCTGAGAGACCAGCAGAAGAAGCCCCTGGAGAAGGTGGAGGACCAAGAGAACAGGTCTCGCCGGCAGAAATTGAGAATTGTTGGGCTCCCGGAGGGGTCTGAAGGAGCGGACGCTGGGGCATACATCACGGACATGTTTGAGAAGCTGCTGTGGGATGGGGCATTCCCCCGACACTTGGAGGTGGACAGGGCTCACAGAGCGCTCGCGAGGAAGCCATGAATGGGAGACCCCCTGAGGGCAATGGTCGTGAGATTCCACAGGTACTTGGATAAGGAGCGCATTCTACAGTGGGCCAAGCAGACACGGAGCTGTAAGTTGGATAACAGTATCCTGCGGATCTATCAGGACCTGAGTGTGGAGGTGGCCAGGAGAAGAGCAGGCTTCAACCAGATCAGGTTTAAGAAAAAGGTGAAGTTCAAACTGTTGTCTCCAGCCCATCTTTGGGTCATGCATGAGGAGCAGCACTTTTATTTTGAGTGGCCCGAGGACGCGCTGGACTTCGCAAAAAGGAAAGGACTGGTGGTGGACCGAAAACTTTTGAACTTTGCTGCAATGTTCATGTTTTTTTTTGGTTTTTCTGTTCTTTTTTTAAAAAAAGTTTCTTATTTCTGGAAGCTGTTTGTAATGCATTTTGCATTGATCTGGGACCAGCGGTAGAGCTGAGTGAGTTAAGGTTTTCATTTGCACTGTTGGGGGATGGAGGTCTGCTTGTTTAGATTTTGGTGTTTTCTGTCGGGCAATTGTGTGGGGATTGTATGATGTTGGAGTTAGTTTGTATGAGTGAGGGGAGGGTGGTGAGGGAACAATAGGTGTGAGACTATCCAGCGCCAGGGATGGGGGCCACCAAGCGAGCTGGGTGGGCTTGCTCATGGAAGCGCAGTGGGGGGGGGGGGGGGTGTTGCATATGTTCGGTTTATTAAAGGGTTTGGGTTACAGAGTGTTGTTACTAGGGGGAGGGAGGGGGTGAATGTTCTGCTGACGAAGGAGGGATTTGGGCTAAGGGACAGAGAGGAGGTTGGGGGTGGAGGCTGTCTGGGGGCGGGCTGGTGGAGGTGCGGAGCATGGGCTGCAGGTGGGCCCAAAAAAGGGGATGGCTGATCGGTGAAAGGGGGGGCAATGAGCCCCCCAACTAGGTTGATCACCTGGAATGTTCGAGGGTTATATGGGCCGGTCAAGAGGGCATGTGTGTTCGCGCATCTTAGGGGACTGAAGGTGGATGTGGTAATGTTGCGGGAGATGCACCTTAGAGTAACTGATCAGATTAGATTGAGGAAAGGCTGGGTCAGTCAGGTCTTTCACTCGGGACTAGACTCAGAGACTGGAGGGGTCGCGATCCTGATCAATAAGCGGTTGGTGTTTGAGGCGGGTAGAATAGTCTCAGATGTGGGAGGTCGGTACATTATGGTCCGTGGGAAACTGGAGGGGGTGCAGGTGGTATTAGTAAATATGTACGTGCCAAATTGGGATGATGTGAAGTTTATAAAGAGGCCGCTGAGGAAGATACCGGACCTGGACTCGCAAAGTTGGTCATGGGAGGGGACTTCAACAGTTATTGACCCTGGCTTGGACCGGTCAAACTTGAAAACGGGCAGGGTGCCAGCAATGGCAAAGGAACTAAAAGGGTGCATGGAGCAGATTTGGGGGGGGGGGGGGGGGAGGGTGGGTGGATCCATGGAGATTTGGGCAGCCGAGGGTGAAGGAGTTCTCCTTCTACTCACACGTGCACAGAGTGTACTCCCGGATTGACTTCTTTGTTTTTGAGTAGGTGAGTAGGGCCTTATTGACAGGGGTGGTGGACACGGGGTACTCGGTGATCACAATCGCAGACCAGAGGGAGAAGGTGGACAGGGCAGAGACGGGCCGACTGGTAAAGGAGATACTACAGATCAATAGGAGGTAGGCGGAGACCCCAGAGGCAGGGCTTTTAAAGGAATTGCGGAGGCTACATCGGAGTTTGGCTTGTTAACCACAGGGAGGGCGGTGGAGCAGCTGAGAAAGGCGAGGGGGGCGATCTATGGGTATGGAGAGAAGGCCAGTAGAATGCGTGCACAGCAGCTTAGAAAGGGGGAGGCAGCCAGGGAGATAGGGAAAGTAAATGACGGAGATGGGAACCTGGTTGGAGATTCAGCAGGGGTGAATAAGGCATTTAGGGATTTCTACAGTAGGCTGTATAGGTCAGAACCCCCTACCGGGCCGGAGGGGATGAGGCACTTCTCGGAGGGGCTGAATTTCCCAAAGGTGGACGGGGAGGTGGTAGAAGGGCTGGGGGCCCCGATCGGGCTGGAAGAGATAGTGGAGGGCTTGAAGGCCATGCAGTCGGGTAAAGCCCTGGGGCCGGACGGGTACCCAGTGGAGGTTTATAAAAGATTCACTGGGATATTGGGGCCGGTGTTGTTGAGGATGTTCAATGAGACAAAGGAAAGAAGGGTGCTGCCCCCGACGTTGTCACAGGCCACGATTTCGCTGATCCTTAAGCGGGACAAGAACCCGGAGCTGTGTGGATCCTATAGGCCTATCTCCCTGTTGAATGTAGATGCCAGATTGCTGGCCAAAATTTTGTCCTCCGGGATTGAGGATTGAGTTCCTGACGTCATTGGGGAGGACCAGACGAGGTTTGTTAAGGGTAGGCAGTTGGTGGCCAATGTAAGAAGGTTGTTAAACGTGATCATGATTCCCCCGGAAGGTAGGGAGTTGGAGGTAGTGATCGCAATGGATGTAGAAAAGGTCTTTGATCGGGTAATCTTTGATGGGATTATCTGTGGGAGGTACTGGGACGGTTCGGATTTGGGCGGTGTTTTATTGACTGGGTCAGGTTGCTGTATAAGGCTCCTGTGACAAGTGTATGGATGAATAGGACAACATCGGACTATTTTAGTCTGCACAGAGGGGCGAGACAGAGATGCCCCCTTTCCCCACTGTTGTTTGCGCTGGCAAAAGAGCCACTGGCGATTGCTCTGAAAGCCTCTAGGGGCTGGAAGGGGCTGGTCCGGGAGGGGGGGGTGGGGTGGGGGTGGAGCACAGAGTCTTGCTCTATGCAGACGACCTGCTTCTGTATGTATCGGACCCAATAGAGGGGATGGAAGAAATTATGAGGATTCTCGGGGAATTTAGCTGGTTTTCGGGGTACAAGTTAAATATGGGGAAAAGTGAGATGTTTGTGGTCCAGACAAGGGGACAGGAGAGGCGATTGGGGGAGCTGCCGTTTAGATTAGTAGGGGGAAGCTTTAGGTACTTAACCATCAAAGTGGCGCGGGAATGAGACCGGCTGCATAAATTAAATTTTGCCCGGCGAGTAGACCAAATGAAGGATGATTTCTGAAGGTGGGACGCGCTTCCGTCGTCACTGGCTGGGAGGGTGCAGACGGTGAAGATGACAGTCCTCCCAAGATTCCTGTTCGCGTTTCAATGTCTCCCAATTTTTATTCCGCGGTCCTTTTTTAAACGGGTCAACAAAGTGATCACTGGCAAGACCCCACGAGTAAGGAAGGTAATGCTTGAGTGGAGTCGGGGAGAGGGCGGGCTGGCGCTGCCAAATTTTAGTAACTATTACTGGGCGGCGAATATAGCCATGATCAGGAAGTGGGTGGTGGGGGAGGGGTGGGCATGGGAGCGTATGGAGGTGGCTTCATGCAAGGGCACCAGTCTGGGGGCATTGGTAACTGTGCCTCTGTCATTCCCATCGGCACGATACTCCACCAGCCCCGTGGTGGTGGTGGCCCTGAGAGTCCGGGGGCAATGGAGGAGACATGTGGGAGCAGAGGGAGCATCGGTCTGGTCCCCAATCTGTAATAATCACCGGTTTGCCCCGGGATGTATGGATTGGGGGTTCCGGATATGGCGGAGAGCAGGGATTGAGAGGATGGGGGATTTGTTTATAGAGGGGAGCTTTCCGAGTATGAGGGCACTGGAGGAGAAGTTTGGGTTGGTGAGGGGATACGAATTCAGGTATCTGCAGGTGGGGGACTTACTACGTAAAGAGGTGTCAACCTTCCTGCTCCTACCGCTAAGGGGAATTCAGGACAGGGTAGTTTCCAGAGGATGGGTAGGTGAAGGGAGCGTCTCTGACATTTACAAGGAACTTATGGGGTCAGAGGAGATGCAGACCGAGGAGCTGAGGCGCAAGTGGGAGGAGAAGCTGGGAGGTGAGATAAAGGATGGTCTATGGGTGGATGCGTTGAGTAGAGTCAACGCGTCCACAACATGCGCCAGGCTCAGCCTGATACAATTCAAGTTCGTTCAGTCGGGCCTGGATGAGCATATTTTTGGGGGTGGGAGACAGGTGTACAAAATGTGCGGGAGGACCAGCGAACCATGTCCACATGTTCTGGACATGTCTGAAGCTGAGGGTATTTTGGCAGGGGTTTGCAGATGTCATGATCAGGGTGTTAAAAACAAGAGTGGCATTGAGTCCAGAGGTGGCGATTTTCGGAGTGTCAGAAGACCCAGGAATCCAGGAGGAGAAAGAGGCAGACGTTCTGGCCTTTGCTACCCTGGTTGCCCGGAGACGGATATTATTAGCTTGGAGGGACTCAAAGTCCCCGAAGTCAGAGACCTGGCTATCGGACATGGCTAGCTTTCTCTGTTTGGAGAAAATCAAGTTCGCCTTGAGAGGGTCAATGTTAGGGTTCACCCGGAGGTGGCAACCGTTCGTCGACTTCTTCGTGGAAAATTGATCATCAGCAGAAGGTGGGGGGTGGCGGGGGGGGGGTTAGTTTAGCTTAAAGTAGGGGGTTATTAAAGGTGGGACCTGGAAGGGAGGGTAACAGCTTTTGCACTATGTATATAGTTTCATGTACATTGTTTATTTTGTTGTTACAATACCAAAAAATACTTCAATAAAATGTTATTTAAAAAAAACAGCGGGAAGGGGCTGTTTTTGAGTCTCTCCGTGCGTGTTCTCAGCCTACTGTATCTCCTGCCCGATGGAAGTAGTTGGAAGAGTGAGTAAGCCGGGTGGGAGGGGTCTTTGATTATGCTGCCCGCTTTCCCCAGGCCATGAGAGGTGTAGATGGAGTCAATGGATGGGAGGCAGGTTTGTGTGATGGACTGAGCTATGTTCACGACTCTCTGAAGTTTCTTGCGATCTTGGGCCGAGCAGTTGCCATACCAGGCTGTGATGCAGCCCGATAGGATGCTTTCTATGGTGCATCTGCAAAGGTTGTCAAGAGTTAATGTGGACATGCTGAATTTCCTTAGTTTCCTGAGGAAGTTTAGGCGCTGTTGTGCTTTCTTGGTGGTAGCGTCAACATGGGTGGACCAGGACAGATTTTTTGAGATGTGCACCCATAGGAATTTGAAACTGCTAACCATCTTAACCTCGGCCCCGTTGATGCTGACAGGGGTGTGTGTACAGTACTTTGCTTCCTGCAGCCAATGACCAGCTCTTTAGTTTTGCTGGCATTGAGGGATAGACTGTCGGTTTTGGAGCTTTGATATGAGCTTAGCTGGGATTATGGTGTTGAAGGCGGATATGTAGTCAATAAATAGGAGTCTGATGTCGGAGTCCTTGCTGTCGAGATGCTCTAGGGATGAGTGTAGGGCCAGAGAAATGGCATCTGCTGTGGACCGGTTGTGGCGGTATGCGAATTGCAGTGGATCAAGGCGTTCTGGGAGTATGGAGGTGACGCGCTTCATGACCAACCTGTCGAAATACTTCATTATCACTGAAGTCAGGGCCACAGGACGGTAGTCATTGAGGCACGCTGCCTGGTTCTTCTTTGGCACCGGTATGATGGTGGTCTTCTTGAAGCCAATCTGGACAGACACAAGGACACTGGCACCATGGAGAAACCGTGGAAATGTGGGGATTGTGGGAAGAGATTCAGATCCCTGTCTGTGCTGGAAATTCATCAATGGAGTCACACCGGGGGAGGCCATTCATCTGCTCAGAATGTGGTCAAGGATTCACTCAGCTATCCAACTTACATAAACACCAGAGAACTCACACCGGCAAGAAACTGTTCATCTGCTCTATTTGTGAGAAGGGATTGTCAACTAACTGACCTCACTTCAAACCGACTTCTTCACTCTGACTTGAGGCCGTTTAAATGCTCCAGCTGGGAAAAGAGCTTTAAAAGTAACAAGCTTTTGCTGACTCACCAGCGAATTCACAGTGGGGAGAGGCCATTCACCTGCTCCGTGTGCGGGAAGTGATTCACTCATTCAGCCTACTGAAACACCACCAAATTCACACCGGGGAGAGACCATTCACCTGCTCCGTGTCTGGGAAGGGATTCACTCAATCATTCAGCCTGCTGAAACACCAGATTACACCGGGAAGAGACCATTCACTGCTCTGTGTGTGGGGAGAGATTCACTCAGTCATCCACCCTGCTGAATCACCAGTGGGTTCACACTGGGGAGAGACCATTCATTTGCTTCATGTGTGAGAAGCGATTCACTCAGTTATCCCAGTTTAAGAGGCAGTGTATAGGGGAGATGGTGGCGTAGTTGGCTTGTCGCTGGACTAATGATCCAGATACCCAGGATAATGACCTGTGGACCTGGGTTTGAAGATGATTGGGCCTAGGACACTACCCTGAGGAACTCCTGCAGTGATGTCCTGGAGCTGAGATGATTGACCTCCAAACACCACGACCATTTTCCCCTGATTCCCATTGACTCCAGTTTACCTAGGGCTCCTTGATGCCATACTCTATCAAATGCTGCTTTGATGTCAAGGGCAGTCATTCTCACCTCTCACATTCAGCTCTTGTGCCCATGTTTGAACCAAGGTTGTAATGAGGTTAGGAGCAGATTGACCCTGGCGGAACCCAAACCGAGCATCCAAGAGAAGGGTATTGCTGAGTAAGTGCCACTTGATCGCACTACTGATGACTCCTTCCATCACTTTGCTGATCATGGAGAGTAGATTGCCAGTGTGATAATTGGCTGGATTGCATTTGTCATGTTGTGTACAGGACACGCCTGGGCAATTTGCGACAGTGTAGATGCCAGTGTTCTAGCTGTGCTGGGACAGCTTGGCTAGGGGTGCGGCAAGTTCAGGAGCACAAGTTATCAGTACTATTGTCCCTACATTGTCAGAACCCAAAGCCTTTGAAGTATCCAGTGCCTTCAGCCGTTTCTTCATATCACGTGGAGAGAATTTCTCGACTGAAGACTGACATCTGTAATGCTGGGGACCTCCGAAAGAGACTGAGATGGATCATCCACTCGATACTTCTGGCTGATGATTGTTGCAAATACCTCAGCCTTGCCTTTTGCACATATGTGCTTCACTCCTCCATCATTGAGGATGGGGATATTTGTGGAGCCTCCTCCTCCAGTGAATTGTTTAATTGTCCACAACCATACGTGACTGGATGTGGCAGAACTGCAGAGCTTGGATCTGATGTGTTCGATATGGAACCGTTTAGCTCTGTCTATTACTTGCTGCTTATGCTGTTTGGCACACAAGAAGTCCTGTGTTGTAGCTTCATCAGATTGACACCTCATTTTTTGGTATGTCTAATGTTCCTGGCGTGCTCTCCTGCACTCTTCATAGAACCAGTGTTGATCCCCTGGCTTGGTGGTAATGGTAGAGTGGTGGCCATGAGGGTGGCAGGTTGTGGTTGAATATAATTCTGCTGCTGCTGATGGCCCACATAGCCTCATAGATGCCCAGTTTTGAGTTTCAAGATCTGTTTGAAGTCTATACCATTTAGCACAGTGGTAATGCCACACAACACGATGGAGATAATATCCTCAATGTGAAGACGGGACTTTGTCACCACAAGGACTGTGCGGTGGTCACTTCTACTGATACTGTCATGGACAGATGCATCTTCAGCAGGCGGATTGGTGAGGATGAGGTCAAATATGTTCTTCCCTCTGGTTGGTCCCCTCACCGCCTGCTGCAGTCCCAGTCTAGCGGCTATGTCCTTTAGGGCCCGGCCAGCTCGGACTGTGGTGGTACTACCAAGACACTCTTAGTGATGGACATTGAAGTACCCCTCCCAGAGCATAATCTGCTCCCTTGCCACCCTCAGTGCTTCCTCAAAGTGGTGTTCAACATGGAGGCGTACATCATTCATCAGCGGATGGTGGCCGGTACATTGTAATCAGCGGATGGTGGCCGGTACATTGCCCATATTTATCCTGAAGCTGTGGGACCTCATGTTGTCTTCATGTTCTCAACAGAGTCCATGTTGAGGACCCCCAGGGCATCTCCTTCCTGAATGTATACCACTGTGCCGCTGCCTCTGCTGGATCTGTCCTACTGGTGAGACAGGACATACCCAGGAATGGCAACAGTGCTGTCTGGAACATTGTCTGTAAGGTATGATTCTGTGAGTATGACTATGTCAGGTCGGTGCTTAACTAGTCTGTGAGGCAGCTCTGCCAAGTTAAATATAGTCTTAAACTCAAAGTCAAAACGTATCTTGGCAAATATATTCCCAGAGGTGTGGGAACGTTTTCAGAAAAAAAACAGTAGATGAGCAAAAACAGGGAGGACATATACCATGAGGATAAACTAGGAAGTAATATAGAAATGGACAGCAAGAGTTTCCTTCAATTCTTAAAAATGAAGAGAGGCACTGAAGTGGACGTCGGTTCCTGAGAGAATGAGACTGCGGAAATAATGATGGGGAGTCAGGAAATGGCTGAGGAGTTAAATAAATACTGCGAGTCAGTCTTCATGGTAGGAGACAGTAATAGCATTCCACAAATACTAAATAATCAAAGGCAAAAGGGGAAGGGAATAATCACAATAACTACACCAGAGAAAAAGTATTCGGAAACGAATGGAGCAAAAGTCTGCTATGTTCCTGGCCTGATGGGTTGCATCCCAGGATAGTAAAGGAAGTAGCTGCAGAGATAGTGGATGCCCTGGTCAAATTCTTGAACAGTCCCGAAGGATTGGAAAACTGCTCATGCAACATCTTTATTTAATAAAGGAGGGAGAAAAGAAACCAGTAACGATAGGCCAATAAACTTAACATCTGTCATTGGGAAAATGTTAAGAGTCCATTTTAAAGGATGTAATAGCAGAACATTTTGAAAAGCATAATATAATCAAACAGAGTCAGCATCGCTTCATGAAGGGAAAATCATGTTTGAAACATTTGGTAGAGATTTTTGAGGTGGTAACAAGCAGGATAGATGATGGGGAGCCAGTAGATCTAATATACTTGGATTTCCAAAAAGTGTTTGATAAGGTACCACACAACCGGCTACATAATAAGATAAGAGCTCATGGTGTTGGGGAACTGACCATGATAATGCACGTTCTCTCCGTGTCTCCGTGGGTTTCCTCCAGGTGCTCCGGTTTCCTCCCACAAGTCCCGAAGACATGGTTGTTAGGTGAATTGGACATTCTGAATTCTCCCTCAGTGTACCCGAACACGCGTTGGTGTGGCGACTAGGGGTTTTCACAGTAACTTCATTGTAATGTTAATGGAAGCCTACTTGTGACAATAATTATTACTATTATAAAAGACAGAAAATTGGGATAAGGGGGCATTTTCAGAATGGCAACATAACTAGCGGAGTGCCGCTGGGATCCATATTGGGGCCACAGTTATTTACCATATATATTAATGACTTGGACAAGGGAAGCGAATGCACTTTTGCAAACTTTGTGGATGACACAAAAATAGGTGGGAAGTCTACACACGGCTATAAACAGGTTAGTTGAGTGGGCAAAAACTTGAGAAATGGAATATAATGTAGGAAAACGAAAATGTATGCACTTTGATGGGAAGAATAAAGGAGCTGAATATTATTCAAAGTGAGAAAGACTACAGAAAACTGCAGCACAGAGGGACCTGGGGGTCCTCGGGCATTAATCACAAAAGCTAGCGTGCAGGTTCAGCAGGTCATTGGGAAGGTAAATGGAAGGTTGGCCTTTATTTCAAAGGGAATGCAGCATAAAAATAGAGAAGTCCAGCTGAAATTGTACAAGGCAATAGTTAGACCACACTTGGAATACTGTGAACAACATTGGTCCCCTTTCCTGAGGAAAGATATGCGGGCATTGGAGACAGTCCAGAGAAGGTTCACTAGGTTAGAACATAGAACATAGAAAAATACAGCACAGAACAGGCCCTTCGGCCCACGATATTGTGCCGAACCTTTGTCCTAGATTAATCATAGATTATCATAGAATTTACAGTGCAGATGGAGGCCATTCGGGCCATCGAGTCTGCACCGGCTCTTGGAAAGAGCACCCTACCCAAGGTCAACACCTCCACCCTATCGCCATAGCCCAGTAACCCCACCCAACACTAAGGGCAATTTTGGTCACTAAGGGCAATTTATCATGGCCAATCCACCTAACCTGCACATCTTTGGACTGTAGGAGGAAACCGGAGCACCCGGAGGAAACCCACATACACACGGGGAGGATGTGCAGACTCCGCACAGACAGTGACCCAAGCCGTAATCGAACCTGCGACCCTGGAGCTGTGAAGCAATTGTGCTATCCACAATGCTACCGTGCTGCCCTTAAGAACAAATTAATCTACACTATATCATTCTACCGTGATCCATGTACCTATCCAATAGCCGCTTGAAGGTTCCTAATGTTTCTGACTCAACTATTTCCACAGGCAGTGCATTCCATGCCCCCACTACTCTCTGGGTAAAGAATCTACCTCTGACATCCCCCCTATTTTTCCACCATTCACCTTAAATTTATGTCCCCTTGTAATGGTTTGTTCCACCCGGGGAAAAAGTCTCTGACTAACTACTCTATCTATTCCCCTGATCATCTTATAAACCTCTATCAAGTCGCCCCTCATCCTTCTCCATTCTAATGAGAAAAGGCCTAGCACCCTCAACCTTTCCTCATAAGACATACTTTCCATTCCAGGCAACATCCTGGTAAATCTCCTTTGCACCTTATCCAAAGCTTCCACATCCTTCCTAAAATGAGGTGACCAGAACTGTACTCTGTACTCCAAATGTGGCCTTACCAAGTTTTTGTCCAGCTGCATCATCACCTCACGGCTCTTAAATTCAATCCCTCTGTTAATGAATGCTAGCACACCATAGGCCTTCTTCACAGCTCTATCCACTTGAGTGGCAACTTTCAAAGATGTATGAACATAGACCCCAAGATCTCTCTGCTCCTCCACATTGCCAAGAACTCTACCGTTAACCCTGGATTCCGCATTCATATTTGTCCTTCCAAAATGGACAACCTCACACTTTTCAGGGTTAAACTACATCTGCCATTTCTCAGCCCAGCTCTGCACCCTATCTATGTCTCTTTGCAGCCGACAACAACCCTCCTCACTATCCACAACTCCACCAATCTTCGTATCGTCTGCAAATTTACTGACCCACCCTTCAACTCCCTCATCCAAGTCATTAATGAAAATCATAAACAGCAGAGGACCCGGAACTGATCCCTGCGGTACGCCACAGGTAACTGGGATCCAGGCTGAATATTTGCCATCCACCACCACTCTCAGACTTCTATCGGTTAGCCAGTTCGTTATCCAACTGGCCAAATTTCCCGCTATCCCATGCCTCCTTACTTTCTGCATAAGCCTACCATGGGGAACCTTATCAAATGCCTTACTAAAATCCATGTCCACTACATCCACTGCTTTACCTTCATCCACATGCTTGGTCACCTCCTCAAAGAATTCAATAAGACTTGTAAGGCAAGACCTACCCCTCACAAGTCCGTGCTGACTATCCCTAATCAAGCAGTGTCTTTCCAGATGCTCAGAAATCCTATCCCTCAGTACCCTTTCCATTACTTTTCCTCCCACCGAAGTAAGACTAACTGGCCTGTAATTCCCAGGGTTATCCCTATTCCCTTTTTTGAACAGGGGCACGACATTCGCCACTCTCCAATCCCCTGGTACCACCCCTGTTGACAGTGAGGACGAAAAGATCATTGCCAACAGCTATGCAATCCTTGGATATATCCCGTCAGGCCCGGGGGACTTGTCTATCCTCAAGTTTTTCAAAATGCCCAACACATCTTCCTTCCTAACAAGTATTTCCTCGAGCTTACCAGTCTGTTTCATACTGTCCTCTCCAACAATATAGCCCCTCTCATTTGTAAATACTGAAGAAAAGTACTCGTTCAAGACCTCTCCTATCTCTTCAGACTCAATACACAATCTCCCGCTACTATCCTTGATCGGACCTACCCTCACTCTAGTCATTCTCATATTTCTCACATATGTGTAAAAGGCCTTGGGGTTTTCCTTGATCCTACCCGCCAAAGATTGTTCATGCCCTCTCTTAGCTCTCCTAATCCCTTTCTTCAGTTCCCTCCTGGCTATCTTGTATCCCTCCAGCGCCCTGTCTGGACCTTGTTTCCACAGCCTTACATAAGTCTCATTCTTCCTCTTAACAAGACATTCAACCTCTCGTCAACCATGGTTCCCTCACTCGACCATCTCTTCCCTGCCTGACAGGCACATACATATCAAGGACACGTAGTACCTGTTCCTTGAACAAGTTCCACATTTCACTTGTGTCCTTCCCTGACAGCCTATGTTCCAAACTTATGCACTTCAATTCTTGTCTGACAACATCGTATTTACCCTTCCCCCAATTGTAAACCTTGCCCTGTTGCACGCACCTATCCCTCTCCATTACTACAGTGAAAGTCGCAGAATTGTGGTCACTATCTCCAAAATGCTCCCCCACTAACAAATCTATCACTTGCCCTGGTTCTTTACCAAGTACCAAATCCAATATGCCCTCCCCTCTGGTCGGACAATCTACATACTGTGTTAGAAAAGCTTCCTGGACACACTGCACAAACACCACCCCATCCAAACTATTTGATCTAAAGAGTTTCCACTCAATGTTTGGGAAGTTGAAAGCCTACCCTGTGACTTCTGCACCTTTCCAAAATCTATTTCCCAATCTGTTCCTCCACATCTCTGCTACTATTGGGGGGCCTATAGAAAACTCCCAACAAGGTGACTGCTCCTTTCCTATTTCTGACTTCAACCCATACTGCCTCAGTAGGTAGATACTCCTCGAACTGCCTTTCTGCAGCTGTTATACTATCTCTAATTAACAATGCCACCCCCCCCCTCACCTCTTTTACCACCCTCCCGAATCTTATTGAAACATCTATAACCAGGGACCTCCAACAACCATTTCTGCCCCTCTTCTATCCAAGTTTCCGTGATGGCCACCACATTGTAGTCTCAAGTACCGATCCATGCCTGAAGTTCACCCACCTTATTCCTGATGCTTCTTGCGTTGAAGTATACACACTTCAATCCATCTCCATGCCTGCAAGTACTCTCCTTTGTCAGTGTTCCCTTCCCCACTGCCTCACTACATGCTTTGGCATCCTGAATATCGGCTAATTTAGTTGCTGGACTACAAATCCGGTTCCCACTCCCCTGCCAAATTAGTTTAAACCCTCCCGAAGAGTACTAGAAAACCTCCCTCCCAGGATATTGGTGCCCCTCTGGTTCAGATGCAACCAGTCCTGCTTGTACAGGTCCCACCTTCCCCAGAATGCGCTCCAATTATCCAAATACCCGAAGCCCTCCCTCTTACACCATTCCTGCAGCCACGTGTTCAACTGCACTCTCTCCCTATTCCTAGCCTTGCTTTCACATGGCACCGGCAACAAACCAGAGATGACAACTCTGTCTGTCCTGGCTTTTAACTTCCAGCCTCACTCCCTAAACTTGTTTATTACCTCCACACCCCTTTTCCTACCTACGTTGTTGGTACCAATGTGCACCATGACTTCTGGCTGCTCCCCCTCCCCCTTAAGGATCCTGAAGACACGATCCGAGACATCCCTGGCCCTGGCACCCGGGAGGCAACATACCTTCCGGGAGTCTCGTTCGCGACCACAGAATCTCCTATCTATTCCCTTAACCATTGAATCTCCTGTTACTATTGCTTTTCCATTCTCCCCCCTTCCCTTCTGAGCCCCAGAGTCAGACTCAGTGCCAGAGACCTGGCCGCTAGGGCCTTCCCCCGGTAGGTCATCCCCCCCAACAGCATCCAAAACGGTATACTTGTTTTGAAGGGGAACGGCCACGAGGGATCCCTGCACTGTCTGCCTGTTTGTTTTCTTTCCCCTGACTGTAACCCAGCTACTCTTGTCCTATACCTTGGGCGTGGTTACCTCTCTGTAACTCTTCTCTATAACCCCCACTGCCTCCCGGATGATCCGAAGTTCATCCAGCTCTAGTTCCCTAACACGGTCTCTAAGGAGCTGGAGTTGGGTGCACTTCCCACAGGTATAGTCAGCGGGGACACTGGTGGTATCCCTCACCACCCACATCCTACAGGAGGAGCATGCAACTGGCCTAGCCTCCATCCCCTCTTACCTTACAGAATATAGCTGCCCTGTGGACCAACTGGACCTACGCCCTCCGACTCTGCTCCCAGTCAGTTGCACTCTCTGTAAACGCCTGGCTCTTTTCTCGCTCTTTGCGGAAATGTAGGAAACAAAATGAAAGGAGCACCTTACTCCCTCCTCACCCAACTCCCTCAGTCACCAAACTCTCACTATAGCACTCAAATGCACCAAATTCAGCACTCAGTGAAAACAAAGTCTGCACTGTCGGTGGATCACTTTTATACTGTGAATCTAGCCTCTGAAAACTGGCCTAATCCAATGAACTAACGGTTAGTCCCGGATATGGAGAGATTTTCTGATTAGAAGAGGTTGAGTTGTTTGGGCCTGTACTCATTGGAGTTGAGACGAATGAGAGGTGACCTTTTTGAGACATAAGCATTCTCAGGGGGGTTGACAGGGTAGATGCTGAGAGGATGTTTCCTCTTGTGGGAGAGTCCAGGACCAGAGGGCATAATCTCAAAGTAACGGGTCTCAAATTTAAGACAGACATGAGGCGACATTTCTTCTCTCAGAGCGCAGTGAATCTGTGGAATTCTTTAGCTGTGCAATCATTCTGTCTCTGGAGTTTAACCATAAAAAGGCAAAGGTGAAGGTGTGTTTACCCGGATGGGCCGCTTGGTGGCGCAGTGGCTCTTTCACTGAGGGGCCTTGAGTTCAGACACATCCCAGACAGGACTGGTGAGAAATATCTGTCTGGGAAAAGGGAGAAAACTGTGTAATCGGGGAAATGGAGCGGTGCCGATGGGCCTGAGAGAAAGGAGTTCAGACAAGTCTTATTTTCTTCATTTTTCATTCAATATTTATTAAAATTTCAGAGAAAATATTCCACAAAAGTTTATTTTGAAGTTGACGAAAGGAAACATAACGATTGAGGGTCACAGTGAGAATAGAACACATGCCCTCTGAGCTGCCAAATGTATGTACAACTGTAACAGACACCAGAAAGAGAGAACAGGAGCTCAATATAAAGGGAAGGCCAAAGTTATGAGTAAGGAACGAGATAAATTACTTTACTTAGATATTGAGGGAAATTATTAGCTACAATTACATTACAGCCAAAATTATCTCGGACATTTCAAACTGGGAAACAGAAATACTGTCCAAGATTGTCTCAGTTACAGATGCAGAATAATAAACTGAGAAGATTTTACTGTTCGAGTCACCAAGAGGAGATATTGCATTTGTGTCACACACAGATCATAATAAACAGCTGAGGAAAATCTACAGCGTCCGAACGTCAACCGATCACTTGATCTGTAAAAGAGAGAGAAAATGATGAAGCAGATGTTTATGATCGGGGACATTGATGTTAGAGTTTTCAATCAATCAAACATTTAGAGATTTTTGAAACGGCTTCTGTCAGTTTGAAGTGTGAGTGGATTGAATCTTCTCACCTTCACCAGAGTGACTGCAGCGCTGTAGGAAATGCTCAGGAAGAACAGGGTGATGAATGTGGAAGCGGTTGTCCAGATGTTCCCGTTATCATCCTCATCGTCTTCAGTCCAGGTGTGGTCTGTGGTATCTATGAGGATAGAGCCAAATAAATATAATTAGATTGTTTATTAATCCACGATTTATTTTTATATTCTCGTTTCATTTTCTCCCGCTGCTAATTTATTCTTTAATATATTTGTCATTGCATATCTACTGTTGCGTTCATGACTCTCAGAAATTGATGTCTTTAACTTTTTTTTCTAATTAAGGGGCAATTTAGCATGGCCAATCCACCTACCCTGCACATCTTTGGGTTGTCGGGGTGAGACCCACAGGTCATGGGGAGAATGTGAAAACTCCACCGGGACAGAGACCCAGGATCGGGATGAACCCCAGGTCCATGGTGGCGTGAGGCAGCAGCGCTAACCACTATGCCACCGTGCCGCCATTGCCTGACGTTTGTGTTTGTTCCTTAGCTTTTGTGTCTGTGTCGATGCGAAGTTCCGTGTTTTGATTTACTCCTCTGTTTGTCCAGATGTCTGTGTAGGTTCACTGTGTGTTCATCGTGTCAATGAGTATTGGTCTGTGTATTTGTGTGTCAGCGCTTGTGTGTGATTTTTTTTTTCATAGAATTTACAGTGCAGAAGGAGGCCATTCGGCCCATCGAGTCTGCACTGGCTCATGGAAAGAGCACCCTACCCAAGGTCAACACCTCCACCCTATCCCCATAACCCAGTAACCCCACCCAACACTAAGGGCAATTTTGGACACTAAGGGCAATTTATCATGGCCAATCCACCTAACCTGCACATCTTTGGACTGTGGGAGGAAACCGGAGCACCCGGAGGAAACCCACGCACACACGGGGAGGATGTGCAGACTCCGCACAGACAGTGGCCCAAACCGGAACTTTGTTTGTCTTCTTTCAATGTGTATATATGTGTGATATATTGTATGTATATGTGTTGAAATCTATGTTTATATATTATTGCCTGTGTTAATATGTGTTTATACTTTCCTGTCTAGCAATATATGTGTTAATGTGTCTTTTTGCGTTCAACATGCATGCCAGTGTCTTAATGTTTGTGCCTGGATAAATGCGTGTGTGTGTCTGTGTGTGTCAATGCGTGTATTTCATCACAGAATCATCATCATATAATCCCTACAGTGGAGAACGAGGCCATTCGGCCTATTGAGTCTGCACCGACCCTTCGAAAGAACACCCTACCGAGGTGCACGGTGCACGCCCTGCCCTATCCCCAGAACCTCGTAACACCACCTAACGTTTTGGGCGCGAAGGGGTGATAGAGCATGGCTAATCCCCCTAACCTGCACATCTTTGGACTGTGGGAGGAAACTGGAGCACGCGGAGCAAACACGGACACGGGAGAGTGTGGAAACTCAACACGGACAATCACCCGAGGCTGGAATTGAACCCGGGTTTGTGGCGCTGTGAGGCAGCAGTGCTATTTGTGCGTTGATGTTTGTTTATAACTATCTATTGCTGTGTATTGACACCTCCATGTGTATTCATGTGTGTTTGTATGAGCGTGTGTACGAATCTGTTAATATGTGACTACGTGTGCCCATTAGTGTGTTAATGTGGATTATTGTCTCTGTTTTAATGGAAATATTTCTGTCATTGTGAAATTGTGCGATTGTGGGCGGCACGGTAGCACAGTGGTTAGCACTGTTGCTACACAGCGCCAGAGTCCCAGGTTCGATTCCTGGCTTGGGTTACTGTCTGTGCGGAGTCTGCATGTTCTCCCTGTGTCCGTGTGGGTTTCGTCCGGGTGCTCCGGTTTCTTCCCACAGGTCCCGAAAGATGTGCTTGTGAGGTAATTTGGACATTCTGAATTCTCCCTCTGTGTACCCGAACAGGCGCCAAGAGTGTGGCGACTAGGGTTTTTTCCACAGTAACTTCTTGCAGTGTTAACATAAGCCTACTTGTGACAATAAACATTATTTTTACTATTATGTATATATAGTTGCTTACAGTTGTGTTTCATATTCTTGTGTCAGTCTGCTTGTCTGGTTTTATATGTTTGTGTTTGCATATTTGTGTATCTGTGTGGACATGTGGATGTATGTGCATGTTTGTGCATGCCGGCTTGTGTGTGTGAATTTGTGTGTGTGTGTACACGAGTGTCTCTGTGTACATAAACGTGTGCTTTTTTGTGTTTATGTGCATGTTTGTAAATTTTTGTTTGTTTATGTGTATATGTATGCATGTGTTCCTATGTGTACATCTATGTATGTGTTTGTGTCTATGTGTGCTCATGTATATGGTTGTGGGTGGGTGTACGTGTGCCTGTATGTTTAGTGTTTGTGTCTTTATCTGTCTGTGTATTTGTATCAGCTGCCTGTAGCTTTGCCAGTTGTGGGTATTATTGGTACCGATGTAGAATATGTTGAACTTTCTGCTTATAAATGTGTTTTGTGTGAGTTGCAAGCTGACATCATTGACCGAATGCAAAAATACAAGGAGGTGCCTCAGGAGAGAACACTGAAAACCCAGGGAGAATTCAATCACCATCTGGATTTGGATTTTGGGAAATCAGTTGTTGCATATGGATAAGAGGAACAAGGGTGCTAAAAAAAATATGTTGCGTGAATAGATAGTTTAAGAACATCTTTAGCATGATGGGTTTTTAAAATCTTCAACCAGTAAGCTACAAGCCGTCTTGTAATGTCAGTAACTGAGTCCTTAGTGTAGAGACACATCCACTCCCAAATTCCCTGCTTGGGGAGTAGGTGGATAGTGATTTAATAGTCTCTCCCTCTCTGGCCAGCTGAACAAATTCTCTTTGGGTTCCCCCTGCTGAGGAGGTGGAGATACAGTGAGTTCACTCATCACCTTCCTCCTCTTTTGGTCGGGAAAGTGGAGGTAAAATGGGTTTATATTGCCCATCCCTCTCTGTTGGGGAAGTGGGCGGACAGTGCATTTATTTAGGCCCTCCCCCTTTCTTTGTTGGAAGCGGCTGTACAGTGAATCAACTAATGCCCCAGCTCCTTGGTGGGAAAGTGGGGGTACAGGGTTAATTAATGCTCCTCCCCCACTATTTGTTGGGGCGTGGTGATACACTGGATTAACTACTGCCCCCCATGCTTTGGTGTGGAAGTGAGGGGTATAGTGGGTTCACTAAGTCCCTTCCTCTTTGTTAGGGAGTTGGGGTGCAGGGCATTAGCTAACGTCCATTCCCCACTCTCTGTTGGAGAAGTGGGGATGCAGTGGATTAACTATAACCCCCCCCCCGTCTTTGTTTTGGGAAGTGTGGTTGCAGTGGATTAATTTATGCCCCTTCCTCTCTCTTTTGAGGAAGTGGCAGGAGAGTGCATTAACTAATGCCCCTCCTCCTGTCTCTGTGGGGGAGGTGGGGGGACAGTGGATTACCTAGGGGCTCCTACTGATTTTGTAGGAGAGGTGGAGATATAATGGATTAAACATTTCCCTTTCCCCTCTCCTTGATGGGTGATTGTTGGTCCTTGTTTCTGTTTGATTCTCAATTTAGTTCCCAGTGGGTGTGATGCAGCAATTTTAAGCTGACATCAATTTTAAAGGGATGGGCAATGGGAGAAGCAGGAACACCGAGATCTAAATGTGATGTGTTTGTCTGTCTGAAATGGGAAAGTGTCCGATTTCTCCTCAGCGAGAAGAAAGTCAATGAATATATTTTGTGAATCCTGCAATGAATGAATTTTACTCTGTCTCCAACCCAGGGTGTATCTGAGCTGGGAGCTCTGGTTGTATGAGACCTGGGGCTGAGACCTGTAGAAATCCGGGTCTCATTGAACAGATCTAATATCAGCAAAGTGGAAGCTCCATTAATTAAGCGGCTGTACATTTAAATCACAATTGGAGGAAAAAAACCTTTTTAATTTTTTTATTTAGTTCGAAATGCAATTGATAGATTCTCATTGACATGAATTAACGGTGTCCATCAGAGCGAGGGAAATGTTCACAAAACTGGGTTTACCGCTGGATTTATCAACCGTTCTGTTGATGATCTTCAAGGGGATGGCTTCATGTCCCACCACACAGGAGTAAGAAGCGCCGCTGGCCCACTCCTCCGCTGCAATGGATAACAGGCTGTACATGAAGAAGGAGCTATTGCCGTTCTCCGCCATCACCTCGGTGTTCTTGTAGTTCCCGGCATTCACCGGCTTGTCATTGACGGTCCACTTGACGAAGATCTCTCGGGGGGAGAAACCTCTCACTAAGCAGCTGAGGGAGACGAATCTCTGAGCGGAGACGTCTTCAGCCGAGGGCAGGAGGACAGAGACGGACGGTTCCCGCGGGTTGGGATCTGCAGAAAATGTACAATAAATGTAAATAAAATGGGGAATTCTGGAGACAATGGAACCGCGGGTTAGATGTGAGAGAAATGTGTTTTGTGTTGGATTTTAAAGGTTTCCATTTTCCACTTTGGGATCTGTCCGGTTTCCGAGCTCGGAGCAGAGGTGGACACAAGCCTTTTCCCTGAGAATTTACATATTGGATTCGAAAGTTTCAGAATGTGGATAGCAGGGGAACGGACCATTCGGCCCAGCTGTTCTGTGCTGGTGTATAAACTCCACACCAGGCTCCTCCCACCTTACCCCAAGAGGATTGGGAAACTGCCAATGTAACACCCTTATTCAAAAGGGAAGGGAGACAAAAACAGGTAACGATAGGCCAGTGACCTTACCATCTGTCAGTGGGAAACGGTTCGAGTCCATTATAACGGATCCAATCGCTGAGCATTTAGAAATACTCAATATAATCAACAGAGTCAGCGCGGCCTCGTCAAGGGTAAATCATGCCTGACAAATTTATTGCCCTTATTTGAGGTGATAACGAGAAGGCGAGAGAGAGGGGGGCCAGTAGATGTAATATACATGAATTTCAAAACTGTGTTTAATAAATGAATGTTCTATTCCCACGTTTGCAGATGACAAAAAATAGGTAGAAAGGCAAGTGGTGAGGATTACAGAAAATACACAGAGGGACCGAGAATGTGAGGTTAGACACTTTGGTAGGAGGAAGTACATAACTGAATATTATTCAGATGGAGAAAGACTGGAGAAAGCTGAAGTAACGGGGGAATTGGGGGTCCTCGTGCAAAAACCACACAAAGCAAGTTCTGCCGGTAATATGGAGACAAATTGAATGTTGACATTCATTTCAAAGGGAATAGAATATAAACATGGGGAAGTCTGGCTAAAACTATACAAGGCATTGGTTAGACTGCACCTGGTATACTTTGAACAGTCTCGGCGCCCTTATCTAAGGAAGACAGATTGGTTTTGAAGGCAGTCCAGAGAAGGTTCACGAGGTTGATCCCGAGTATGGAGGGATTTTCTTATGAGCTGAGGTTAAGTAGGCTGGGCTGTACTTATTGGAGTTTAGAGGAATGAAGGCCACCTAATTGAGACATGAAAGATTCTCAGGGAGCTCCTTAGGATAGATGCTGAGGGGTTGTTTTCCCGTGTGGGAGCGTCTAGGACCAGCGTGCATGATCACAAAGTGAGGGTTCGCCCATTTCAGACAGAGATGAGGTGGAATTTCCTCTCTCAGAGAGTAGGGAAGCTGTGGAATTATTTAACCCGGGGGGCTGTAGATTCTGGGTTGTTCAGTATGTTCAAGGTTGAGGGAGACATACTTTAAATCTGTGAATGCGTCAAGAGATATGGGGATAAGTCGGGAAAGACGAGTTTAAGATTATCACATCAGATCAGTCATGACCTCACTGCAGGCTGGACCGGTGTTGATGGGCCCAATGGCCAACGTCTGTTCCTCAGTCTTGTGGTCTATGGTCTCGCTCCATCTAAACCCAATATCACTGTTGGGTTTCATTGTTAATTCATCTGCATATCAATTTCCCCCTTAAACTCTAAACGCCCAGAGTATTTAGTTAGTGGAATTACCAATCAGAATGGACCACAAATACCCTGAATGCTAAATACTGACCGCTGCACTGACACGAGAAATAGACACAATGACTCACTTATTGCTTCAGTCTCACCGCTCACCTATTTTTTTGTGGATTGAAATTCTTAAAGGAGTTGGCAGGTCCTGGTGGCTCGCCACACAGTCAAACACAGCCCCACTCAGCCAGGCTTGTGTGGAGATGTTTAATTTGCTGACCACACTCTCAGTATCTGCCCCAGGCTGGTCGGTAATCTCTGATTTCAGCGGCTTCTTCGCTTCACTCCAGGACACGTTGACTCCATAAGGAGCATTCGAAATGACGCAGGTTAAGGTTACAGTCGCCTCCAGTAAGACCTGTTCTATTGGTGGTGGCAGTATTGTTACTGAGGCATCAGTGCAAAGGGAAGGATCTGCGAATGAAAAACGTGGAAATCAACCCAAGTTTGATCTTCAGAATCAGGACAACAGGATTCAGCCTGAACTCTAAATGGGAATGAATCAGCTTCGAAACATCAACCTCTAAAGACCGCCTTTAATCTTCTATACGCAATGGAAAATCAGTTTGGTTTGTGAAAACTATTCTCATTGTGAAATACAGTCAGCCCCGATATCATTCTAACGAATCAGCAGTTCAGCATTCCCAATACAAATATTCCATTCCTTATCTCAGGAACGAAGTACTGGAGGCTGATCCATAAATAGGTTGGATGAACTTTCCAACACTTTCCCCCGGAGCTGTTATCAGTTAAGTGTTTGAGACACCCACTGACTCTCAAATATAATCAGCCGTCTCAGGATAAAGCTGGTATCAAGTCCACCAGGGGCTGGTTTAGCACAGGGCTAAATCACTGGCTTTTAAAGCAGACCAAGGCAGGCCACCAGCGCGGGTCCAATTCCCATACCAGCCTCCCCGAACAGGCGCCGGAATGTGGCGACTAGGGGCTTTTCACAGTAACTTCATTTGAAGCCTACTTGTGACAATAAGCGATTTTCAATTCATTCATCCACCTCACTCACTAAATTACTTCAAATTATAGGGATACATTTATTTCTATATTCATAAAATCGTGAATGATTAGCAACCCTCATGCAGCTCTTACATCAGAATGAAACACACACCACATGGCAGTAAATTAGAAGTTGTTCTGTGCTTTACACTAACTTCAGTAAATTCCTGATTTGGATTAACATCAGAGTGCAGGATGATTTATTGTTTCCTCTGTTTGTGTCTCTTACCAGACGCAGTGATATTTTGACTTTGTGTGACCTCTTGATGAGTGACCTGGCAGGTATAGACCGCTTTGCTGAACCATTCCCCAGCGGAGACTGTCAGCCGACTGCTCGCCGAGAAGTTCCCGTTCACTTCACAGGGGGGCGAGGTGACAAATCCTGAACCCATGGCTTGTCCATTCTTCAGCCACTTCACCGTCATTGACTTTGGATGGAAATCGTTGATTGAACAGACCATGGTTGCAAATTTCTGTCTTGAGATTTCTTCATTGGAACTCACGGTGAGGAGAACATTTGGAGTGTTGACTCCACCTTCAAGAAACACAAGTTAGACATTTCTTGAAGAAGATGTAATCAATAAAATTACTAATTGTATTTTAACAGTTTCTCTGTGGTCACTATTTCTCGCAGGAATCAGAACTATGCAGAGAACCATAAATGTGTTATGACCAAAGATGTAAATAAAGTAATCAAAGCGTCTGTTTCTCACAGATTCCACAACACTTACATTTCATTCCAATGCTCTTGTCTGAGCCGCTGTGTCGAACCTCACAGCTGATTTCGCTGCATCCCCCCTCTGACTCGGTGATGGTTAACTGACTGCTCAGGGTGTAGGTTCCCTTCTTGTTTCTCACTGACGGGTATTTCTTAACTCCAGTGGTGATCAGCTGCCCATCTTTCTTCCAGGTAAGGCTGGTGATTTCTGGGGAGTAGTCCATCGCCAAACAGCCGAAGGTCACGGAGCCGTCACTGTTGTGTTGCTGACAGGAGACCAGGCTGTAGAGAGTGGGCGGAGACGGTGTCGCTGGGGGAGAATGGTCCATTCAACAAGTTAGACTCTGTTATTTGTGATTTATAAGTTAACAAGCACTTCAAAATGTGACCATGCGTTTATCCGAATATTTTCTCATTAAACGTTACATCCACATTTCAGCGTCTATCATTTGGGGATCACCATCTCTATGGCCCCTCAATAGAAACTCACATCTCTCTCTCCATCTCTATCACATGACAAAAAATAGCATTTTGATGCCACCTGAATGATGTAACTTTCATTGAATTGAATGAGAGGAGCAGAGGGTTTTCCCCATTATTTCAGCCATCATGTAAAATAAAATGTAAATGGCGCCATAATCACAGAGACTGCTCTCCTTTTCAGAGCTGACTTGTGGTGATTTGACCTGAGGGTCAGCACATCTCAGATGAGGGGCAAGTTTGAGAATGGTGGTCTTCATGAGAACCTCAGCCGATACAGCAATTGAACTCGCGCTGTTGGGGTCGCTTTCCATCACGAACCAGCCGCCCAGCTTACTGAGCTGTGTCCGTCACAATCCAGCTAACTGAGCTGAGTACGTCACAATCCAGCTAACTGAGCTGTGTACGTCACAATCCAGCTAACTGAGCTGTGTACGTCACAATCCAGCTCACTGAGCTGTGTACGTCACAATCCAGCTAACTGAGCTGTGGACGTCACAATCCAGCTCACTGAGCTGTGTACGTCACAGTCCAGCTAACTGAGCTGTGTACGTCACAATCCAGCTAACTGAGCTGTGTACCTCACAATTCAGCTAACTGAGCTGAGTACGTCACAATCCAGCTAACTGAGCTGTGGACGTCACAATCCAGCTCACTGAGCTGTGTACGTCACAATCCAGCTCACTGAGCTGTGTACGTCACAATCCAGCTAACTGAGCTGTGTACGTCACAATCCAGCTAACTGAGCTGTCTACGTCACAATCCAGCTATCTGAGCTGTCGATGTCACAATCCAGCTAACTGAGCTGTGTACGTCACAATCCAGCTAACTGAGCTGTGTACATCACAATGCAGCTATCTGAGCTGTGTACGTCACAATCCAGCTAACTGAGCTGTGTACATCAAAATCCAGTTAACTGATCTGTGTACGTTACAGTCCAGTGAGGGTGTGTGAATGAGGGTGTGTGTGTGAATGAGGGTGTGTGTGTGAGGGCGTGTGAATGAGGGTGTGTGTGTGAGGGTGTGTGAATGAGGGTGTGTGAATGAGGGTATGTGAGTGAGGGTGTGTGAGTGAGGGTGTGTGTGAGGGTGTGTGAGTGTGGGTGTGTGAGTGAGGGTGTGTGAGTGAGGGTGTGTGAGTGTGGGTATGTGAGTGAGGGTGTGTGAGTGAGGGTGTGTGTGTGAGGGTGTGTGAGTGAGGGTGTGTGTGAGGGTGTGTGAGTGTGGGTGTGTGAGTGAGGGTGTGTGAGTGAGGGTGTGTGAGTGAGGGTATGTGAGTGAGGGTGTGTGAGTGAGGGTGTGTGTGTGAGGGTGTGTGAGTGAGGGTGTGTGTGTGAGGGTGTGTGTGAGGGTGTGTGGGTGTGTGAGTGAGGGTGTGTGAGTGAGGGTATGTGAGTGAGGGTGTGTGAGTGAGGGTGTGTGTGTGAGGGTGTGTGAATGAGGGTGTGTGTGTAAGGGTGTGTGAATGAGGGTGTGTGAGTGAGGGTGTGTGAGTGAAGGTGTGTGAGTGAGGGTGTGTGAGTGAGTGAGTGTGTGTGAGTGAGTGTGTTAGTGAGTGAGTGTGTGAGTGAGTGAGTGTGAGAGTGAGTGAGTGTGAGAGTGTGTGAGTGAGGGTGTGTGAGTGAGGGTGTGTGAGTGAGGGTGTGTGAGTGAGGGTGTGTGAGTGAGGGTGTGTGAGTGAGGGTGTGTGTGAGTGTGTGTGTGAGGGTGTGTGAGTGAGGGTGTGTGAGTGAGTGAGTGTGAGAGTGTGTGAGTGAGGGTGTGTAAGTGAGGGTGTGTGAGTGAGGGTGTGTGTGTGAGGGTGTGTGAGTGAGGGTGTGTGAGTGAGGGAGTGTGAGTGAGGGTGTGTGAGTGAGGGTGTGTGAGTGAGGGTGTGTGTGTGAGGGTGGGTGAGTGAGGGTGTGTGAGTGAGGGTGGGTGAGTGAGGGTGTGAGTGAGGGTGAGTGTGTGAGGGTGTGTGAGTGAGGGTGTGTGAGTGAGGGTGTGTGAGTGAGGGTGTGTGAGTGAGGGTGTCTGTGTGAGGGTGTGTGTGTGAGGGTGTGTGAGTGAGGGTGTGTGAGTGTGAGTGTGTGAGTGAGGGTGTGAGAGTGAGGGTGTGTGAGTGAGGGTGTGTGAGTGTGAGTGTGTGAGTGAGGGTGTGAGAGTGAGGGTGTGTGAGTGAGGGTGTGTGAGTGAGGGTGTGTGAGTGAGAGTGTGTGAGTGAGAGTGTGTGAGTGAGGGTGTGTGAGTGTGAGTGTGTGAGTGAGGGTGTGAGAGTGAGAGTGTGAGAGTGAGGGTGTGTGAGTGAGGGTGTGTGAGTGAGGGTGTGTGTGTGAGGGTGTGAGTGTGAGGGTGTGTGAGTGAGGGTGTGTGTGAGTGAGGTTGTGTGAGTGAGGGTGTGTGAGTGAGGGTGTGTGTTTGAGGGTGTGTGAGTGAGGGTGTGTGAGTCAGGGTGTGTGAGGGTGTGTGAGTGAGGGTGTGTGTTTGAGGGTGTGTGAGTGAGGGTGGGTGAGTGAGGGTGTGTGAGTGAGGGTGTGTGAGTGAGGATGTGTGAGTGAGGGTGTGTGAGTGAGGGTGTGTGTGTGAGGGTGTGTGAGTGAGGGTGTGTGTGTGAGGGTGTGTGTGAGGGTGTGTGGGTGTGTGAGTGAGGGTGTGTGAGTGAGGGTATGTGAGTGAGGGTGTGTGAGTGAGGGTGTGTGTGTGAGGGTGTGTGAATGAGGGTGTGTGTGTAAGGGTGTGTGAATGAGGGTGTGTGAGTGAAGGTGTGTGAGTGAGGGTGTGTGAGTGAGGGTGTGTGAGTGAGGGTGTGTGAGCGAGGGTGTGTGTGTGAGGGTGTGTGTGTGAGGGTGTGTGAGTGAGGGTATGTGAGTGAGGGTGTGTGTGTGAGGGTGTGTGAGTGAGGGTGTGTGAGTGAGGATATGTGAGTGAGGGTGTGTGAGTCAGGGTGTGTGAGGGTGTGTGAGTGAGGGTGTGTGATGAGGGTGTGTGAGTTTATGTGTGTGAGTTTGTGTGTGTGAGTGACGGTGTGTGTGAGTGAGGGTGTGTGAGTGAGGGTGTGTGAGTGAGGGTGTGTGAGTGAGGGTGTGTGAGTCAGGGTGTGTGAGGGTGTGTGAGTGAGGGTGTGTGTTTGAGGGTGTGTGAGTGAGGGTGTGTGAGTCAGGGTGTGTGAGGGTGTGTGAGTGAGGGTGTGTGATGAGGGTGAGTGATGAGGGTGTGTGAGTGAAGGTGTGTGAGTGTGGGTGTGTGAGTGAGGGTGTGTGAGTGAGGGTGTGTGAATGAGGGTGTGTGAGTGAGGGTATGTGAGTGAGGGTGTGTGAGTGAGGGTGTGTGAGTGAGGGTGTGTGAGTGAGGGTGTGTGAGTGAGGGTGTGTGTTTGAGGGTGTGTGTTTGAGGGTGTGTGAGTGAGGGTCGGTGAGTGAGTGTATGTGAGTGAGGGTGTGTGAGTGAGGTTGTGTGTGAGTGAGGTTGTGTGAGTGAGTGAGGTTGTGTGAGTGAGTGAGTGAGGGTGTGTGAGTGAGTGAGGGTGTGTGAGTGAGTGAGGGTGTGTGAGTGAGGGTGTGTGAATGAGGGTTTGTGTGTGAGGGTGTGAGTGAGGGCATGTGAGTGTGGGTGTATGAGGGTGTGTGAGTGAGGGTGTGTGAGTGAGGGTGTGTGTGTGAGGGTGTGTGTGTGAGGGTGTGTGAGTGAGGGTGTGTGAGTGAGGGTGAGTGAGTGAGGGTGTGTGAGTGAGGGTGTGTGAGTGAGGGTGTGTGAATGAGGGTGTGTGTGTGAGGGTGTGTGAGTGAGGTTGTGTGAGTGAGGGTGAGTGAGTGAAGGTGTGTGAGTGAGGGTGTGTGAGTGAGGGTGTATGAGTGAGGGCGAATGAATGTGGGTGCGTGAGTGAGAGCTGTGAGTGTGTGTGTGAGTGAGGGTGTGTGAGTGAGGGTGTGTGAGTGAGGGTGTGTGAGTGAGGGTGTGTGAGTGAGGGTGTGTGAGTGAGGGTGTGTGAGTGAGGGTGTGTGAGTGAGTTTGTGTGTGTGAGTGAGGTGTGTGAGTGAGGGTGTGTGAGTGAGGGTGTGTGAGTGAGGGTGTGAGAGTGAGTAAGTGTGTGTGAGTTTGTGTGCGTGAGTGAGGGTGTGTGAGTGAGGGTGTGTGAGTGAGGGTGTGTGAGTGAGGGTGTGTGAGTGAGGGTGTGTGAGTGAGGGTGTGTGAGTGAGGGTGTGTGAGGGTGTGTGAGTGAGGGTGTGTGAGTGAGGGTATGTGAGTGAGGGTGTGTGAGTGAGGGTGTGTGAGTGAGGGTGTGTGAGTGAGGGTGTGTGAGTGAGGGTGTGTGTGTGAGGGTGTGTGTGTGAGGGTGTGTGAGTGAGGGTGTGTGTGCGAGGGTGTGTGAGAGAGGGTGTGTGAGTGAGGGTGTGTGAGAGTGAGGGTGTGTGAGTGAGGGTGTGTGAGAGTGAGGTTGTGTGAGAGGGTGTGTGAGTGTAGTGTGAGACGGTGTGTGTGTGAATGTGTGTGTGAGAGGGTGGGTTAGTGAGGGTGTATGACTGAGGGTGTGTGTGACTGAGGGTGTATGAGTGAGGGTGCGTGTGTGAGGGTGTGTGAGTGAGGGTGTGTGAGTGAGGGTGTGAGAGTGAGGGTGTGTGAGTGAGGGTGTGTGAGTGAGGGCGTGTGAGTGAGGGCGTGTGAGTGAGGGCGTGTGAGTGAGGGCGTGTGAGTGAGGGCGTGTGAGTGAGGGTGTATGAGGGTGTGTGTGAGAGGGTGTATGAGTGAGGGTGTGAGTGAGGGCGTGTGAGAGAGGTTGTGTGAGTCTGTGTGTGAGAGCGCGTGTGAGAGGGTGTGTGAGTGAGGTTGTGTGAGAGGGTATGTGAGCGAGGGTGTGTGAGTGGGGGAGTGAGACGGTGTGTGTGAATGTGTGTGTGAAAGTGCGGGTTAGTGAGGGTTTATGAGGACGTGTGTGACTGCAGGTGTATGAGTGAGGGTGTGTGTGAGGGTGTGTGTGTGAGGGTGTGTGTGTGAGGGTGTGTGTGAATGAGGGTGTGTGAATGAGGGTGTGTGAGGCTGTGTGAGTGAGGGTGTGTGAGTGAGGGTGTGTGAGTGAGGGTGTGTGTGTGAGGGTGTGTGAGTGAGGGTGTATGATTGAGGGTGTGTGAGTGAGGGTGTGTGAGTGAGGGTGTGTGAGTGAGGGTGTGTGAGTGAGGGTGTGTGAGTGAGGGTGTGTGAGTGAGGGTGTGTGAGTGAGGGTGTGGGAGTGAGGGTGTGTGATTGAGAGTGTGTGAGTGAGGGTGTGAGTGAGGGTGTGTTTGTGAGGGTGTGTGAGTGTGTGTGAGTGAGGGTTTGAGTGAGGGTGTATATGTAAGGGTGTGTGAGTGAGGGCGTGTGAGTGATGGTGTGTGAATGAGGGTGTAAGTGAGGGCGTGTGAGTGAGGTTGTGTGAGTGAGGGTATGAGAGTGATGGTGTGTGAGTGACTGTGTGTGTGAGAGAGTGTGTGAGTGAGGGTGTGTGAGTGAGACTTTGAGTGAGGGTGAATGAATGTGGGTGGTTGAGTGAGTGAGATCTATGAGAGTGTGTGTGTGAGGGTGTGTGAGTGAGGGTGTGTGAGTGAGGGTGTGTGAGTGAGGGTATGAGAGTGAGGGTGTGTGAGTGACGGTGTGTGTGAGAGGGTGTGCGAGTGAGGGTGTGAGTGAGGGTGTGTGAGTGAGTGTATGTCAGTGTGGGTGTATGAGGGTGTGTGAGTGAGGGTGTGTGTGTGAGGGAATGTGTGCGAATGAGGGTGTGTGAGTGAGGTTGTGTGAGTGAGGGTGTGTGAGTGAGGGCGTGTGTTTGAGGGCGTGTGTTTGAGGGTGTGTGAGTGAGGTTGGGTGAGTGAGGGTATGTGAGTGAGGGTGTGTGAATGAGGTTGTGTGTGAGTGAGGGTGTGTGAATGAGGGTGTGTGTGTGAGGGTGTGTGAGTGAGGTTGTTTGAGTGAGGGTGTGTGAGTGAAGGTGTGTGAGTGAGGGTGTGTGCACGAGGGTGTGTGAGTGAGGGTGTGTGAATGAAGGTGTAAGTTTGGCGTGTGAGTGAGGATGAGAGAGTGAGGGTTGTGTGAGTGAGGGTATGAGAGTGACGGTGTGTGAGTGACGGTGTGTGTGAGAGGGTGTGTGAGTGAGTGTGTGTGAGTGAGGGTGTGTGAGTGAGGGTGTGTGAGTGAGGGTATGTGAGTGAGTGTATGTGAGTGTGGGTGTATGAGGGTGTGTGAGTGAGGGTGTGTGAGTGAGGGTGTATGAGTGAGGGCGAATGAATGTGGGTGGGTGAGTGAGGGTGTGTGTGGGTGGGAGAGTGGGAGCTGTGAGTGTGTGTGTGTGTGAGAGGGTGTGTAAGAGGGTGTGTGAGAGAGTGTGTGTGAGAGGGTGTGTGAGTTTGTGTGTATGAGAGGGTGTGTGAGTGAGGGTGTGTGAGTGAGGGTGTGTGAGTGAGGGTGTGTGAGAGGATGTGTAAGTGAGGGTGTGTGAGAGGGTGTGTGCGTGAGGGTATGAGAGTGAGGGTGTGTGAGTGACGGTGTGTGTGAGTGAGGGTGTGTGAGGGTGTGTGAGTGAGGGTGTGTGAGTGAGGGTGTGTGAGTGAGGTTGTATGAGTGAGGGTGTGTGAGTGAGGGTGTGTGAGTGAGGGTGTGTGAGTGAGGGTGTGAGAGTGAGGGTGTGAGAGTGAGGGTGTGTGAGTGAGGGTGTGTGAGTGAGGGTGTGTGAGTGAGGGTGTGTGAGTCACGTTGTGTGAGTGAGGGTGTGTGAGTGAGGGTGTGTGAGTGAGGGTGTGGGAGTGAGGGTGTGTGATTGAGAGTGTGTGAGTGAGGGTGTGAGTGAGGGTGTGTTTGTGAGGGTGTGTGAGTGTGTGTGAGTGAGGGTTTGTGTGAGGGTGTATATGTAAGGGTGTGTGAGTGAGGGCGTGTGAGTGATGGTGTGTGAATGAGGGTGTAAGTGAGGGCGTGTGAGTGAGGTTGTGTGAGTGAGGGTATGAGAGTGATGGTGTGTGAGTGACTGTGTGTGTGAGAGGGTGTGTGAGTGAGGGTTTGTGAGTGAGGGTGTGTGAGTGAGACTTTGAGTGAGGGTGAATGAATGTGGGTGGTTGAGTGAGTGAGATCTATGAGAGTGTGTGTGTGAGGGTGTGTGAGTGAGGGTGTGTGAGTGAGGGTGTGTGAGTGAGGGTATGAGAGTGAGGGTGTGTGAGTGACCGTGTGTGTGAGAGGGTGTGCGAGTGAGGGTGTGAGTGAGGGTGTGTGAATGAGTGTATGTCAGTGTGGGTGTATGAGGGTGTGTGAGTGAGGGTGTGTGTGTGAGGGAATGTGTGTGAATGAGGGTGTGTGAGTGAGGTTGTGTGAGTGAGGGTGTGTGAGTGAGGGCGTGTGTTTGAGGGCGTGTGTTTGAGGGTGTGTGAGTGAGGGTGGGTGAGTGAGGGTATGTGAGTGAGGGTGTGTGAATGAGGTTGTGTGTGAGTGAGGGTGTGTGAATGAGGGTGTGTGTGTGAGGGTGTGTGAGTGAGGTTGTTTGAGTGAGGGTGTGTGAGTGAAGGTGTGTGAGTGAGGGTGTGTGCACGAGGGTGTGTGAGTGAGGGCGTGTGAATGAAGGTGTAAGTTTGGCGTGTGAGTGAGGATGAGAGAGTGAGGGTTGTGTGAGTGAGGGTATGAGAGTGACGGTGTGTGAGTGACGGTGTGTGTGAGAGGGTGTGTGAGTGAGTGTGTGTGAGTGAGGGTGTGTGAGTGAGGGTGTGTGAGTGAGGGTATGTGAGTGAGTGTATGTTGTGTGTGGGTGTATGAGGGTGTGTGAGTGAGGGTGTGTGAGTGAGGGTGTGTGAGTGAGGGCGAATGAATGTGGGTGGGTGAGTGAGGGTGTGTGTGGGTGGGAGAGTGGGAGCTGTGAGTGTGTGTGTGTGTGAGAGGGTGTGTAAGAGGGTGTGTGAGAGAGGGTGTGTGAGAGGGTGTGTGAGTTTGTGTGTATGAGAGGGTGTGTGAGTGAGGGTGTGTGAGTGAGGGTGTGTGAGAGGATGTGTAAGTGAGGGTGTGTGAGAGGGTGTGTGCGTGAGGGTATGAGAGTGAGGGTGTGTGAGTGACGGTGTGTGTGAGTGAGGGTGCGTGAGGGTGTGTGAGTGAGGGTGTGTGAGTGAGGGTGTGTGAGTGAGGTTGTATGAGTGAGGGTGTGTGAGTGAGGGTGTGTGAGTGAGGGTGTGTGAGTGAGGGTGTGAGAGTGAGGGTGTGAGAGTGAGGGTGTGTTTGTGAGGGTGTGTGAGTGAGGGTGTGTGAGTGAGGGTGTATATGCAAGGGTGTGTGAGTGAGGGCGTGTGAGTGAGGGTGTGTGAATGAGGGTGTGTGTGTGAAAGGGTGAGTGAGTGAAGGTGTGTGAGTGAGGGTGTGTGAGTGTGGGTGTGTGAGTGAGGGTGAGTGAGTGAGTGGTGTGTGAGTGAGGGTGTGTGAGTGAGGGTGTGTGAGTGAGGGTGTGTGAATGAGGGTGTGTGTGTGAGGGTGTGTGAGTGAGGTTGTGTGAGTGAGGGTGAGTGAGTGAAGGTGTGTGAGTGAGGGTGTGTGAGTGAGGGTGTATGAGTGAGGGCGAATGAATGTGGGTGAGTGAGTGAGGGCGAATGAATGTGGGTGCGTGAGTGAGAGCTGTGAGTGTGTGTGTGTGAGAGGGTGTGTGAGTGAGGGTGTGTGAGTGAGGGTGTGTGAGTGAGGGTGTGTGAGTGAGGGTGTGTGAGTGAGTTTGTGTGTGTGAGTGAGGTGTGTGAGTGAGTGAGGTGTGTGAGTGAGGGTGTCTGATTGAGGGTGTGTGAGTGAGTTTGTGTGTGTGAGTTTGTGTGTGTGAGTGAGGGTGTGTGAGTGAGGGTGTGTGAGTGAGGGCGTGTGAGTGAGGGCGTGTGTGTGAGGGTATGTGTGTGAGTGAGGGTGTGTGAGTGAGGGTGTGTGAGTGAGGGTGTGTGAGTGAGGGTGTGTGAGTGAGGGTGTGTGTGTGAGGGTGTGTGAGGGTGTGTGAGTGAGGGTGTGTGAGTGAGGGTATGTGAGTGAGGGTGTGTGAGTGAGGGTGTGTGAGTGAGGGTGTGTGAGTGAGGGTGTGTGAGTGAGGGTGTGTGTGTGAGGGTGTGTGTGTGAGGGTGTGTGAGTGAGGGTGTGTGTGCGAGGGTGTGTGAGAGAGGGTGTGTGAGTGAGGGTGTGTGAGAGTGAGGGTGTGTGAGTGAGGGTGTGTGAGAGTGAGGATGTGTGAGAGGGTGTGTGAGTGTAGTGTGAGACGGTGTGTGTGTGAATGTGTGTGTGAGAGGGTGGGTTAGTGAGGGTGTATGACTGAGGATGTGTGTGACTGAGGGTGTATGAGTGAGGGTGTGTGTGTGAGGGTGTGTGAGTGAGGGTGTGTGATTGAGGGTGTGAGAGCGAGGGTGTGTGAGTGAGGGCGTGTGAGTGAGGGCGTGTGAGTGAGGGCGTGTGAGTGAGGGCGTGTGAGTGAGGGCGTGTGAGTGAGGGCGTGTGAGTGAGGGTGTGAGTGAGGGTGTATGAGGGTGTGTGTGAGAGGGTGTATGAGTGAGGGTGTGAGTGAGGGCGTTTGAGAGAGGTTGTGTGAGTCTGTGTGTGAGAGCGTGTGTGAGAGGGTGTGTGAGTGAGGTTGTGTGAGAGGGTATGTGAGCGAGGGTGTGTGAGTGGGGGAGTGAGACGGTGTGTGTGAATGTGTGTGTGAAAGTGCGGGTTAGTGAGGGTGTATGAGGACGTGTGTGACTGCAGGTGTATGAGTGAGGGTGTGTGTGAGGGTATGTGTGTGAGGGTGTGTGTGTGAGGGTGTGTGTGAATGAGGGTGTGTGAATGAGGGTGTGTGAGGGTGTGTGAGTGAGGGTGTGTGAGTGAGGGTGTGTGAGTGAGGGTGTGTGAGTGAGGGTGTGTGTGTGAGGGTGTGTGAGTGAGGGTGTATGATTGAGGGTGTGTGAGTGAGGGTGTGTGAGTGAGGGTGTGTGAGTGAGGGTGTGTGAGTCAGGTTGTGTGAGTGAGGGTGTGTGAGTGAGGGTGTGTGAGTGAGGGTGTGGGAGTGAGTGTGTGTGATTGAGAGTGTGTGAGTGAGGGTGTGAGTGAGGGTGTGTTTGTGAGGGTGTGTGAGTGTGTGTGAGTGAGGGTTTGAGTGAGGGTGTATATGTAAGGGTGTGTGAGTGAGGACGTGTGAGTGATGGTGTGTGAATGAGGGTGTGAGTGAGGGCGTGTGAGTGAGGTTGTGTGAGTGAGGGTATGAGAGTGATGGTGTGTGAGTGACTGTGTGTGTGAGAGGGTGTGTGAGTGAGGGTTTGTGAGTGAGGGTGTGTGAGTGAGACTTTGAGTGAGGGTGAATGAATGTGGGTGGTTGAGTGAGTGAGATCTATGAGAGCGTGTGTGTGAGGGTGTGTGAGTGAGGGTGTGTGATTGAGGGTGTGTGAGTGAGGGTATGAGAGTGAGGGTGTGTGAGTGACGGTGTGTGTGAGAGGGTGTGCGAGTGAGGGTGTGTGAGTGAGTGTATGTCAGTGTGGGTGTATGAGGGTGTGTGAGTGAGGGTGTGTGTGTGAGGGAATGTGTGTGAATGAGGGTGTGTGAGTGAGGGTGTGTGAGTGAGGGCGTGTGAGTGAGGGCGTTTGTTTGAGGGCGTGTGTTTGAGGGTGTGTGAGTGAGGGTGGGTGAGTGAGGGTATGTGAGTGAGGGTGTGTGAATGAGGTTGTGTGTGAGTGAGGGTGTGTGAATGAGGGTGTGTGTGTGAGGGTGTGTGAGTGAGGTTGTTTGAGTGAGGGTGTGTGAGTGAAGGTGTGTGAGTGAGGGTGTGTGCACGAGGGTGTGTGAGTGAGGGCGTGTGAATGAAGGTGTAAGTTTGGCGTGTGAGTGAGGATGAGAGAGTGAGGGTTGTGTGAGTGAGGGTATGAGAGTGACGGTGTGTGAGTGACGGTGTGTGTGAGAGGGTGTGTGAGTGAGTGTGTGTGAGTGAGGGTGTGTGAGTGAGGGTGTGTGAGTGAGGGTATGTGAGTGAGGGTATGTGAGTGTGGGTGTATGAGGGTGTGTGAGTGAGGGTGTGTGAGTGAGGGTGTATGAGTAAGGGCGAATGAATGTGGGTGGGTGAGTGAGGGTGTGTGTGGGTGGGAGAGTGGGAGCTGTGAGTGTGTGTGTGTGTGTGAGAGGGTGTGTAAGAGGGTGTGTGAGAGAGGGTGTGTGAGAGGGTGTGTGAGTTTGTGTGTATGAGAGGGTGTGTGAGTGAGGGTGTGTGAGTGAGGGTGTGTGAGTGAGGGTGTGTGAGAGGATGTGTAAGTGAGGGTGTGTGAGAGGGTGTGTGAGTGAGGGTATGAGAGTGAGGGTGTGTGAGTGACGGTGTGTGTGAGTGAGGGTGTGTGAGTGAGGGTGTGTGAGTGAGGGTGTGTGAGAGAGGGTGTGCGAGTGAGGGTGTGTGAGTGAGGGTATGTCAGTGTGGGTGTATGAGGGTGTGTGAGTGAGGGTGTGTGAGCGAGGGTTTGTGAGTGAGGGTGTGTGTGTGAGGTTGTGTGAGGGTGTGTGTGTGAGTGAGGTTGTGTGAGTGAGGTTGTGTGAGTGAGGTTGTGTGAGTGAGGTTGTGTGAGTGAGGGCGTGTGAATGAGGGCGTGTGAATGAGGGTGTAAGTGAGGGCGTGCGAGTGAGGTTGTGTGAGTCTGTGTGTGAGAGGGTGTGTGAGTGAGGTTGTGTGAGAGGGTGTGTGAGTGAGGGTGTGAGACGGTGTGTGTGTGAATGTGTGTGTGAGAGGGTGGGTTAGTGAGGGTGTATGAGGGTGTGTGTGACTGCGGGTGTATGAGTGAGGGTGTGTGAGTGAGGGTGTGTGAGTGAGGGTGTGTGAGAGTGAGGGTATGAGAGTGAGTGACGGTGTGTGTGAGAGAGGGTGTGTGAGAGGGTGTGCGAGTGAGTGTGTGTGAATGAGGGTGTGTGAATGAGGGTGTGTCAGTGAGGGTGTGTGAGTGAGGGTGTGTGAGTGAGGGTGTGTGTGTGTGAGGGTGTGTGTGTGAGGGTGTGTGAGTGAGGGTGTGTGAGTGAGGGTGTGTGAGGGTGTGTGAGTGAGGTTGTATGAGTGAGGGTGTGTGAGTGAGGGTGTGTGAGTGAGGGTGTGTGAGTGAGGGTGTGTGAGTGAGGGTGTGAGAGTGAGGGTGTGAGTGAGGGTGTGTTTGTGAGGGTGTGTGAGTGAGGGTGTGTGAGTGAGGGTGTATATGCAAGGGTGTGTGAGTGAGGGCGTGTGAGTGAGGGTGTGTGAATGAGGGTGTGTGTGTGAAAGGGTGAGTGAGCGTGTGTGAGTGAGGGTTGATGTGTTAGAGTGGGTGAATGCACTTTGCTAAAAGAGGATGAGTGAGTGAGGATGTGTGATTTAGGGTTGATGAGTTAGAGTGGGTGAGTGCGTGGTGCTGAAAAACGTTGAGTGAGAAAACAATTTAGAACTGGGACAATGAACATTCCTGCGACTTAACGGATTTTCATTTTGCAAATGGGATTTTTGTGCCCGTAAAAGTCTTGTCATATTGTGTCAGAGAGAGTGTGTTGTGTTTATTCATTCTTGTGATGTAGGCTCGGCCTGCATTTATCTTCCATCCCTCATTGACTTTGAGAAGATGCTGAGCTTCCTTCTTTAACCATTGCAGTCCATGTGGTGTTTCCCCGAGTCCGATACATGATGTTGAACCAGCGGCAGTGCAGGAACGGAGATATATTACATAGTCATGATGGTGAATGGTGAGGAGGTGACCTTCCAGTTGGTGATGTTCCCATGTGTCTATTGTCCTTGTCCAAATGGCCGCTGTCATCGGTTTGGAAAATGCTGCCTACGGAGACACGATGAGCTTCAGCAGCGGATGTTTAGATAGTGGACAGGCTTTGGGGAGTCAGAAGATGGGTTTTCACCTTTGATCTGTTCTTCTGGCCTCAAAATTTCTATGACTCGCCCAGATCACTTTCTGGTCCATGTTGATCACCAGGAGGTTGTTAGTGGTTTTCAATGATGGTAATGCCAGTCAATGTCAAGGGGCGGTGGTTAGATCTGTTCTTACTGGAGGTGGGCATTGCCTTCAATTGGGTGACTTGACTGTTACTTACCACTTGTCAGCCAGAACCGCATAGAGCCTCCATGTTGCTTTATTTACAGGTTTATTTAGTGACTGCACAGTTGCAAATTGTGCTGAGCATGATGCAATCATCTGCCATCAACCCCTGTTCAGACCTGATGATGGAAAGAAGGTCATTGATGAACAAGCTGAAGATGGTTGGACCTCGGACACTGCCCTGAAGAAGTCTCGCAGTGATGTCCTAGAACTGAGCTGATTGGCCTCCAGCAATGGAATCCATCCACCTTGGTGCTGCTTGTGACTCCAACCAGCGGAGATTCTTCCCCTGATTCCCATCCATTCATTCTTTGTTTGGGCTGCTTGAGGTCTCACGTTTCAATGCTGCCTTGATTTGGCGGCACGGCAGCACAGTGGTTAACCCTGTTGCTTCACAGCACCAGGGACCCGGGTTCGATTCCCACTTGGGTCATTGCCTGTGCGGAGTCTGCACGTTCTCCCCGGAGTCTGGGTGGGTTTTCTCCGAGTGATCCGGTTTCCTCTCACAAGTCCCGAAAATCGACCTGTTCGGTGGTTTGGATATTCCGAATTCTCCCTCTGTGTATCCGAACAGGCGCCAGAGTGTGGTGACTGGGGGCTTTTCACAGTAACTTCATTGCAGTGTTAATGTAAGCCTACTTGTGACAATAATAATGATTATTATTATTGATGTTTGTTCAGTCGCTCTCACCTGTGTATCTGAAAGTGTGTGCGTGTCTGAGTGTGTGTGTGTGTGTGTGAGGGAGAATTTGGGTATGTGAGAGCCCGTGACTGTGTGTATGCATGTGTCTGCATGCATGCGTGTGATTGTTTCTGCGAGAGATGGATCAAGAGAGTGGGAGAGAGAGAGTACACGTGTGAGTGTGTGTGTGCAAGAGAGTATCTGTGTGTGAGAGAATATCTGTGTTTGAGAGCGCGATTGTGTGTATTTCTGCGAGCGACAGGATATCTGTGTGTGTGAGGGAGCAAAATAGTGTGCACAGGAGAGAGACTGCATGTGCAAAATTGTGTGTGTGAGACAGCATGTGAGTGAAAGAGTGCTTTCACAAGAGAGCATGTGTGTGAGAGAGCATGTATGCATCAAAGCATGTGAGTGAGACAGCATGTATGTGAGAGCATGTGTGCGAGAGATCATGTGAGTGAGAACACATGTGTGTGAGTGTGTAACAGACCATATGTGTGAGAGAGCATGTGTGCAAGAGAGCATATGTGTGAGAGAGCATGTGTGTGAGAGAACGTGTGCATGAGACAGCATGTGTGCAAAAGAACATGTGTGTGAGAGAGCATGACTGTGAGACAGCATGTGTGAGAGAGCATGTGTGCGAGAAATCATGAGTACGAGAGAGACCATGAGGTGTGTCAGAGTGCGTGTGTGCAAGAGAGAATGAGAGAGAGTGTGTGGGTGTGAGCGTGTGTGTCAGAGTGTGTGTGTGAGAGCATGAGTGTCGAGAGTGAGTGTATGAGAGAGTGTGTATGTGAGAGAGCAAGTGTATGAGAGAGCATGTGAGTGAGAGGGCATGTGTGTCAGGGAGCGTGTGCGCAAGAGAGCGTGAGTGTGAGAGATATGTGATTGAGAGAGTGTGTGTGAGAAAGCATGTGTGGGAGAGTACATGGGTGTGAGAGCATGTGTGCAACAGAGCAAGTGTGTGAGAAAGCATGTGTGTGAGAGAGCATGTGTGTAAACGAGCATGAGTGTGAGTGAGCAAGTGAGTGAATGTGCGAGAGAGTGTGAGTATCAGAGCGCATGTGTATGAGAGAGCATGTATGCAAGAGAGGATATATGTGTGAGAGAGCAGGAGTACAAGTGAGCATGTGTGAGCGAGAGGCTGTGTGTGTGTGAGAGAGCGTGTGTGTGAGAGCATGTGTGTGAGAGAGCATGCCTGCAAGAGACCATGCATGTCAGAGAGAGTGTATGTGTGAGAGAGTGTATGTGTGAGAGAACGGATGTGTCAGAGAGCCTGTATGTGAGAGAGCGTTTTTGTGTTGGAGAGATGTGTGTGACAGGGTATGTGTGTGAACGAGCGTGTGTGCAAGAGATAATGTGTGCGAGAGTGCATGTGTGCGAGAGTGTGTGTCTGTGAATGATTGTGTATGTGAGTGAGATTGGTAAAACGTGTAAGAGAGAGTGTGTGTGAGAGTGTGAGAGAGGGAGATTGTCTGAAAGAGAGAGAGGGATAATGTGCCTGTGTCTGTGAGAGAGCGAGTGACAGTCTGTTGGTGTGTGAGGGAGAGTTGGAGAGAGAGAAAGTTGGAGACAGAGAGTATGTAAGAGAATGAGTGTGTGAGGCAATGCGTGTGTGACCGAGTATGTGTGTGAGAGAGACTGTGTGTTTTTGAAGAGCTATCGTGTATGTGAGAGTGTCTGTGAGAGAGAGTGTCTGTGTGTTTGAGGAATAGTCCGGGTTTCTGGGAGAGAGGGAGTGTGTGAGGGAGAAACAGTGTGCGGATGAGAGTGTACCTAGTGTGTCAAATTTCACTCTGAAACACAGGGGATCGAATCATTCAAACTGCTTGATTCTAATTGATAAATGGTCAACTTACGACAAATGAAATTAATAACCACTGTGAAATTAAACTGATATAAATTTCAAACTCCCTTCGCCTTTCAGCTATTTCTCCTGTCTGAACTGGGCGGAATGTATTTTCACTGAGAATGAACACATTAAATAGAACAGATTGAGGGGAGTTTAATGTCTGTGACAGAGATCCAGTGTTTGATAAGAAATAAACAAACCAGGAAACATTCACATTGGAAACTGATTACCCGATTTGATCCAATGTCTTAATTAAATACAATCAACAAAACAATGGAGGCGGGCCACCTCATCAACCGGAGCAAATAAATGTATTGTTTTCTAAATTATTTTCAGGGCAATTAAACATTCTCCAATAGCTTTGATATAACACGCCAGTATGCTACTCAATTGTAGCAGTTAATTTATGTTGAATTAGTTAGTACTAAAGTCGCATTGCAAGTTATTGCCAATTGTCAATTAGTTGACCTGTCAGCTGATTTGTACTCTATAATATAAATAATAAAACATGGTTCTCTGCAATTCAAAACCTGCTCCTGCCTGAAATTTGATAAATATTTGGATTTAATTAAATATTAAACTTCAAATTATCGGATGGAATAATTCAGACATGTGTAATATCTAGAAAATGATGGAGAAATGTTTTTGTTCAATTTACGAGTTAAGAAGAAATAAGCTTGAGGCTCAGATATAATCTATTCTTCGATTGTATAATTTGTTTTATTTCAATAATGTTATATTGTGTACAGCACAGCTCTGCGAGACAGGATGTTATTATTTTTTGCAAAGCTAATATTCTCTTTTTGTAATTAAATTAATCTCTTTGAATTTCAAGCTTTTACTTGTCAAGCTCCAGCACTGTGCAGTCTGGACATTCCTACAATTCAGATAAAATCATAAGAACAATTCCTGCACTGTCAGCGACTTCCACCTCTGAGAAAACTCTTTATGATTAGGTTAGAGACAACTACAAATGACGTTGAAGAGATAATTAATATTCTTGCTGCTGCACATAAATAATACTATAACCGGATACATAAATTGCCAAACTGCGATATAAAACTCCTATTTAAGTAACTGCAAACGTAATCAGAGAAATAAAAATTAATTCAAATATATCTTGTGTAATTGAACAGTGCTGTAGAATCAGTATGTTATTATTAAAACACTTTCATAAATAATCACAAAATATTCCCAGCCTACAAACTTTTCCGGTCATGCTGATGGTGTGCAAAGCACAGCAGAATTGTGGAAGGAGATTGATGATTAATGATATTAATATGGAAACATATTTGGATAATATGGTGATAATACCGCATTATAATTGTTTAAGTTATATTAATTTTACTCACGAATTTGAAAACGTTTTAATTAAATAGTTTCAGACTGCAGTAACGAATTGCGTTCTTAATGACGCCATGGTTTAGTTTAATCAGTAATCATTAGGTAAAATTTAAAAATGTCAATCAAATCTTTAATTCCTTTCTTTATTTTCGAAACCGGCCACGTTTACTCCCCACAATTGTGTTTCAAGGAGATTCAAACGCGCAAACCTTTTTACATTTAACCAGAAAACGTGTAACTGCTCAATGTCACCCAGTTTGAACAATGCAGAAACAACGTAGAAACAGAAAACCGCTTCACAAATTGTACTTATTCAAAGTCACCCAGACACACCATCTCCTCAGCAGCAAAACACCAAAACTCATCGTGAGGACTGAACCCGTTTCATTGAGAAGCAGCTCAATTCTACATTCAACAGAATCAAACGTAACATTTCAAAAACATCTGAATATCGAATCCAGCAAATCAGTTCGGCACCAAATGTATGAATTATCAAACTAAATAGAAATACAGAACAACAGTAATATCACTGTGAGCAGGTGGGGTATGTCCAAAATATTTGTGAAACTTTACCATATTTTATTCAAGTTGGACCATATTTCAAACGCATTTCAACAGTTGACAGGAGAGATAAAAGCTGCATCCATCAATCCCACCAAGATGGAACATTGAAGAAAAGCCAGGCTGTGATTGCAGGAACAAATTATGTTCGGAAAGAGCATTTAAAACTGTGGCTTAGTTTAATCTGCAATCATCACTTTTAAAAAACTCTAAAATCCTGACCGTTGTCCACCCACAATCGTGTGCCAAGCAGTTTCAAACACGTGTCTTATTTTCATTCAATTACAAAACATGGAAACGCTCAATATCACCGAGTTTAAAGAGTATAGACACGCCAGAACCGTTTCACAAACTTTACTCATTCAAAATCACCCAGACACAATCTCCTCAGCAGAAAAACACCAAATCACATCACCGAGGGGCTGAAACTCGTCTCATGGAGAACCAGCTCAATTCTTCAAACACTTTCAACAGAATCAAACAGCATTTCAAGAAAATTTATATCTAGAACCCACCAAATCCGCCTTTCAGCAAGTGAATGAACAATTAAAACAAACAGAAATATGGAAGAATATCATCAGCATTGTCAATAAGCGGGAAGTGTTCAATAAATTGACACAGATACTTCAGCATATTTTGTGAATATTGGGTAGATTTCTAACACTTGTGCAGGAGGCGGTAAAATCTGCAGCCACCAGGTGTCACCGAGATTAAACATTGCAGAAATACCAAACTGTTTAACAGGCGTTAGGTATTTAAAGTAACCCGGCCACAGTATCCTCAGCAAATAAACATCAAATCATAACAACCAGGGACTGAATCCCTCAGCAGAACCTTTTGTCAAGAGGCAGAATAATTCCTTTTCCAGCAGAATCACATAAAACATGACAACAAAATCTCAATACAGAATCCAGCAAACCCGCAATTCAGTGAACGAATGCATAGTTAAAATAGAAAAATAAATAAAACATAGACTCAAGTAAAACAGTTCATAAATAATTGAATGGTTCTTACCTGCAGTCACCGTCACCATGGTGCCTTGTCCCCAGTCGCCCATGATGTCACAGTGTCACATTCCCTGAGCAGCTCCGTACAATAACCGGACCTGCACAAAATAGACAGAAATCCACCATTATTTTGAATATTCACAAACCAGAGACAAGGTAAAATCGCGGTACATTTTCATTAAACTAGAATGGTACTTGTGGAGATCGCTTGCTGTTCAGAAACGACCCCTAATGTTTTATATTTCAGAGTAACACGTGATCATGTTCTTGAAATCACCAACTAACGAGTGAATAATTGTCACAGATTTCCATATTAATTATTGTCATTTTGTCAGTGCTGGACATGAATAATACTTCACTGTAAATAAAGTTGGATTGTAAAAGCGATCAATGAGCCAGCCTCAGTTAATTAGTGCTGAGGGGCTTTTTGTATTGACAGTAACTGCTGTGCCCCAGTTATCACAGTGAGACACAGCGTGTCAAATACTGCGGCAGACTGTTAACTGTAAAATACAGAGATTTAATTTCACTGCGCGTTCAAAAAACTAACTCTGTCTCTTCCAAGAGCGAATCTGAGTTATTTCAGCTTGTCCTGGTCAATACATTTATAAAGAGGATCGGAACACTTTTAAACCCTCTGGGCACATTTAGCGTGTCGTTCCACGGAGATAAAGTGGAAGATTGTTCTACCTTTTCACAAACTAATATTGTGTTTTATTTAAGCCTCATTTACGTTGACAATCCTGCTGTGGCAATGATCACCAATTTGGACAAACTCTTTCACTGAGGTTTTTGTATGAGGATGTCGCTGTGCACAGCACCGTGACCCCACTGCTGTAGTCACAGTGACAGACACCCGCACAAAAACTGCACTCACTCCCTGTTCAGCCCTGCCGCTCAATATTCACTTCAAATAGACGATTACTTCTGATCTAATTTACAATTTAGACAGCAGTTCATAAAACGCAATGTACAAATACTTTAGCCAAGTATCAGAAATAATACAACGATGAGTATATCCAGGCCTGGATTTACTGAAACTGTTAACAGTAAACATCAACAGACAAAAACTAATACTTGCAGATCGATTGGTTTGTTCGGTTTTACTGTTTAATTTTCCCTGTGTCAGTTATGTAAGAAGCAGCTTGTGTTTTGACTCTGATCACTGCCATAAATAATTACATTTGGATCAAGTACTGACCTTCAGATTAAGGTGCAAGTTGCTGAATTCCCTCTCGAGCTGTTCTTGTGCGGGTCCAGCCCTGGTTCCTCTCGCTGTGGGTTCCTGCACAGTAATAGATGGCGGTGTCTTCGGTCTTCAGGTTCGTCATGGCCAAAGAGAAGATGTTGTTCGAAGTGTCTTTGGACGCAGTAAATCGATCTTTAATTGCTGGAGCGTAGCTGTTGCTGGATGAACTATAGTAGTAAACCAGCCACTCCAGCCCCTGACCGGGGACCTGGCGGACCCAGTGCATGTAGCCACTGCCAAGATAGAAGCCGCTGGTTTTGCAGGTCAGCCTCAAGGAGCCTCCGGGACGCCCGCTCTCTGCCTCTGGCTGAGTCAACACAACCTCCGACTGGACACCTATAAAAATATATCAAAAAGCCCTCGGATTAATGCTGGTGAAATGATGGGTGACTCTGGAACATTCCAGAGAGAGACTAACACTGAGACAGTAACAGTGAGAGACTTAGACAATAAAAACTACTCACGGGATAAGAAGGTCAGCAACAAACTGAGAGAAATGGCCCACCTCATCCTTCTGGTCATTTGGGGGAAATGGTTGTGTCAGGAACTCAGTGAACAAACCAGCTCCCGGACTGTTGGATTCGGGTCCCAGTGAGCGGCATTTAAATACCCGGCAGAAGGGGCGGGTTTCCAGGCGCCGCCTGTTGATTCCCTGGTGGAGGCGGCGACTGGATCCACGTCCCCCCCCCGCCCCCCCCCCCTACAGAATGGACCCGGAGATTTACTATGGGTTATTATTAAATAGACATTTATCTGTAGCGGGATATTTGTTTCTCTGAATCGATTCTTTATAATGTCCCCATTGCGAAATTACGTTTGCTCATCTGTTAAGAAAATAACGATTCCATTGCAAATTCAGTCCCTTTATTTCTACTCCAATATATTGAGATGATCTTAAAAAGACTAATTATTTTGTCAGGGAATAGGTTGTGTGTCACTCTGATTTGCAACACTCCGGGTCCCTATTCCATTTGTAAACATGTATCATTTATCAGAGGAATTGTTGACGATTTATGTCGGAATGCGGGAATGAACAAGGTGATTCCATTTGCAGTGCGGATGGCTATCACTGAGCATTGCGGGTCTGCAGACAAGACAGACTGCTAACATTACACAATGTCTCTCCTTACATTTCTGGAACTGCCCCTGAGCCTCAGACAGTCCTGTGAACATTAGCGGTAAAAGAAACCCGCTTGCAAACATAAAATTGACATTAACATTTGACAGAATGAATCAGAACGGACAGGGCGATCAGCAAAGTCATCCTTCAGCATCCAAATCAATGCCGCTAATTTCACTGACCACCGGCTGTCTAACATTCGCTATGTTGGGAACACAGGATATCAGGATTTTGCGGAATATTACACAATATCACAAGAATAAATGTTTTATCTTCCACTGAAGCAGGTCATGAACTGGTCATTTCTCCACTCATTGGCAGAAATGAGAGGAACAGTTAAATAATAATGGAAATCAGCACAAATTAAACTGTACAGAACACGGTGTTAATCAGGTATAAGAGACGCCTCCGTTTAAATGAAGTCAACAACTCGGAGAATATTCCAGGAATTCAGGCGGGTTCAAGGCAGTTTTATGATTTTATTTCAGTACCTCGTCTTATTGGGCTTGTGGATTGGGTCCATCAACACCACTCACTCTCACTTCATTAGGTTCTTAACAAACGGACTTCAATGACTACAGTGACCTTTACTCAGAACTAATATAAATTAAATAGCATCTGGTCAGTTTACAATGTTCCAATCGCGTCTAACCTCAGCGTGATCACAGCATTCACTGAATATATTTATTTAGATGGAACACCATTTAAAACGTTGACTTCATGTGCGACTGAAACATTTATTGTTTAAATGAATAAATCCCATTTTATCCATTCATATTCAGGCTAATCTGCCCCACACAGTATTTGGCAGCAATCCAGCCGCCTGCAGCAGGCAGGCTCGAATGTTCAAAGTTGTTTACAGGAAGCATCTGGATTTTTCTTCAGAGATCTGTTTCCTCAGTACTGACCGTTTGGCTGCAAGCCAACTTCAAACTCTTAACATTGTCAATGAGGACTATTTATAAACAAATCTACCCAGCAACAGTACTGGACATCATTTTACGTTTTAAATTGCGAACCTATCTGAACTGTTCCCATCTCAGGAAAGGAGAGTTATCCAGCTTTTCTTGTCCCTCTTAGCAACAACAGCCGGCTGGAGATCTCTCCCACATCTCATAACATTGTGATGATGGATAGAAATACAATTAGACTATCAGACAGGGGCCCATTTGTAACAGATCAACATGTATATTCTGTCTTTTTTCCTACATGCTTCCATGGAATGTGGGACTCACTGGCCAGACCACCATGTGTTCCCTGTCCCTAATTGCTGTTGAACTGAGTGGTTTGCTGGGGCAGCTCAGAAGGAACTGAAGAGTCAGACATGTTGCTGTCTGACTGGAGCCACATGTAGGTGAGACCAGGGAGGGATGTCACATTTCCTTCATTGATGAAGCAGAGGGGATTCCATGGACACAGTTAGTCTATATTCCAGATTTATTAATTGAACTCAAATTCCCCCACCGGCCATGGTAGGATTTGTTCGCGAGTTCCCACAGAATTAGCCTGAGCCTTTGCATTATTGGTTCAATGGCATTAATACTCCCCCACCGCCCAACCAAAAGATAAAAGGATTACGGCTTTGATGTAGGGATGGATGTTGGTTGGATGCCTAAATATGTTGATTGAGGAATCAGTGAATGGGGTTGATGGATGGATGGATAGATGGTCCTGAAAGATGCTGTTCTACATTCTCAGTTTTGTGCTTGATGACTTCACAAATTAAAGCTGGTCCTTTATAAATTGCGTCAGATTGATACAATCGGTGGCTGAAGATTTTCTGTGTGAATTCCATCCCCAGACTATTGGGAACAGACCAGCTGGGCGTTACTAGGAGGAAACTGGAGATACTCCTGTGGTGCTGGTGTTATTCTCTGCTGATGATGAATCTTCATCTCAATGACAGAAAGCTGGAACATGATTACGTTGAGGAGGGACGGTAATATTTGGAACATGTGGTCATTTCATGTACAATAAGTCACTCAAGATGTCCTCCCCCAAATTAATGAAGACACCAGACTAAAAACATATTAATGTGAAAACAGAAATACTGCGAAACTCAGTGGACAGCTGCAGACTTTGAAATACTTTCCAAAACAGTGTAATAACAAATCGGGATTGAAAGGTGCATTAACGTCACATTAGGTACAGACATTTTCATTTCTACCATCACCACCTGGAAATTCCGCTCCAAATCACTGACTATCCGGACTTGGAAATATATCGCCGAATCTTCGCTGTCGCTGGTTCAAATGACTAGAACTCCCTCCCTAACAGCATCGTCGGTGTGCCTGCACCAGAGTGACGGCAGAGGTTCAAACACGCAGTTCACCGCCCTTTGTGAAGGGTAATTAGCGATGGACAATAAATCATGGCGAGCCTGCGACGCCCACACCGTATAACTTAATTTAAAACTGTTGTAATCTTTGTGAAACGATGGGAGTTGGTGAATCTAATTATTTATGTTCATAAATAAATGAAAAACTGTGAATATAATTACTATGTTTCTGAACATTTATGGCCTTCTCCTTCTCTGCTGGAAAATATAAACCATCCCACAGGAGATCCATGATGTAAAATCATAACTAATATGTGAAAGCAAAGTGGACAGAGGAAGCTGCAGCAACTATTGACATATCTCACTCATAGCAGCACTGGGAAGGCCTTTGCTAGTTTCACACTTTAAACACTTCATCTGCTTGCAGGCCGAATGTAGCTGGAAGCAAGGTGCGGTATTCATGTCGCAAGATTTACTCTGGACATGATCTGCTCCCTCTGCCACGCCTCTTCATCTTACTTTCATCAATCTCAATAAACGTTCGGCACCGTCAGCGGAGCAGGGACTATACGATTTGGAGACATTTAGCTGTCTGCTAAAGCTCCACTGTTTCATTCACTCTTTCCCTGGCAAAACACTGTACAGATTGATGATTCCACTTCTGACAGATTCTAAGTGAATAATTGAATGAAAGAGGACCGTGTCCCACACCCAACTTTATTGGACAGCATCCTGCTGATCTTCGCCTTCCCTGAAGATATGGATGAAGTTCACTTGCACACTAGGCCAGGCTGCAACCTCTACAACCTTCCAGTCATCAAAACGGAGACATAATCACAATACATCCTCCACAGAGAATTCCTCTACGCGGAATCATCCAAACAAAACATCATCTACAGAAACTATGTCTCCGGTGCCTGTAACTTGTTCTTCCTTACCAATGAGTAGTATGAGGAAAACCGTGGTCGTGGGACAAGGTGTTGCACTTTCGCCAATGGTCACACAAAATAAGAGCAGGCGATAATTTCTGCTGCCGAGTTTCCGCGCTGAGAGGCTGCTTTGAAGTAGAATGTGATGCTGACATGGGGAAAGCAGATCCGACCTTTGTTTTACTCATTGAATGTCCGTGGAATAATATCAAGCTGACCCTTTGGAACAAGCTGATGGTTTATAAGGCCCGAGCTCTCAGAACCTTGTTGTATGGATGTGAAACAAAGACTTACAGCTGTCAAGAAAAATAGCTCAGCCAATTTCATCTTTGTTGTCCGCAATGCATTATGGATATTTACTGGCGGGACAAAATCAGAAATGCGGCAGTTCTCTCAAAGACAGAACTTCCAAGTCTCTTTGAGACAATTAAAAATAGATGGTTTGCACATTTCCAGTATGGTCCCTAAATGTGACATGGTCACACGACCAAGGAATTTCCACTTTGCGAAGTAGCCGGAGCCACGCATCCAGTGGGAAGCCCGATATTCCGCTTCAAGGATTCTTCCAAGTGTGACATAATGTCCCTGAACCTAAACATTGATCATCACACTTGGGTGTCACCAGCTGCAAACTGAAAATAATGGCGACACCTCCGGCGGGCTGGTGTGAACCACCAGGACCAGTGGATTTAGCAGCTTTGAAATAGACACAAACCGAGAAAATGACAACCCAGAAGACAATTGGGAGCTTCAGGTGCAACATTTGTGGAAATATTTGCTGTGTATCTATTGGAAATAGAAGGATGCCGTGGCCTTTGTGAAATGTAGTTTTGCGCAACATGTGTTTCACACAAACACACACACACAGACACAGTCTCTCACACACGCATTCTCTCTGTCTTACACGCACACCCACATTTCACCTTTAAAATTAAAATCCCATGTTAACTTCCTGGGAACCTTCGGAGACAATGGCCCCAACCATTTTCCAGGTGGTATAATGAATCAATAAACTCTCCCCAACACTATGTTTGTCAGATGAATGTTACATTTCCCATAGACTCCATCCAGCGCCCAGGTAAACATTTCTCTATTTAACAAAAATGAACAAAAATGCATGACCAGGAATTGAGCCGCTTTGCTCTGGTGCTGATCTCAATGTAGGAGAATCAGCCAGCGACACCTGCAAATAGTTACACTTTAGATGTTGGCACCTCCCGCAGAAGGCGATGCGATATTACATTTGTGGAAATGGAGACATCAACATCATAGATTATACCTGACAGCGACATTTTCACAGTAACTGCAAGTGCAACTTTTGGCCAGCAGATGGAATTTAAATCGCGATGCCTTGCATTACATGAAGCAGACATTGCCTCAATAATTACTGCTATCTCTGCTAATTTTAAATTGGACTTCATCTGTATTTTTGTCAGACTAGACTCTGTCTTTGTTTATAATACACAACAGTCTGTTTAAATTAATACTGCACCAGTACTTGTCAATGTTTATATCACACAATCAATGTGATCCTATTTTCAATATACAGGATCTATCTCTGCAGTTTTGCCACATCCAGTCCTGAATATTAATGAATAAATAAACAAAAAGCCGGCATAGGAGCCTCAATAAAATCCCCCTCTTCAATGATGGGGGATTCCAGCACGTCAGAGCAAAAAACAAGACTGAAAGTTTCTGCCAGAGGTGCCGATAGGATGATCCATCTCGGCCTCCTCCGGTGGTCTGCATCATCATGGGTGTCAGTCTTCAGGAAATTTGATTCACTCCACACGATATCAAGAAATGGCAGACGGTGCTGCAAATGCATTAACCCTGGCAACATTCAACAATGTTGAAGGTTTGTGCTCCAGAACTGGCTGCACCCCAGACAAGTTCCTCCAGTACAGGTACAGCACTGGCATGTACCCAACAATGTGTAACATTGCCAAACATGACCCGTCCACAAAAGGCATGAAAAATCCAACCCTGCTAATTATTTCCCTGTCAGTCCGCATTCGATCATCAGCAACTTCATGAGAAGTGTCAAGGATCACCCTGTCACATATAGTCTCCATAGCATAATGCCCCCGGCCCTAGCTTCTCAATTCATCATAAGGTCAGAAGTGGGATGTTCGCTGATGATTACGAAATGTTCTGCACCATATTCGACTCCTCTAATACTGAAGCAGTCTATCTTCATATACAGCAAGACTTGGACAACATTCAGGCTTGGGCTGACAAGTGTCAGGCAATGGCCATCCCAAAAAGGGAGATTCTAACCATCTCCCCTGGATTTTAAATGACACTACCGTGATTGAATCCCCCACTATCAGCATCCTCTGGATTATCATTGATTAATAACTGAATTGGAAGACTCTTTTAAATAATATGGCTACAAGAGCAGCTCAGTGGCTGGAAATTCTGCGGTGAGTTTTAACCTCCTGACTTCCTAAACCAGATCCATCATCGTAAGGCAGAAGTCGGGAGTTTAACTGAATGTTCTCCATTTGCCTCACATGTGCCCCTCAAGCAACACGAGAGAATCGCGACGCCATCCAGGACAAAGCAGCCGTCTCGACAACACCCCATCGACCAGCTTAAACATTAACTCCCTGAATCACGGGTGTACAATTCTAGCAGCGTGAACGATATTCAAGAATCTATTGCAGCAACTGCCTCCTTCTATAGCACCTTCCAAACCCACAAACTCAGCCATCTAAAAGGACCAGGCCCGACCGATGCATTGCAACAGCAGGCCTTGCAAGTTCCCCGCCAAGTCACACACCATCTTGATGGGAACTATGTTTCTGTTCCTTCACTGTCACTGGTCAAAATCCTGGAATCCCTTCCTATCAGCACGGTGAGTGCACTTGCTCAGGATGGGATGCAATGGTTCAATAAGAGGGCTCAACACCACATTCTCAAGGGCAATTAGGAATTGGCATCAAATGTTGACGTTACTGGTGACGCCAAGATCCTATTAAATCATTTTAAACATATCTCTCAGCTTACATTCACCTAGCCCCCGCCTCGGTTTAAAGTACACTCGGCCGTGTCTCTATCACATTGCAACAGACTCTCTCTCAGTTTTCCTGCACTCGGCTGAATATCAGTTGTTAATATACCAGCCCACACCCTGTTTATATTACAAATCATTAATTATGACGCACTGACCCATGTCTGGGTTAATCTGGTAAGAAATGCGTCACAATCGTTACTGCATCAGAACGTTTATCTGTGCATCGTAAACTGGAACAACATTCTGTTTGCATCACATGTGGTTCTGTCTCAGTTATTACTCTACTAGATAGTTAGATTCTAATAAAGTTAATCCTGCTTTAGTTAATGCTGCACCTGCCCATGTCCCTGTTTATATAACACTAGGCCCTGTCTGTTATTCTTGTATTGTACAATATCCTTCTTATTGCTGCATTGTTTGTGTCTGAATTTGTATCAGTCGACACTCCGCTAGACCAGAACTCAGTTTAGATTGCACTAGACCCAGTCTCTGTTTATGGTGCCGGCGGCACGGTGGCACAGAGGTTATCACTGCTGCCTCATAGCTCCAGGGTTCAATTCTTGACTATCGTGCCGAGATTGCACTTTCTCCCTGTGTCTGAGTGGCTTTCCTCCGGGTGCTCCGGTTTCCTCCCATAGTCCAAAGATGCGTCGGTTAAGTTTATTGGCCATTCAGAATTGCGCAGGTCATGGTGCAAGGGCGGGGGATGGGGGAGGGTGATCTTTCATAGGGAGGTGCAGATGCTATGGACCGAGTGATCTGCCCGAGAGGGATTCTATATTTGATCCTGAATCTGCCTATTTTTTCCGAGAACTGCTCACTTTTATTAATGCACCAGATGATGCCTCTGTTTTTAACTATGGGCGCATTATTCCACATGTCTTTGAGATGGAAATATAATATATTAAGTACATATTTTGGACAAGAAATCAGTGTATGGCAACAGCCTGAAACGGGATGTATAGTGTCTACAGTGTGTGCGATGCAACATTTGATATTCATTTTCAGTGCAGTTAGCGGAATTAGATTTCAGTTGGAATTTCTTCTTTTCCAATGCCCAAGACCAATTTCTGCCCCAGAGAGCTGTATGTGTAGGAGGATGCAGAGCATTGTGTTCCCATGAGCTTGCTGCCCTTGTGATTCTCGGAGGTCTCGGGTATGGAAGGTGCTGTTGAAGAATCCTTGGCGAGTTGTTGCAGTGCATCCCGTCGATGTTACACACTGCAGCTACTGTGTGGCCGCTGTGAAGAGAATAAATGTTGCTGTAACATTAAGTACTCAATTATTTATCTAATGGTCCTTTGCTTATGTTGCACAATTACAACTGGTCCATTCCCTTAGTTTATTGCACTAGGCCCAGGCAATAGAAGTTAAGTTGCACAATTTGAAATGGCTGCAAGAAGATCAGGGAGATCTGCGGTTGTATGTACACACAGCTCGGGTGCTGACAAGACAGATGGCGACGTTTATCTGGGCATAGATCAGCATTGCTCGCTGAAGAATTTTACATTATTACTGTTAACTCAGTTTTTCTTTATCTTCACAATTTCCACCCCAGCCACTTTCAACATTATTGTGCATGGTTTACCGCAGCAAATACTGAGGCCGGGCCCAATGTAATATGAACAGAGATATGGCCCAATGCAGAACTGAGGCTGTGTCTAATTTAATACAGAGACAGGTTTAAATTAATAGAAACAGAGTCAGGTTCTAGGTTAATGTAAACAGAGACAAACAGGTTCCATGTGTCCATAAGATATAGGAGCAGAATTAGGCCATTCGACCCATCGAGACTGCTCCGCCATTAAATCCTGGCCGATATGTTCCGAATCCCCATTCTCCTGCCTTCTTCCAATAACCCCTGAACTCCTTATTGATCAAGGCATGTCCTCTAATTGGTGGCCTAGTTTAATATGAACAATCAGAAACAGATCCTTATTGAATATAAACTGACACGGGTACGAGGTAGTATAACATAAACAGAGGTGGGTTCACGGCCTGGTACAATACAGAGGCAGGGCCTACTGACCCTTCAAACACTCGCAGGACAGTTGCATCATTGGTTGGAGGCAAGATGTCGCCAGGACTTCTTCAATCATACTGTCCCCATCAAACATTCCCAGAGCAGCTGCAGATTGCATGAGGGGCTGGTTTAGCACAGCGGGCTTAATAGCTGGCTTACAATGCAGACCAATGCCAGCAGTGCGGGTTCGATTACCATACCGGCCTCTCTCAACAGGCGGTGGAATGTGGCGACTTGAGGCTTTTTACAGTAACTTAATTGAAGCCTACTTGTGACAATAAGCGATTATTATTATGTGGAATGAAATTCCCTCTACATAACTCGCTTAGACACATTAAAGGCCTGGAAATCAAGGGTTCTATACCAGATAAAAGCTCTTCTGCACTCTTCCTTCAGAGATCCCCAAGGCAGGTTGACAATAGGGTTAGTTACTTGGTAAAGAAACCTCTGCATTTTTCCATCAAACTCACCCAGGTCAGGTCGAGCAGAGTTCAGATACGGAGTAAATCTCCCTGTGCACATTCATAACAAACACTCACAGGGCAGGTTTAGTGCAGGTTACATGCAAGTAAAGCTTGCTCCACCCTGGGCAAACAAATGCTCCAAGGTCGCGGCAGCTTGGTGAAGTACAAGGAAAGATTCTCCGGCCCTGCCACATCAAATCCTCGCCACCAGGTGCAGCCCAGATCAGACATAGAGTAAAATTGTCCTACAGTTCTCATTAAACACTCCAAGATCATTGAATGCTCCAACCACATTTTAGAGTTAAACTCCCTCTACGTATTCCAATTCATTGGATTCAATCCATTTAGTTGGAAACCAATGGGGTGCAATTGGGCTGAGAGAATGTATTCGCCACATGTTGACTCCATGTTGTCGATTAAGCACAATGACCCATCGTGGAGAGTTATGAGAAAGGCACAGAGAGAGATAGGATACAGAAAAACTCTACGAACACATTTTGCAGGTCCTTATATTTAGAGATTAGAGGGAATCTTTCCTAATTCTGAACATGGATATCATCATGAAATTTTTCTCATATAACTGATGAATAAAAAATGTCGAAAAACAAGCATTACTGGAATCCGTTGATCTATTTGCATCCTTGACTCTATTTCAGTGTTGTGTTGTTGGGGAAACATTTGTTTTGTTTTTCTCAGTCCACAATCTAAACTGGGACTTCTATTTCTGTGTTTATTTACCTAAACACCTCACTGGTCACAATTAAGTGTGCATTTCAGCAAAACGAGATAAACATATTCACGTATTGATTAGTTTCAACTCCAAATAGTGGTTTATTTTAAGAATATTGACAGTTGGTTAAAGTGAATAGAAACTTCCATTAGAACAGATGTTACTTAATTGAAAGAAAAATAGATTTAAATTAAGTATTCATTCTGAAAGTTATGAAGCCTCAATTAATAAAGCACCTTTAACCAGCTACTTTTCCACTGAATGTTACTTTGATTGAAATATTAACCAGTTTAAAGTATTTAAATTAAAACGTAAGGCAGAGGAGTGATCTATTGTCACATTAATCTCAGACCATTCGGCATGTTACAACTTGCAGTTTAAAATGTAAACATTTGGAAAGAGCTTGCTTTTGTAAAACGCTTTACCCGATCTCAGGTCATCCCAACGCCCTTACAACTCACTGATATATTTTTGCTGAATTTAGTCACTGCTGTAATGTTGGAAACAGAGCAGGGAATTTGTGCACAGCAAGCTCCCACAAACTGAGATGTGATAAGTGACCAGCTAATCTGTGATTTTAGTTGAAGAACGGACATTGGTCTAGCATACTGGGAAAAGCAGCTCTGCACTTTAGAATTATGTCAATGAGGTAATCCACCTGAAATGTGAATCTGTTCCTCTCTCTGCTGATGCTCACTGACTTGCTGAGCAGCCTTTTTTGTTGTTTTAGTTTTAGATTTCCAGAACCTGCAGCACTTTGAACAGTTTTGGATTCATTTTCGCCATAAGGCCATCAGTGACACAGTCAGCATTAACTGTCCATCCTGAGGAGCCGGATGTGAACCACCTTTTTGATAAGGTGCACTTCGGGCGGTTTAATTCACATTTGACTTTCTGTAGCATCGTCCCATCAACTGACTTGCTTGCTCGGCAAAATCAGAGATAGTTAATAGTCAACCCATCATTGTTGAACTAGAGTTACATATAGGGCAGAGAGATTAAGGAGGGAAGCTTTCTTCTCCTGAAGGACATTGGTGAATCTGCTGGACTTGGCGAAATTTCGATAGCTTCATGAGTATTATGAATGACACGATGATTTTTATTTCTGATTTATTAATTCATTCAATTGCTATTTCCCCCAGCTACCATAAAACTATAAGAGGGAGGAGCAGATGTTGGCCATTCAGCTGATGGAATATGATCTGCCATTCAATGAGATCGTGGCTGATCTGATAAGATTCACAACTGCTTCCGGTTGCGGCTATGCGGAGCTAAGCCGCACGATTCGGCAGCTCCCGCTACCACGGACTTTAGGGCTCGCTAGAGGAGCCCCAACGGAACTTTTTTTGACGTCAACCCGTGGGGGAGGGAAGAGAGAGGTCCCCCTCCAACTTCTATGAAAGGGACCAGAAGTGTAACGGCCAAAAAATCGGCACTGGAGCAGTGGGAGAAGCGAGGGAAACAAAACAAAATGGCGGCGGCCAGAGACAAAGGGGAGCTGCAGGAGTTCATCAAGCGCTGCTTCGAGGAGCAGCGCGAGGAGATGCGCAAGGAGATGCTGGTGCCTATGCTTTCGGCAATTGAAGGACTCGGGATCACCCTGAAGGCCCACGAGGTTAAGATTCAGGAGGTAGAGAAAAGAGTCAGTCAGAACGAGGACGAGCTCTTGGGCCTGGCGGTGAGAGTGGAGCAGCATGAGGCGCTACACAAGAGGTGGGCGGGAAGACTCGAAGACCTGGAGAACAGGTCGAGGAGAAAGAATCTGCAGATCCTAGGTCTCCCTGAAGGATTGGAGGGGGCCGATGCCGGGGCACGATGCTCGGGGCGATGATGGGCAAGGAGGCCCCTTTGAGGCTGCTGGAGTTGGACGGGGCACACCGGGTGCTGGCGAAGAAGCCCCAGGCAAATGAGCCGCCAAGGGCGATGGTGGTGAGGTTCCACCGGTTCACGGACAGAGAGTGGATCCTGAAATGGGCCAAGAAGGAGCGAAGCAGTAAGTGGGACAATGCAGAGATCCGAATATACCCGGACTGGAGCACGGAGGTTGCAAAGCGGAGAGCGGGTTTCAACCGGGCCAAAGCGGTGCTGCACCGAAAAGGAGTGAAATTCGGAATGCTGCAGCCAGCGCGACTGTGGGTCACATACAAGGGCCAACACTATTACTTCGAAAAGCCTGAAGTGGCGTGGACCTTTATTCAAACCGTAAAGTTGGACTCTAACTGAGGGTTTGTGAGGGTGGGGGGGATGTTTGAGGTTTGATGTGTGATGGTTGGTGTATATAGGGGGTCAAGAACACGCAGGAATGTTACATGGTCTGGCAGAGAGACAAGGCCGCGACAGGAGCTGCGCCAGATGGGGCAGAGTGGGCTGTGGAAAGCGCGGGGGTTTTCCCGGGCGCGGGAAGAAAGGCAGGAAGGGGAACGAAGAAACACAGATAGAGTGGGGGACTCCCACACGGGGAGGTCAATGGGATGGCGGGGAAGCCAGGGTCAACAGGTGTCAGCTGACTTACGGGAGTGACATGGGGGGAGCAAAAAAGCTAGACAAGGGTCTAGGGGGGGGAGGGGAAGGGGGGAAGGGTTGCTGCTGCACTGGCCGAAAGGGAATGGGACACAGAAGAGGTGGTCGGGGCGGGGGTCCCCCGTCTGGGGGACTGGAGGGTACGGGAGGCGTGGACACGGGACTGGCCCAGAAAAGGAGATGGCTAGTCAGCAGGGCGGGGGGCGGGGGGGGGGGGGTGGTGAGAGCCCGTCCAATCCGGCTGATAACGTGGAATGTGAGGGGCCTGAATGGGCCAGTGAAGAGGGCTCGAGTGTTCGCGCACTTAAAGGGACTGAAGGTGGACGTGGTCATGCTCCAAGAGACACACCTGAAGGTGGCGGACCAGTTCAGGCTAAGAAAGGGATGGGTCGGACAGGTATTCCACTCGGGACTGGGCTCGAAGAATAGAGGGGTGGCAATATTGGTGGGAAAGCGGGTGTCATTTGAGGCCAAGACTATTGTAGTGGACAATGGAGGGCGATATGTAATGGTGAGCAGTAGGCTGCAAGGGACGTGGGTGGTGTTGGTGATGATGCAGGATTCATGAAGCGCATGTTGGGGCGCATTCCAGACCTGGAGATAGGAGGCCTGATAATGGGAGGGGACTTCAATACAGTGTTGGATCCAGCACTGGACCGCTCCAAATCAAGGACTGGAAAGAGGCCGGCGGTGGCCAAGGTACTTAGGGGGTTTATGGATCAGATGGGGGGAGTGGACTCATGGCAGTTTGCAAGGCCGCAGGCCAGGGAATTTTCTTTCTTCTCCCATGCACACAAAGCCTACTCCCGGATAGATTTTTTTGTTCTGGGCAGGGCGCTCATCACGAGGGTGGAGGGGACGGAGTATTCGGAGATAGCCGTTTCAGACCATGCCCCGCATTGGGTGGAACTGGAACTGGGAGAGGAGAGGGACCAACGCCCGCTGTGGCGGCTGGATGTGGGACTGCTGGCAGACGAGGTGGCGTGTGGGAAGGTGAGGGGGTGTATCGAAAGGTACTTGGAGGCCAACGACAACGGGGAGGTGTGGGTGGGGGTGGTATGGGAGGCGTTGAAGGCGGTGATCAGGGGAGAGTTAATCTCCATTAGGGCCCATAGGGAGAAGACAGAGAGCATGGAAAGGGAGAGGTTAGTGGGGGAAATTTTGAGAGTGGACAGCAGATACGCAGAGGCCCCGGAGGAAAGATTACTTGGGGAAAGACGACGGCTCCAGACGGAGTTTGACCTGTTGACCACAGGGAAGGTGGAGGCACAGTGGAGGAAAGCACAGGGGGCGACCTACGAGTATGGGGAAAAGGTTAGTCGGATGCTGGCACACCAACTCCGTAAGAGGATGGCAGCGAGGGAAATAGGGAGAGTCAGAGATGGAAGGGGTCCCACGGTTCGGAGTGCGACGAAAATAAACGAGGTATTTAAGGCCTTCTATGAAGAGCTGTACAGATCCCAGCCCCCAGCGGGGGAAGAGGGGATGAGACGATTCCTAGACTGGCTGAGATTCCCGAGTGTGCAGGAGCAAGAGGTGGCTGGTTTGGGGGCACCAATTGGGTTGGAGGAGCTGAGCAAGGGTTTGGGGAGGCCGATTTGGGTTGGAGGAGCTGAGCAGGCGGGGAAGGCCCCGGGACGGGACGGGTTCCCGGTGGAGTTCTACAGGAAGTACGTAGACCTGTTGGCCCCGCTATTAGTGAGGACCTTTAATGAGGCAAGAGAGGAGGGGACACTGCCTCCGACAATGTCAGAAGCGACAATTTCTTTGATCCTAAAGCGGGACAAGGACCCACAGCAATGTGGATCATACAGGCCGATCTCGCTCCTCAATGTGGATGCAAAGTTGCTGGCAAAAGTGCTGGCCACGAGGATCGAAGACTGTGTCCCGGGGGTGATCCATGAATACCAGACGGGATTCGTAAAGGGCAGGCAATTAAACAGTAACGTGCGGCGGCTCTTAAACGTGATGATGATGCCATCGGTGGAGGGAGAGGCGGAGATAGTGGTAGTTATGGACGCAGAGAAGGCCTTTGACCGAGTAGAGTGGGAGTACCTCTGGGAGGTGCTACGTAGGTTTGGGTTTGGGGGAGGGTTTATCAGTTGGGTTAAGCTCCTTTACAGAGCCCGAGTGTAGTGACGATCCGGCGGAGGTCGGAGTACTTTCGACTGTACCGAGGGATGAGGCATGGGTGCCCCCTGTCCCCCCTGTTGTTCGCATTGGCGATCAAATCATTGGCCATGTTATTGAGGGAGCCTAATAAATGGAGGGGGGTGGTCCGAGGGGGAGAAGAGCATCGGGTGTCGCTATATGCGGATGACCTGTTGCTGTATGTGGCGGATCCAATGGAGGGGATGGTGGAGGTCATGCAGACTCTAAGGGAGTTTGGGGACTTTTTGGGCTATAAGCTCAATGTAGGGAAGAGTGAACTCTTTGTATTACAGGCGGGGACCAAGAAAGAGGGATAGGGGACCTACCGCTGAGGAGAGCGGAGGGGAGTTTTCGGTATCTGGGGATCCAGATAGCCAGGAGTTGGGGGGTCCTACCTAAACTGAATCTGACGAGGCTGGTGGAGCAAATGGAGGAGGATTTCAAAAGATGGGACATTTTACAGCTTTCGCTGGTGGGTAGAGTGCAGTCGGTCAAAATGGTGGTCCTTCCGAGGTTTCTGTTTGTGTTTCAGTGCCTTCCCATCGTGATCACTGAGGCCTTTTTTAAGAGAGTAGGTAGGAGTATTATGGGGTTTGTGTGGGCGAACAAGACCCCGAGGGAAGCAGAGGGTTCCTGGAATGCAGTAGGGACTGAGGAGGGTTAGCGCTGCCAAACCTGGGGAGCTACTACTGGGCAGCAAATGTGGCGATGATCCGCAAGTGGGTTATGGAGGGAGAGGGGGCGGCATGGAAGAGGATGGAGATGGCGTCCTGTAAAGGAACGAGGCTGGGGGCGTTGGTGATGGCACCGCTGCCGCTCTCGCCGTCAAAGTATACCACGAGCCCGGTGGTGACGGCAACACTAAGGATCTGGGGCCATTGGAGACGGCACAGGGGTGCAATGGGAGCATCGGTGTGGTTCCCGATCAGGGGTAACCACCGGTTTGTCCCGGGGAAGATGGACGGGGGGATCCAGAGCTGGCATCAGGTGGGGATTAGAAGAATGGGGGACCTGTTCATTGACGGGACGTTTGCGAGTCTAGGGGCACTGGAGGAGAAGTTCGAGTTACCCCCGGGAAACGCCTTTAGATATATGCAGGTGAGGGCTTTTGTGAGGCAACAGTTGAGGGAGTTCCCGTTGCTCCCGGCCTGGGAGGGTGGACGAGCAAGAATTAACATGAAGGGTTGGGGAAACTGGCAAGTACGGGATAGAGCCAGTGTACAAAGCTGTGTGAATATACCATCTTGTCATGTATATATCTTGCTCCGCGCGATTTCTTGCTCTTTTGTTACCGGGGTAAGGTGCCGGTCATTTCAGACGAGGATGAGGAGGAATTTCTTCTCTCAGAGGGTAATGATTCTATGGAATGCTTATTGTTATTGTTTGTAAGGGAGAAAAAATGTGTTAAAAAACTTTAATAAATATAAATTTTTTTAAAAATCCACAACTCCACTTTGCCGCCTCATCCCCATAACCCTTGATTGCCTTACTGATGAAAAATCTGCCTGTCTCAGCCTCGAACATATTTATTGATCAGGCCAACTCTCTACGGCAACGCATTCCACAGAATCGCTACCCTCTGAGAGAAGAAATTCCTCTTCATCCTCGTCTGAAATGAGTGGCACCTTACTCTGAGATTGTGGCCTATGGCCCTAGACTCTCCCACAAGCCGAAACAACCCCTATAGTCTCCACTGTCAAACCCCTTAAGAACACTATATATCTCAGAAAGTTCACCACTCATTCTTCTAAACTCCAATGCGTGTCGGCCTAACCGGCTTAAGCTCTGCCCATGTCAGTCTCTGAGGTGCAATTGGTCAGCGTGTTTGGCTGTTCACCGAAAGGCCTGTGATTGAAGGCCAGATTCTTCTTTTTCTGCTGACAGGTAGAGTAACGATGGGCCGAAAGGCCTCTTTCTGTGCTGTGAAATGCTACCTAGCTTTGAAAATCCCTCCATACTCGGGATTAACCGAAAGAACCTTCTCTGGACTGCCTCCAAAATATCTATCCTTATATAAGGAGACCAAAACTGTTCACAACATTACAATATGCCCTGGTGGAATTTGTACTCCTGTGTCTGGAGTATTAGTTCAGACCTCCAGATTACCAGTTTTGTAATAATATTGCGAGACTATCCCAAAGACTGTAATATCATCACATCTAAAAGGTGGAACAATTGAACATTAAACACTCCTGCATTGGATCACAGGTCTGGATCATGTGCTCGGGTATCTGTTGTGGGAGGTGATATTGATTCTACTGAGACAAGACTGCTAACCTATCATGGTTTGCTTTTTGACATTCTGAAATATTGCTCGGGGAATCTAAAGTTCAAACTCAGGGTCCAGTCTTACATGGGTCAATTTAATTTTCAGAGGCTGGTCTTTTATTAGTCTTGGGTCTTATGCTGACACGATGCTAATGGTGAATCGTATTCCATTGGCTCCATACAAAATATCAGTTATTCCAAAAATAGAGCAAGGCAGAAACATAAGTATAATTTGATCTTCCCACTGCATGAGCTGCACGATCAGAGCGGTTGGAAGCTGGGATTGTTTTCCTTTAACCGAGCAGGTTATGGCAAGGCCTGGTAAAAATGTTCAAAATTAAGAATTGTTTTGTTTGATTAATTAGGAAGAAACTTGATTCACTGGCAGGAGGGTCAGAAAAAGAGGACACTGATTAATTAGATATTAATTAATTCCCCCCCCCCCTCTAATTATAAACCGATCAAATTGCAACAGGACCAGACAGGGCGGATACAGAAAGGATGGTCCCGATGGTGAGGGAAGCTAGAACGAGGGGTCACCATCTAATAATACGAGGTAAACCATTTAGGATTGTGATGAGGAACAATATCTTCACCCTGGGAGCCGTGAATCTGTGGAATTCTCTACCACAGAACGAAGTTGAGTCGAAAGTATTGCATGTTTTAAAGAAACAGTTAGACATAGCTCTTGGGGATCAAAGCTCTAAAGGGACCAAATGAAACGGGGGAAAGTGGAGCAGGCTCGAAGGGCAGAATGGTTTACTCCTGCTCGATTTTTTATGTCACTGTATTACATCAAATCCGTTCTCAAGCCGAATGAGACCCTGTCTTTATTTAAATTAAAGTAAACCCTGTCCCTGTCTATACTACACTGTTCTGTTTCTGTTACACGCATTTAATACTACATTAGACCATGCATAGGATTATATTACATTAAGTTCCGCCTCTTTTATGTTCCACAGGAATTTGTCTCTTTACATCACACTAGGGCCTAACTCTATTGATATTTTACCGGACCATGTTCCTGTTGCCTGTCTCAATATAACGAATGATTGTATATATTTGCATGTTTGTACGAGTACAATCATTGTTGATTTGGAGATTACATTTATTCTTGTTAAGACCTATAAGTAGTTCTATGAAATTTGTATTTGCTCTGCTATCATGTGGGTAATATTGAGTTGAATATTTTACCAACGTTCCAGTATTATATATAATATTTTACCGGACCATATGAACACCAGTGCACTTTCCAATCGTTAATGGAAATCTCTGTTTTGTTAAAAATGATGAATTTACTCTTGTGTTACACTCTATCCATTGGAAAGTTGTTTTATGGCGAGGATTATTTTCCTGCCTCGTTTTATATTCACCAATCATCTGATGCACTGCCAGTGTTAGACAGATCAGTGCTCTCACAGAATCCCCAGATTGGCACCCACAGTATAAATGTCCACCCAATCATAGAACTCTCACCTGGCTAAGAAGAGCAAGTGAATTCTCTGCAAAAAGGTATTAACCGTTCGTGTAGGTGTTTTTATAAAATATTGTTCTTAAGTTTTGCAACTGTAATCGATCACGGCGTAATGTTATCTTCAGAATTAATTGTTTCACTTTGCGATGTCTTCATGCATCTCGGCCCTAATCTCTGGTATGCATTCCGTACTCCTCTTTACCTCAATTCCCTGAATAAAATCATCCCATATAACCTGCCTCGTCGACCAAGTTTTTAATCATCTGACCTAATAAGTCTTTACACATATATTAATCCAGACCCTACAGCAGCAATGACTGCAATAGACCCTACCTCAGTTTCTAATATTCCAGACACTGAATCAATAATCACTGCTCTATATCCTATATCATTTAAGGGTAATCAACCTTTGTATCAGTGATTTCTGCACCAGAACATTTCTCGGTTTATGCTAGTCTAGACCTTGCATCACTAATCACTGCACTAGATCCAATCACAGTCGCACTGTTGCTTCACAGTGCCAGAGTTCCAACTGTGCACATTCTCCCCGTGTCTGCGTGGGATTCCATCGGGTGCCCCGGTTTCCCCCCACAAGTCCCGAAAGATGTGCTGTTCGGTAATTTGGACATTCTGAGTCCTCCGTCTGTGTACCCAAACAGGTGCCAGAATGTGGCGACTAGGATTTCTTCACAGTAACTTCATTGCAGTGCTAATGTCACCTTACTTGTGACAAAAATATTATTGGATTAGTTTAGGTTAATCTCCACCCTATATGAGTGATAATCGTTTTAGACCTTGTCATAGAGTCATGGAGAATTAGCGGTTTACAATACAGAAGGATGCCCTTCACCCCCCATATCTGCGATGGCAATCAAGCACCTTTCTATTCTAAGATCGTCCATAGATGGTCTTCCTGCCATAAAACCATAAGACACAGGAGCAGAATTCGACGATTAGGCCACTCGAGTGTGCTCCGCATTTAGTCACGACAGTTATGTTTCTCATAGCCTATCTCCTGCCTTCTCGCCATATCCCCTGATCCCCTTATTAATCAAAAAACTATCTATCTCTGTCAGACTGGTTAGATAAAGGGAAAGATCCTACGGCACTGCCACATCAAATCCTTACCACTCTGTGCAGCTCAGGTTAGATACAGGGTACTTTTTTCTCTACAGTTCTCATTAAACCCTACAAAGTAATTGAATACTCCAACCACATTTTAGAGTAAAACTCCCTCTATATATTCCAATTAATTGGATTCGATCCATTTAATTGGAAGCCAATGGGGTGAGATTGGGCTGAGAGAATATATTGGGCGCATGTTGACTTCAAGTTGTCGATTAAAGGCAATGGCCCATCGTGGAGAGACATGAGACAGAACCAGTTAGGAGAAAGACACAGATATCAGATACAGGAAAACTCTACGAACACATTTCGCATGTCATTATATTTCGAGATTAGAAGGACACTTTCCTAATTGTGAACATGGATGTCATCATGAATTTTTTCTCATAAAGCTGATAAAGAAATAAATGTCCAAAAACAATCACTACTGGAATCCGTTGATCTATTTACACCTTTGCCTCTATTTCTGTGCTGTGTCGGTGGGGAAATAGTTGTTATGTTGTTGTCAGTCTATCATCTAATCTGGGACTTCTATTTCTGTGTTTATTTACATAAACACCTCACTGGTCACAATGAAATGTTCATGACAGCAAATCGAGATAAACACAGTCACATTGATTAGTTTCAACTCAAAATAGCGGTGTATTTTAAGAATATTGACAGTTAGTTAAAATGTATAGAAACATCCATTAGAACAGATGTTACTTAATTGAAATAAAAAATACATTTAAATTAAGTATTCATTCTGGAAAGTTCTGATGCCTCAATTAATGAAGCATCTTTAACCAGGCTGTTATTCCACTGAATGTTAATTTGATTGAAATAGTAACCGATTTAAACTAGATAAATTAAAACATCAGGCAGAGGAGTGACCGATAGTCACAGTAATCTCAGATCTTTCAACATGTTACAACCTGCATTTTAAAATTTTAACATTTGGAAAGAGCTTGCTTTTGTAAAACGCTTTACCCGACCTCAGGTCATCCCAACGCCCTTAAACCCCACTGATATATTTTGCTGAATTTAGTCACTGCTGATGTTAGAAACAGAGCAGGGAATTTGTGCACAGCAAGCTCCTGCAAACTGAGATGTGATAAGTGACCAGCTAATCTCTGACTTTAGATGAAGAACGGACATTGGTCGAGGATACCGGGAAAATCAGCTCTACTCTTTAGAATTATGTCAATGAGGTGGTCCACCTGAAATGTGAATCTGTTCCTCTCTCTGCTGATGCTCACTGACCTGCTGAGCAGCCTTTTTTGTTGTTTTTGTTTTAGATTTCCGGAATCTGCAGCACTTTGCCCAGTTTTTAACATTCATTCTCGGCCTATGACCCTCACTGCCAAAGTCAGCATTAACTGTCCATCCTGAGAAGCCGGATGTGAACCACCTTTTAGATAAGGGGCACATTGGACGGTTGAATTCACATTTGAGTTTATGTAGCAGCTTCTCTTCGGCTGACTTGCTTGTTCGGCAATACCAGAGGTAGATAAGCGTCAACCACATCACTGCTGAACTAGTCAGATATAGGCCAGACAGGAGAAGGAGGGAAGATTTCTTCTCCTGGAGGATGTTGGTGAACCTGCTGAGCTTTGGGAAATTTCGATAACTTCATGAGCATTATGAATGACACGACGATTTTTATTTCTGATTTATTAATTCATTTAATTGAAAGTTCCCCCAGGTGCCATAAAACCATAAGAGGGAGGAGCAGCAGTAGGGACATCACGGTAGGACGCGTGGATAGCATTGTGGCTTGACAGCACCAGGGTCCCAGGTCTCATTTCCCTCCGGGTCACTGTCTGTGCGGAGTCTGCACGTTCTCCCCGTGTCGGCGTGGGTTTACTCCAGGTGCTCCGGTTTCCTCCCACAGTCCAAAGATATGCAGGTTAGGTGGATTTGCCATGATAAATTGCTAGAACCAGGGGTCATACTCTCAGGATACGGGGTAAACCATTTAGGACTGAGATGAGGAGCAATATCTTCACCCTGTGAGTCGTGAATCTGTGGTATCCTCTACCAAAGAACGAAGTTATGTCCCAAGTATCGTATGTTTTCAAGAGGAAGTTCGATAAAGCTCTTGGGGATCAAAATTCTGAAGGGACCAAATAATATGGGGGAAAGTGGGAACAGGTTACAGAGGTGGATGGTCAGCCATGATCAGAATGAATAGCAGAGCAGGCTCGAAGGCCAGAATGGTCCACTCCTGCTCTATTTTCTATGCACTGTATTACATAAACTCTGTTTATACTCATGTTGAATGAGACCCTGTCTTTATTTATATTTAAGTAAACCCTGACCTTGTCTATGCTACACTGTTCTGTTTGTGCTACACTCAATTAATACAACGCTAAAACCATACATTGGATTATATTACATTAAGTTCGGCCTCTTTTATATTCCACACGAATTTGTCTCTTTACATCACACCAGGACCTGTCTCTGTTCATATTACACCAGACCATGTTCCTGTTGTCTGTCTCGATATTAAAATTATTGTATATATTTGCTTGTTTCTACAATACAATCATTGTTGATTTGGAGATTATGTTAATTCTTGTTAATTAGTTGTATGACATTTGTATTTGCTCTGCTATCATGTGGGCAATATTGAGTTGAATATTTTACCAACGTCCCAGTAATGAACTGGGCTTGAGGGGCAGGTCTACATGGGAACACTGGTGCACTGCAATTTCCAAACATTAACCGTGGGCAGCACGGTAGCATTGTGGCTAGTACAATTGCTTCACAGCTCCAGGGTCCCAGGTTCGATTCCGGCCTGGGTCACTGTCTGTGCGGAGTCTGCACATCCTACCCGTGTCTGCGTGGGTTTCCTCCGGGTGCTCCGGTTTCCTCCCACAGTCCAAAGATGCGCAGGTTAGGTGGATTTGCCATGATAAATTGCCCTTAGTGTCCAAAATTGCCCTTAGTGTTGGGTGGGGTTACTGGGTTATGGGGATAGGGTGGAGGTGTTGGCCTTGGGTCGGGTGCTCTTTCCAAGAGCCGGTGCAGACTCGATGGGCCGGATGGCCTCCTTCTGCACTGTAAATTCTATGATATTAATGGAAATCTCTGTTTTGTTCAGAATTACGAATTTACTCTTGTGTTCAGATGAGGAAGGAGCAGCGCTTCGAAAGCTAGTGACATCGAAACAAACCAGTTGGACTTTAACCTGGTGTTGTAAAACTTCTTACTATCCTTCCTTAGATACGGGGACCAAAACTGCTCACAATATTCCAAATGGGATGTGTCCCGAGCCTTATACATCAGAAGTGCATCACTGCCCTTGTTTTCCAGCCCACTCAACATGAATGCTAACATGCATTTTCCTTTAAAACTGCCAATTGAACCTCCTTGTTAACTGTAAGAATTTAAAAGTAAATTACTGCAGAGGCTGGAATCTGAAACGAAAGAGGAAATGCTGGAAAATCTCAGCAGGTCTGGCAGCACCTGTAGGGAGAGAAAAGAGGTAACGTTTCGAGTCCAATGACTCTTTGGCAAACCATAGAGAATCCTGACCTAGAACTCCTAAGTCCCTTTGTGCTTCTGATTTGCTGAGCCTTTTCTCAATTGAAAAATAGTCTATGCCCCTATTTTTCCAACCAAAGTGCACAACCTCAATCCCACACTTTTCTACGTTGCATTCCATCTGCCAGTTCTTTGCCCACTTTCTTAGCGCGTCCGGGTCCTTCTGCAGCCTCCCTGCTTCCTCAACACAACCTGTCCCTCTACATACCTTTGTATCATCTGAAAACGTAGCAACAGTGCCCTCAGCTCAATAATAATAAAAATCTTTATTAATGTCACAAGTAGGCTCACATTAACACATGAAGTTATGGTGAAAATCTTCTAGTCGCCATAATACAGCGCCTGTTCAGGTACACTGAGGGATAATTCAGAATGTCCAATTCACCTAACAGGACATCTTTCGGAACTTGCGGGAGGAAACCGGAGCACCCGGAGGAAACCCACGCAGACATGCGGGGAACGTGCAGACTCCGCTCAGACAGTGACCCACGCCGGGAATTGAAACAGGTTCCCTGGCACTGTGAAGCAACAGTGCTAACCACTGTGCTACCATGTCGCCCTGTTCATTTATCCAGATCTTTAGTGCATACTATGAATAGCTGTGGTTCTAACACTGACCCTCCTTGAAAAAGACCCCTGTATCCACACTCTCTACCTTCTGTCGTCATCCAATCCTCTCTCCATGCCAGTATCTTTCCCATAACACCATGGGCTCTTATCTTATTTAACAGCCTCCTGTATCATATTGTCAAAGGCCCTTTGGAAATCCCAATTGATCACGTCCACTGGTTCTCCTTTGTCGAACTTACTTGTTACCTCCTCAAAGAATTCTAATTGATTTGTGAGCATGAGCTCCCATTGAAGAATCCATGCTGACTCAATCCTATTTTATCATGCATTTCTCAATATTCCGAAATCTCATCCCCAATTTTTAAAAATAATAAATTTAGAGTATCAATTCTTTCTTTCCAATTGAGCGGCAATTTAGCTTGGCCAATTCACCTACCCTGCACATCTCTTTGGTTTATTGGGGTGAGACCCATACAGAAATGGGGAGAATGTGCAAACTCCACATAGACTGTAACCCGGGGCCAGGATCGAACACGGGTCCTTGGTGCCGTGAGACAGCAGTGCTAACCACTGCACCACAGTGGTTCCCTCACTCTCATCCTTAATAATAGACTCTAAAATCTTACCAACAACCGAACTCAAGCTAACCAGCCTATTATATCCTGTCTCCTGCCTCCATCCCTTCTTAAACAGGGGTGTTACATTAACCATTTTCCAATCCTCTGGGACCGTCCCTACCGCCAGTTAATCCTGAAAGTTTACCACCAATGCCTCCACGATGTCCTCAGCGATCTATTTTAGAACCCTGGGCAGTAGTCCATCCGGTGAGTGTGAATTATCCACTTTCAGACCTTTCAGTTTCCCCAGCACCCTCTCCTTGGTGACGGCCCCTTAATTCACCCCTGCCCCCTGACTGCTGAAGATCTGGTATCCCACTGGTGTCTTCCACTGTATAGAAAAATGCAAAGTACCTATTCAGTTCCCCTGACATTTCTTTGTTCCCTGTTACTACATCTGCAGCCTCAGTGGTCCATTCTTGCCTCGCTTCTAGCTTTTATGTATCGGAAAAAATCTCTCAGCAATATTATTATATATTATTAGCTAGCTGACACTCATATTTAATCTCCCCCTCCCCCCCCCCCTTATTGATTTTTAGTTGTCCTCTGCTTGCTTTGAAAAGATTCCCAATCCTCTGGCTTCCCTATAATCTTCGCCACATTGCATGCATTTTCCTTTGCTTTCATGCTGTCATTGACTTCCCCTGTCAGCCATGGATGCCTTGTCCTCCCCTTCGCATGTTTCCTCAGCTTTAGGATTAATTTATGTTGTCCTTGCTAATAATACCCCCAAACTCCCCTCATTGCTGTTCAACTGTCTTCCCTGCTCGGCTCCTTTTCCAATCAACTCTGGCCAGCTCCTCCCTCAGAACCTCGTAGTTACCTTTAATTATCTGATTCCAATTTCTCCCTCACAAACCGGAGGGTAGATTCTATCATATTGTGGGCACTTCCCCGAAAGGTTCCTTCACCTTAAGTTCCCTTATCAAGTCCGCCTCATTACATAATGCCAAATCCAGAATTCCTTGTTCCCTAGTAGGCTCTGTCACAAGCTACTCCCAAAAGACATCTCTTTGACATTCCAAAAATTCGTTTCCTTGGGATCCGCTACCAACCTGATTTTCCCCAATCCAACTGCATATTGAAGTCCCCCACGATTATTGTAATATTGCCTTTCTTACAAGCATTTTCTGTCTCCTGATTTATTTTCTGCCCCACATTCTGATTACTGCCCGGGGACCTGACAATAACACCCAACAGGGTATTTTTTCCTTTGCAATTTCTCAACGCCACCCACAGAGATTCTACACCTTCTGACCCTTTTTTGCTTCTTGCTACTGAGTTAATCTCATTCCATACTAACAATGCAACCTGCTCCTTCAACCCGTCTCCCTGTCCTTTCGTTTGGACACCTATCCTTGTATATTTAGATCCCAGCTCTGATCCCCTCGCAGCCACGTCTCTGTGATGTCCACAACACCGGAGCAGCTAATTTCAATGTGCGCAATGAGTTCATTTACCTTGTTCCATATGATGCACACATTTAGGTACAACACCCTCTGTCCTGCGTTGACCACCCCCTTCTCACCTTGTCCTCTTTTCTGCTGTGCCCGAAGTTGGATACCTGCCACTTTTGTACACATTCTTCCACTGCCCATTTAATCGCATGAACATCAATTTTGCTCACTTTTCAAATATGACACGGACATTAAGACAATGGTCCCAGACTTCTCCATTTCCTGCGCCCATCAAAATTCCAAGGGCAGATTTACTAACGCTCTGCTTGTCTAAAATATCGTGTCAAATTCTCGCACGTCAGGTACAGCACGCGGTTGTATACAGAGCAAAGCTTCCTGCACACTGAACCAGCAAACACTCTCAGGCCAGATACATCACAGGATTCGATCAAAAATAACGCTTCCTGAAACCTGTCCCATTATACACTCCCAGGGCACCAACAGTAAAGATTTAGTTACCGAGCAAACTGCCCTTGACAACCTCCCCTCAAACACGCGGACAGGCACAGTACAGAGGAAAGCACTCTTCGCAACATCCGCTATCTAACATGTGAAGGACAGGTAAAGCACATGTAAGGAACGTAGTAAAGCTTCGTCTTTGCCGCACCATCAGATACGTGCAGGGCAGGAAAAACGCGGGGTTATGTAGAGAGTTAAGTTCCCCATACTCCGTCCCATTAATTGGTGTATAAAACACAGGAATTATTTGTGTGTTTGTACAGGAGTTTGGTGTGAAAATGTCCACACACACACAAACACACAGAAAAAGACAACATATGTCTTCATATATATAATCTCAACCCTGTAAGGCTGAGCATAACACTCAGCCCTATATTGATTAACATTAATCTTGGGCCGACCCTTCAATCGACCGTCTCGTATTGTGCGAATCTATACCGGGAATCAGTAATCACTGCATTAGACCTTATCTCGGGTTTCGGTAATCTAGACCCTGTAGCATTAATTACCACATAGAATATGACTCACTTTGTATCAATCTCGACCCTGCATTAGCAATTAGTGCATTAGACCCCTGTCTAAATTTACATTAATCTAGAACCCCGCGCCCCCCCCCTCCCCCCACCATCAGTAATCACTGAACCCGGTTCTGACTCAGTTTACATTCATCTAGACCCTGTATCAGCAATTAGTGCATTACACACCTGTCTAAATCTACCTTAATGTAGACCCCCTTCCCCCATCAGTAATCACTGACCTTGGCCCTGTCTCAGTTCAAATTAATGTCAACTCTGTATGAGGAATTACTGCACTAGTCCCTGTTTCAGTTTAGATATATTTTAGGATTTGTGGCATTACATAGAAACATAGAAGCATAATCAATGGGTGCGAGAGTAGGCCATTCGGCCTCCTCTTCTATTCATTATGATCACATGGCTGATCATCCAACTCAACATACTGTTCTCGCTTTCCCTCCATATCCTATGATCCATATAGCTACAAGAGCTATATATAATTCCTTCTTGTAACCATACACTGTTTTGGCCTCAACTGCTTCCTGTGATCGAGAATTTCTCCCCATCTCAGTCCTAAATGGTATGCCCGATATCCTTAGACTGTGCCCCTTATTCTGGACTTCCCTCCATTAATCATTGCTGCACACCCTGTCTCAGTTTTTATGAATATACACCCTGCAATCGTAACCATGCATGAGAACACTTTCCCAGTTGTAATGAATCCCGGTTTGTCGGCATACACTGCACTACACTGTCTCCACTTGTATGAATCAACCCCCAGTTTTAGTAATTCCTGTACACCTCCGGCTCTGTTTATTTAATGCCAGTTCTGTGTCTGTAAATGTTGCGCTACAGATTGTTTTCGTTATTACTGTGCGAGACAATGCCATTATTAAGAGTTGCATTTCATTTATTACCGCGCTCCCCATATCTCGGTTTGAAATAAAATAGGTCCCTTCTCACTTCTCTCTAAATTATACCCTCTCAGAGTTTATATTTTTTGATATTATAACAGTTATTAAGACACTAGATCATGTGCCCCCTGTAATTTACTCCACTTGAGTTTTTACTGTAGTTAAACTACGTCTTTAGTTATATTTTATGACACAGTGTGTTCCGCAGTATTACACTGAGCCCTGCTTCAATTATCATTGTACGTAACCATGTAACATCATTTGTTACCCTAGGTCTTGTCTTTGTAATGATTGTACTGGCCATGTTTCGTTTTACCTTTGTATCTGTGTATGTAATGCCATCTGCAGTTAAACCTTTGAATAAGAAGGACCATGTTTCTATACAAACTACAATTCATCCTGTCTCAGTTATGACTGCAAGATATTGTGTTTACTACTTTTTAAAATAAATTTAGAGTATCCAATTATTATTATTTTTTCAATTAAGGGGCAAGTTAGTGTGGCCAATCCACATACCCTGCACATCTTTGGATTGTGGGGATGAAACCCACTCAGACATGGAGAGAATGTGCAAATTCCACATGGACAGTGACCCAGGGCCAGGATTCGAACCCGCGTCCTCAGTGCCGTAGGCAGCAGTGCTAACCACTGTGCCACATGCCGCCTGTGTTTTCTACTTTAACCAATAGGTGCAGTCACGTTCAGAAATGCACTGAGCGACTTCCGGTTGCGGCTCTGCCGAGGTAGGTCGCACGTTTGGCAGCTCCCGCCAGGAACGGACTTTCGGGCTCTTTAGAGGGGCCCCAACGGAAATTGTTCGACGGCTCCCAGTGTGGGACGGTGACAGTAAGGTTCCCCCGGCACTGTATGGATTGGACCAGGAGTGGAGCGGTTAAGAAAGTGATTTTGGTGCAGCAGAAACTGCGAGGGAGGAGAAGCAAGATGGCGGCGGGTGGAGACCAAGCAGCGTGGGTGCAGTGGTCGCAGGAGCAGCAGGAGTTCCTCAAACGCTGCTTTGCGGAGTTGAGGGCAGAAATGCTGGCGCCAATGAAGGCGTTGATTGAGAAGCTGGCGGAGACCCAGAAGGCCCAAGGGGCGGCGATACGGGAGGTGCGGCAAAAAGCCTTGGAGAATGAGGACGAGATCTTGGGCCTGGCGGTGAAGGTGGAGGCGCACGAGGCACTGCACAAGAGGTGGGCGGAAAGATTTGAGGACCTGGAGAATAGGTCGAGGAGGAAGAATCTTCGGATTCTGGGTCTCACTGAAGGAGTGGAGGGGTCGGATGCCGGGGCATATCTGGTCATGATGATCAATTTACTTATGGGTGCGGGAGTTTTCCCGAGGCCCCTGGAGCTGGATGGGGCTCATCGGGTCCTGGCAAGGAGACCCAAAGCCAACGAGCCGCCAAGGGCTTTAGTGGTGAGGTTCCACCGCTTTATGGACAGAGAGTGCGTCCTGAGATGGGCCAAAAATGAACGGAGCAGCAGGTGGGAGAACACGGAGATCCGAATCTACCAGGACTGGAGTGCGGAGGTGGTTAAGAAGAGGGCTGGTTTCAACCGGGCTAAGGCAGTTCTCCATTGGAAGGGGGTGAAGTTTGGGATGCTGCAGCCAGCGCGATTGTGGGTCACGTTCCAAGATCGGCACCACTATTGTGAGATGCCTGATGAGGCGTGGAACTTTCTCCAGTCTGAAAAGTTGGACTCAAACTGAGGGTTTGTCACGGGGGTGGGGGGTGGGGGGGGGGGGGTGGTTTACGGTGTTTACTGCGTTTTGGAAATGTTCTTTTTGTTTTGGTGCTGGATGGGGATGGATGAATGGATTTGATGTGGGGGCTGTGTGAGAGTGTGGGCGTTGGTGTTGGAGGGGCAGGGCCCCGCGGAGGAAGAGGGGAGGTGGAGGCCCGGGGTTGGGGAGATGGGGTAAGGCCGCAAAAATGAGCTGCGCCAAAGGGGGCGGGGCCTGCTCAGATGGAAAGCGTGGGCTTTTTCCGCACTAGGGAAGGAAGGGGGTGGGGCCGGGGGGAAGGGCGGTGCTGGAGAGAAGCACACACTGATTGCCAAGGGGAGGTGGGGGGGATTCTCACCCTGGGGACCCGATGGATTGGCTGGAGAGGCCGGGGTCAGCAGGAGTCAGCTGACTTACGGGAGAGTCATGGGGGGAGCAAAATGGCTATATGAGGATCTAGCGGGGGGAGGGGGGGTGAACTGGGTTGTTGCTACATTGGCCAAAGGGCAAGCTGGAGGGAGGAGAGGTAGTCGGGGCGGGGGTCCGCCGCCTGGGGGACTGGAGGGTGCGGGAGGTGTGGGCACCTGGCTGGCCTAAAAAAGGAGATGGCTAGTCGGCACGGGGGGGGGGGGGGGAGGGCGAGTAGCCCCCTGATCCGGCTGATAACTTGGAATGTGAGGGGCCTGAATGGGCCGGTCAAGAGGGCCCGGGTGTTCACGCACTTAAAGGGACTGAAGGCAGACGTGGTTCTGGTCCAGGAGACACATCTGAAGGTGGCAGATCAGGTTAGGCTGAGAAAGGGATGGGTACGGCAGGTCTTTCATTCAGGGCTGGATGCGAAGAACAGAGGGGTTGTAATACTGGTGGGGAAGCGGGTGTCGTTCGAGGCACTGAATTTTGTGGTGGATAATGAAGGTCGATATGTGATGGTGAGTTGTACGTTGCAGGTGATGCAGGTGGTACTGGTGAATGTATATGCCCCGAATTGGGATGATGCCGGATTTATGAAACGCATGCTGGGTCGGATTCCGGATCTGGAAGTAGGAAGCTTGTTAATGGGGGTGGGGGGGGGGGGACACTTCAACACAGTGCTGGACCCAGCACTGGACCGTTCTAGGTCCAGGACTTGTAAGAGGCTGGCTGCGGCCAAGGTGCTCAGGGGGTTTATGGACCAGATGGGGTGAGTGGATCCATGGAGGTTTGCCAGGCCGCTGGCCAGGGAATTTTCCTTTTTTTCCCACGTCCATAAAGCCTACTCCCGGATAGATTTCTTCATCTTCAGTAGGGCGCTAATCCCGAAAGTGGTGGGAACGGAATATTCAGCCATAGCCATCTTGGATCACGCCCCGCATTGGGTGGAACTGGAGTTGGGAGAGGAGAGGGACCAGCGCCCATTGTGGCGCCTCGATGTGGGAATGTTGGCGGATGAGGGGGGGTGCGGGTGGGTTCGGGGGTGTATTGAAAGACACTTGGAGGCCAACGACAATGGGGAGGTGCAGGTGGGGGTAGTCTGGAAGGCGTTGAAGGCGGTGGTCAGGGGAGAGCTAATCTCCATTAGGGCCCACAGGGAGAAGAGAGAGAGGAGCGAGAGGGAGAGGTTGGTGGGGGAGACTTTCAGGGGGGACAGGAGCTTTGCAGAGACCCCCGAGGAGGGGCTACTTAGGGAGTGACAGAACCTCCAGACGGAATTCGACCTGATGACTACGGGGAAAGCAGAGGCACAGTGGAGGAAAGCGCAAGGGGCGGCGTATGAGTATGGGGAGAAGGCGAGTCGGATGCTGGTACATCAGCTTCGTAAGAGTGTGGCAGCGAGGGAGATTAGTGGAGTTCGGGATAGAGGGGGGAATACGGTGCGGAGTGCGGTGAGAATAAACAAGGTATTTAGTGACTTCTATGGGGATCTGTACAGATCTGAGCCCCCGGCGGGGGAGGAGGGGATTCGATGGTTCCTAGATCAGCTGAGGTTCCCGAGGGTAGAGGAGGAGCAGGTGGTCAGGCTGGGGGCACCGATTGGGCTGGAGTAGCTGGTTAAATAATTGGGGAGCATACAGGCGTGGAAGGCCCCTGGGCCGGATGGGTTCCCGGTTGCATTCGACAGGAAATACGTGGACCTGCTGGACCCGTTGCTAGTGGAAACTTTTAATGAGGCGAGGGAGGAGGGGACCCTGCCCCCGACAATGTCCAGGGTGCTGATTTCTTTGATTTTGAAGCGGGACAAGGATCCATTGCAATGTGGGTCGACCGACCTCGCTCCTCAATGTTGACGCTAAGTTGCTGGCGAAGGTTCTGGCTACGAGAATTGAGGACTGTGTCCCGGGGGTGATTCATGAGGACCAGACGGGATTTGTGAAGGGTAGGTAGCTGAATACTAATATGCGGAGGCTCCTCAATGTGATTATGATGCCCTCGGTGGAGGGGGAAGCAGAGGTAGTGGCTGCTATGGACGCGGAGAAGGCCTTTGATCGGGTGGAGTGGGAGCATCTTTGGGAAGTGTTGCAGAGGTTTGGTTTCGGGAGGGGTCCATAAGTTGGGTCAGGCTACTATATAGAGCCCCTGTGGCGAGTGTGGCTATGAACCGGCGGAGGTCGGATGAATTTCGGCTGTAGCGGGGACGCGGCAGGGGTGTCCCATATCCCCCTTGTTGTTTGCACTGGCAATTGAGCCACTGGCCATGGCACTGACGGAATCCAGGAAATGGAGGGGATTGGTTCCGGGGGAGAGGAACACCGGGTGTTGTTGTATGCTGATGACCTGTTGTTGTATGTTGCGGACCCAGTGGAGGGGATGGCGGACGTCACGTGGATCCTTAGGGAGTTTGGGGACTTTTCGGGGTATAAACTCAACGTAGGGAAGAGTGAGCTCTTTGTGGTGCATCCAGGGGACCAGGAAGGGGGATAGACGAGCTACCACTGAAGAGGGCGGAAAGGAGCTTTCGGTACCTGGGGATACAGGTAGCTAGGAGTTGGGGGGCCCTGCACAAGCTCAATTTGACGCGGTTCGTGGAGCAGATGGAGGAGGATTTAAAAAGATGGGATATGTTGCCACTGTCACGAGCGGGTAGGGTGCAGTCGATCAAAATGACGTTCCTTCCGAGGTTTCACTTTGTGCTCCACTGACTTCCCATTTTGATCCCCAAGGCCTTTTTCAAATGGGTAAGCAGGAGCTTCATGGGATTCGTGTGGGCGAATAAGACCCCGAGGGTGAAGAGAGTGTTTCTGGAGCGTAGCAGGGACAGGGGGGTCTGGCGCTGCCGAATCTATGTGGCTATTATTGGGCAGCCAATGTGGCGATGATCCGTAAGCGGGTAATGGAGGGAGAGGGTGCAGCGTGGAAAAGTCTAGAGATGGCGTCCTGTGTGGGCACGAGCCTGAGGACGCTGGTGATGGCACCGCTGTCACTCCCGCCAACAAGGTACACCACGAGTCCTGTGGTGGCGGTGACGCTGATGATCTGGGGGCAGTGGAGGCGGCACCGGGGCGAGGTGGGAGCCTCGGGTTGGTCCCCGATTCGGGAGAATCGTTGGTTCGTCCCGGGAAGGATGGATGGGGGGTTTCGGAACTGGCATCGGTCAGGGATTAAAAGAATGGGGGGCCTGTTCATCGATGGGACGTTTGCGAGCCTGTGGGCTGCTGGAGGAGAAATTTGGGCTACCCCCGGGGAACGCTTTCAGGTAAATGCAAGTTTGTGAGGCGGCAGGTGAGGGAATTCCCGCTGCTTCCAACACGTAGGATTCAGGACAGGGTGATTTCGGGTGTATGGGTTGGAGAAGGCAAGGTTTTGGTAATTTACCAAGAGCTGCAGGAAGAGTTAAAGGGCAAGTGGGAGGAGGAGCTTGGAGAGGAGATAGGTGAGGGTCTGTGGGCTGATGCCCTGAGTAGGGTTAATTCTTCCTCCACGGTTGAGTAGGTTCTTTGGGGTGGAGGACAGATGTGTGAGGTGCTCCGGAAGCCCAGCAAATCACGCCTGGGCATGCCCGGCGCTGGATGGGTTTTGGAGGGGTTTTGCGAGGACTATGTCGAAGCTGGTGAACACCCGGGTCAAGCCGAGCTGGGGGTTAGCAGTATTTGGGGTATTGAACAAGCCGAGACTGCAGGAGGCGAAAGAGGCCGACATTCTGGCCTTTGCATCCCTGATAGCCCGGTGGAGGATTTTGTTACTGTGGAAAGATGCGAAGCTTGCCTTGCAAGGGTCTGTGCAAGGGTTTTTCAGGCGGTGGCAACCGTTCCTAGACTATCTCGCTGAGCGTTAGGAGGAGGTCAGCAGCAGCAACCCGGGCGAGGGGGGGGGGGGGGGATGGAGGGGGGGGAGGGGAGATTTCTTTTGGGGTGGCCAGATGGTGGGGGATGAATGTAATGCGACATGAATCCCAGGTCCCGGTTATAGATGGATAATCATCCCCCACCATCTGGCCTGCGAAATCCTACCAACTGTCCTGGCTTGACACAATTCACACCTCTTTAATCTGGGGTTACCCAATGTCTGGATCTGTAAAGATTTAATCACCTCGTATTCCAAGCATTGTCTGGCACCTTTGAATCTGTCTTTGTATATGTTTCTGGAACATACCTCTTCATTCACCTGAGGAAGGAGCAACGCTCCGAAAGCTAGTGACATCGAAACAAACCTGTTGGACTTTAACCTGGTGTTGTAAGACTGTGCTCACCCCAGTCCAACGCCGGCATCGCCACATCATGTTATTATTGTGTCAGATTCTGTTTCATTCACGGCTGAAGTCTTCTGTGTCTCATTTTATATTACAAACGGTCCTACCCCATAGCATAATGTACCTGATGTTTTTTCATTGGTTACCGCACAATCAAAATCCTGGGAGTTATCATTTGTTTTTTTAAATTTAGAGTACCCAATTCATTTTTTCCAATTAAGGGGCAATTTATTGAGGCCAATCCACCTAGCCTGGACATCTTTGGGTTGTGGGGGTGAAACCCACACAGACACGGGGAGAATGTGCAAACTCCACACCGACAGTGACCCAGAGCCGGGATCGAACCTGAGAGCTTGGCGCCATGAGGCAGCTGTGCTGCCCTCTGGGAGTTATCATTGACCGGAAACTGGACGAGTCAGACAAATGACGTGGTTGCCAGAGCAGTCCAACGTTTAGGAATCCTGGAGCGAGTAACTGACTTCCTGATTGCCCAAAGCCTGTCCATCGTCTGCAAAGCAAAATTCAGGAGTGTAATGGAATATTCTCCACTTGTCTAGAGTGCAGCTTCAACAAACCTCAAGAAGCTTTATACCATCCAGGACAAAGCAGTCCGCTTGACTGGTGCCATCCACAGAATTTACTGTAGGAACAAATCAAGGTTCCATAGTCAGCACCTACCATACCCTATGGTAACAACCATCAACAAGGACAAGAGCAGCAGATACCTTGGAACACCTGGAGGTTCCTCTCCAAGTCATTCACCATCTTGACTCGGAAGTATATCGTCATTCCTTCACTGTGGCTGGGTAAAAATACTGAAATTCTCTCGCTAATAGCAGTACGGGTGTAACTGCATGTCAGGGACTGCAGCAAGTCAAGAAGGCAGCTCACCACCACCTTCTGAATGGCAACTAGGAATGGGCCATAATTCCTGACCCAACCAGCGATGCCATATCGCGCAAATGGATGAAAGAAATAACGGTTGTCTAATAGATAGATAGATAGATAGATAGATGGACAGATAGAAAGATAGATGGATGGATAGATAGATAGATAGATAGTTGGTATGTAGGTAGATAGTTAGATAGATAGGTATCTAGATAGATAGATAGGTGGATAGATTGATGGATTGATAGATGGATGGATAGTTTGTAGGTAGGTAGATAGATAGATAGATAGGTAGGTAGGTAAATAGATAGATAGATAGATAGATAGAAAGATAGATAGATTTTTAAAAAAATTATTAAACGTTTTCATAAAATATCAATAACAAAATGAGAAAAAAAAGAACCCAACAGGGTTAAGTACAAAACACAGTCCAGAGAAGCAACCCTCCATACCCCCCTCCCCACTGTACATAAATAATAAATTAACATTAACACCCCGACTTACACAACTGGTATATACAACCCCTCAGACCCTTCGGTGTAAATAACAAAACAGTAATCAAGTAAACCCCCCCCCCCCCCCCCACTCTCCGAGCTGCTGCTGCCATTGACCAATGTCTATCGTTCTGCCAGAAAGTCTACGAACGGTTGCCACCGCCTAAAGAACCCTTGTAGCGACCCTCTGAAGGCGAATTTCACACGCTCCAATTTACTGAACACCGCCATATCGCTGATCCAGGATTCCACGCTTGGGGGCCTCACATCCTTCCACTGAAGAAGAATCCTTTGCCGGGCTACCAGGGATACAAAGGCCTGAATACCGGCCTCGTTCGCCTCCTGCACTCCCGGCACCTCTGCCACCCCAAATATTGCGAGCCCCCAGCCCGGTTTGACCCTGGATCCTACTACCCTCGACACCGTCCTCGCTACGCCCTTCCAAAATTCCTCCAGCGCTGGGCATGCCCAGAACATATGGGTGTGATTTGCTGGGCTCTCTGAGCACCTAACATACCTATTCTCAACCCCAAAAAACCGGCTCATCCTTGTCCCGGTCATGTGTGCCCTGTGCAGCACCTTAAACTGTATGAGGCTGAGCCTCGCGCATGATGAGGAAGAGTTCACCCTCCCCAGGGCATCTGCCCACGTCCCTTCCTCAATCTCCTCTCCCAACTCCTCCTCCCACTTACCTTTTGCCTCCACCACCGAGGCCTCCTCCTCCTCCTGCATCACCTGATAAGTTTCCGAGATCTTACCCACTCCCACCCCCACCCCACCCCCCCGAGAGCACCCTGTCCTGTACTGTGTGTGGCAGTAGCCGTGGGAATTCCACCACCTGCTGCTTGGCAAACGCCCTTACCTGTAAGTACCTGAAGCTGTTCCCAGGGGCGAGCCCGTACTTCTCCTCCAGCTCACCCAGCCTCGCGAACTTCCCGTCCACAAGCAGGTCCCTCAACGTACGTGTCCCTGTCCTGTGTCACCCCAAAACTCTCCATCTGTTCTTCCTGGGGCGAACCGGTGGTTGCCCCCTATTGGGGTCCATGCCGAGGCCCCAACATCCCCCCCTGTGCCGTCTCCACTGACCCAAATTTTGACGGCAGCCGCCACCACCGGGCTCGTGGTGTACCTCCTTGGAGGGAGCGGCAGCAGCGCCGTTGCCAGCGCCCCAGACTCGTACCCACACAAGACGCCGTCTCCAGCCCCTTCCATGCAGCCCCATCCCCTTCCATCACCCACTTGCGCACCATCATCGCATTGGCGGCCCAGTAGTACCCACAGAGATTGGGCAGCGCCAGTCCCCCCCTATCTCTACTCCGCTCCAGGAACACCCTTCTCACCCTCAGAGTAGCTCGCGCCCACACAAACCCCATTATACTCCTATTAACCTGAAAAAAGCCTTCGGGATAAACAGGGGGAGGCACTGGAACAGGAACAAAAACCTTGGGAGCACCGTCATTTTGATTGACTGAACCCTACCCGCCAAGGACAGCAGCAACGCGTCCCACCTCTTGAACTCCTCCTCCATTTGCTCCACCGGTCTTGTAAAATTAAGCCTATGCAGGGCCCCCCAGCTCCTGGCCACCTGGACCCCCAAATACCTGAAGCTCCTCTCCGCCCTTTTTAGTGGGAGCTCGCCAATTCCCCTCTCCTGTCCCCTGGATGAACTACGAACAGCTCGCTCTTCCCCTTGTTGAACTTGTGCCCCGAAAAGTCCCCAAACTCCCTAAGAATCCTCATTACCTCCGGCATTCCTCCCACCGGGTCCGCCACATACAGCAGCAGGTCGTCCGCATAAAGTGACACCCTATGCTCCTCCCCACCCCGCACCAACCCCCTCCAGTTCCTTGACTCCCTCAGTGTCATACCCAGGGGTTCAATCGCCAGTGCAAAGAGCAGGGGGGATAGGGGCACCCCTGTCTCGTCCCTCGGTGCAACTGAAAGTACTCGGACCTCCTCCTGTTTGTGGCCACACTCGCCATCGGGACCTCATACAACAGCCTAACCCACCTGACAAACCCCTCCCCAAACCCGAATCTCTTCAGCACCTCCCACATGTACTCCCACCCTATCGAAGGCTTTCTCAGCGTCCATCGCTACCACTATGTCCACCTCCCCCTCCCTCGCCGGCATCATGATAACGTTCAAAAGCCTCCGCACATTCGCGTTCAACTGCCTTCCCTTCACAAACCCCGTCTGGTCTTCATGGATGACCTATGGCACAGAATCCTCAATCCTCGTGGCTAACACCTTCGCCAGCACCTTGGCATCTACATTTAGCAAGGAAATCCATCTGTAAGACCCACATTGCAGGGGATCCTTGTCCCGCTTAAGGATCAAGGAGATCAGTGCCCGGCACATTGTCGGGGGCAAAACTCCCCCCCTCTCTTGCCTTATTGAAGTTCCTGACTAACAGCGGGTCCAACAGACCCATATATTTTTTATAGAATTCGACCGGGAAACCGTCCGGCCCCGGTGCCTTCCCCGCCTGCATGCTTCCTATCCCTTTGATCAGCTCCTCCAGCCCAATCGGAGCCCCCAATCCCACCACCAGTCCCTCTTCCACCTTTGGAAACTCAATTGGTCCAGGAAGCGGCCCATCCCTCCCTCCTCCCGTGGGGGCTCGGATCGGTACAATTCCTTGTAAAAGTCCCTGAAGACCCCATTGATGCCAAACCCCACTGCACCACACTCCCTCCCTTGTCCTTAACTCCGCCGATCTCCCTAGCTGCGTCCCGCTTCCGAAGCTGATGCGCCAGCATCCGGCTTGCATTTTCTCCATACTCGTAAATCGCCCCCTGTGCCTTCCTCCACTGCACCTCCGCCTTCCTGGTGGTCACCAGGTCTAATTCGGCCTGGAGACTATGCCTCTTCCTCAACAATCCTTCCTCGGGCTCCTCCGCATACCTCCTGTCTACCCTCACCATCTCCCCCACCAGCCTGTCCCTCTCCCCCCTCTCCCTCCGCTCCATGTGGGCCCTAATGGAGATCAGCTCTCCCCTCACCACCGCCTTCAGCCCCTTCCATATCATCCCCACTCAGACATCCCCATTGTCGTTGGTCTCCAAGTACCTCTCTATACTTTCTCGGACCCGCTCGCTCACCTCCTCGTCCGCCAACAGCCCCACCTCCAAGTGCCACAGCGGGCGCTGGTCCCTCTCCTCCCCATCTCCAAGTCCACTCAATGCGGGGCGTGGTCCGAAATGGCTATTGCCGAATACTCGGTATCCTCTACTCTCGCTATCAGCGCCCTACTCAAAATGAAAAAGTCGATTCGGGTATAAGCCTTATGGACATGTGAGAAGAATGAAAATTCCCTAGCCCCCGGCCTTGCAAATCTCCAAGGGTCCACCCCTCCATCTGGTCCATAAACCCCCGCAGCACTCTGGCCGCCGCCGGCTTCCTACCCGTCCTAGACCTGGAGCGATCCAGTGCCGATCCAGCACCATGTTAAAGTCTCCCCCCATTATCAGGCCCGCCACTTCCAAGTCTGGGATCCGACCCAACATACGCCACATAAAACCCGCATCGTCCCAGTTCGGGGCATACACATTGACCAGTACCACCCTCTCTCCCTGCAACTTACCACTTACCATTACGTACCTACCGCCATTATCTGCCACAATGCTCGACGCCTCCAATGACACCTTCTTTCCCACCAAGATCGCCACCCCTCGATTTTTGGCACCCAGCACCGAGTGAAACACCTGACCTACCCAGCCTTTCCTCAATCTTACCTGGTCTGCCACCTTCAGGTGAGTCTCCTGGTGCATAACCACATCCGCCTTGAGCCCCTTGAGGTGCGCGAACTCGCGGGCCCGCTTAATCGGCCCATTCAGACCCCTTACATTCCAGGTTATCAGCCGGATCAGGGGCTACCCACCCCCTTCCCCCGTCGACTAGCCATGACCCCCTCCTCGGCCAACCACGCGCCCGCACCCCACACCTGGCCCGTTCCCCACAGCTCAACCCGCCTCAACACCCCCCCCCATATGCTCCAGCTCCTCCTTGACCATAGCAGCAGCAACTCTATTCCCCCCCGCCCAACGCCCCCCCCCCACCCCGGCTAGGACCCATCCCAGCTGATTTACACCCCCCATTGCACTTCCGCAAGTCAGCTGACTCCTGCTGACCCCGGCCACTCCCGCCTCTCCTTCGACTCCTCCCATTGTGTGACACACCCTCTTCTCCCGTTCCCCATCCATAGGCTCTCCCCCTCCCCCTTCCATTCTAAGCGTGGGTAACAACCTTCGCTTCACCGCCCCAGCCCCGCCCCCTCCAGTCTTCAGCGGGGGTAAAAGCCCGCGCTTTCCACCTACCAGGCCCCGCCACCTCTGACGCAGCTCCTTTTACAGGCCCGGTCCCCTCACCCCCGACTCGGGCCTCCCCCTCCCCCGTGGGGCCCCATCTCACCGCCATCCACCACCCCTGTTCCGTTTACCTACCCCCCTCCAAGAGCCCCCCCCCCCCGACCAACCCGACCAAAACAGTTCCCAACCCGCCCCAACCACCCTCACCGACCCGAAAGGGAAAAACTGAGAAAAAGAAGAAACCCGGAGCAATGCAAAGGCCCCCCCTCGAAAAAAGAATAAACATAACATATCAACCGCAGTCCCCAATCGCCCATCCCGACCCTCAATCTGTGTCCAACTTCTCGGCCTGAACAAAGGCCCACGCCTCCTCCGGAGACCCAAAATAATGGTGCCGGTCCTTGTAGGTAACCCACAGTCGCGCCGGCTGCAACATGCCAAACTTCACCCCCTTCCTGTGCACCGCCTTCGCTCGATTGTACCCGGCCCTCTTCTTCACCACCTCCGCACTCCACTCCTGGTATATTCAAACCTCCACATTCTCCCACCTGCTGCTCCTCTCCTTCTTGGCCCACCTGAGCACACACTCCCGATCGACGAACCGATGGAACGGCACCAGCACCGCCCGCGGAGGCTCGTTAGCCTTGGGCCTCCTCGCCAGCATTCTATGGGCCCCTTCCAGCTCCAGGGGCCCCTGAAAGAACCCCGTTCCCATCAGCGAGTTCAACTTGGTGACCACATAGGCCCCCACGTCCGGCCCCTCCAGCCCCTCCGGGAGGCCCAGAATCCGCAGATTCTTCCACCTCGACCGATTCTCCATCTCCTCGAACCGCTCCTCCCATTCCTTGTGGAGCGCCTCGTGCGCCTCCACCTTTACCGCCAAGCCCAAGATCTCGTCCTCATTGTCAGAGATCTTTTGTTGAGCCTCGCGGATCGCCACCCCCTGGGCCGTCTGTGTCTCCAGCAGCTTATCAATAGAAGCCTTCATCGGCTCTAGCAGGTCCGCTTTAATCTCTCTGAGCAGCGCTGGATACCCTCCTGCTGCTCCTCCGCCCACTGCATCCACGCTGACTGGTCTCCGCCCGCCGCCATTTTGTTCTTCTTCCCTCGCACCTTCTTCGGGTACACCACCACCTTTTTTGTCGCCCCGCTCCTAGTAGGAGCCATATAGTGACGGAGAGCTATTATTAACTCCTTCCCACACCGGGAAAAGTCAAACAAGTACCGTTGGGGGTCCTGAAAAGAGCCCAAAAGCTCGGCATAGCCGCAACCGGAAGTCCTCTAGATAGATAGATGGATAAAAAGAAAGCAAGCAAGAAAGAAAGGTAGATGGACAGAAAGAAGGAAGGATGAAACGAAAGCAAGCAAGAAAGAAAGAAAGAAAGAAAGAAAGAAAGAAAGAAAAAGATGGGTGGATTTTCATTTTCAAAACTCTAAATATGTTTTATTCGTTCATGCGATGTGTGAGCTGGTGGTTGGGCCAGCAGCAACTGCCCATCCCGGGGGGCATTTAAGATTAAACCACATTGCTGTGGATGTGGAGTCATAGGAAGGACAATCTAGTTAAGGGCAACAGGTTTCATTCCCTAAAGGACTTTACGGGCAGCACGGTGGCCTTGTGGATAGCACAATTGCTTCACAGCTCCAGGGTCCCGGGTTCGATTCCGGCTTGGGTCACTGTCTGTGCGGAGTCTGCACGTCCTCCCCGTGTGTGCGTGGGTTTCCTCCGGGTGCTCCGGTTTCCTCCCACAGTCCAAAGATGTGCAGGTTAGGTGGATTGGCCATGATAAATTGCCCTTAGTGTCCAAAATTGCCCTTAGTGTTGGGTGGGGTTACTGGGTTATGGGGATATGGTGGCGGTGTTGACCTTGGGTAGGGCGCTCTTTCCAAGAGCCGGTGCAGACTCGATGGGCCGAATGGCCTCCTTCTGCACTGTAAATTCTATGATAATCTATGACATCAGTGAACCAGATGGGTTTTTACTACAATCGACAATGGTTTGATTGTCAGCATCAGATTTTAAATTCCTGAATTTTCTGGATTCCAGTTTCACCACCTGCCAATTTGACTCTGGGTCTCTGAATTACCAGTCCAGCGACAACATAGTTAAAGCTATATAGCTATAGCCAGAATCGTTAAACGTGACAGATGTCCTTCCTTAAAGGACATCAATAAACTAGATGGGGTTTTACTCCCATCGCTAATGGTTTCATGGTCATCTTTTAATTCCAGATGTTTCTTGATTTGAATGTCACCACATGCCGTGGTGGGAGCCCAGGTCCCCAGAGTTTGGCTCTGTGTCTCTGGGTTATTAGTCCGGCGACACTACCACTGCGCCACTGCCTTGGGGGCGTGAAAAGGGGCAGTCACTTCTGTTTTTAAGAATACATTTTGTCGTGTCAATAACTATTAGGGGTTGTGGACGTTCCTTGCAAAAGCAAATACAACTTTCAAATTACTGCCGATCTGTTCTCATCTCTTTGTTTCAGACTGCACGTAGATTAATTAAGCTCCCTTTTCTCTCTCAGATTTAATTCACTTACAAAAGCATAATGAATAACTATTTACATAAAACATACAGTGCAGAAGGAGGCTATTCGGCCCATCGAATCTGCACTGACCCATTTAAGACCTCACTTTCACTCTATCCCCATAACCCAATAACGTCTCCTAACCTTTTTTTCGGACACGAAGGGCAATTTAGCATGGCCAATCCACCTAACCCGCACATCTTTGGACTGTGGGAGGAATCCGGAGGGAACCCACGCAGACACGGCATAGACAGCGACCCAGAGGGGAATCGAAGCTTGGGCCCTGGCAGTGTGAAGTCACAGTTCTAGCCACGTGTGCTACCGTGCTGCCCTATAATGTTGGTGTGATTGCTCCGGTGATATGTGTGTGTAATATTTTGCTGAAAGTTTGGAGTGAGTCATGTGACATTCACTTCATCAACAGAGAGAAGAAGAGGAATAAAGGAGCCATATTGAATTTCACATCACACAGCACAGTCACAAACTCCATTGTGGTAGATATCACTAATTCATACTTGTGTTTATCTGTGACAATTACTCACTGTTTTTTTTAATGGTGCCAATTGTCTTTCACCCTTTTTGCTGAAGGGATTCCGTTTGCTTTTGCTGTGGCCAATGATTGAGAGAGACAGAGTCTGTAAAGTGTGTGCGTAAGTGTGTGTGTGTCTGTATGTCTATGGTGGTCCGTTGGTCTGGAACATACCATTTTTCATTTTTTACAAAATGGTGGTACAAATAATTGAAATTATTTTTCAGCACATGACGACATTGTGTTGAGATTACCTTCCAGATCCTATGCTACAGTCAATATTTACTGTTCTTGAGTTATTGTGACAGTAATATCAAGCTGTTCATTCCCTTGCAAAGGCAAATATATGTTTCAAATTACTTACATATCAGCACACCTCGCTTTCTCTGTTGATCCCGCTTCTCTCTCTCAGACTTAACTCCTATACACAGGTACACAGCAGTCGGGTCTGGCACCTAACGTTTAAATCTTTTTTTGTTGAAGGCACTTTATGTCTTTAAAGATTAATCTCTCTCTCCCTCTCTATTGCTCTCTATCTCTCTCTTTGTCTGTCTCTCTCTCTCTCTGTCTCTCACTCACAGAGACATCAACGCACTTCAAACTTTCTACTTTACCTCTGGTAGCGAAATTGTTGTTTTAATTCCCCTTCTTCTCCCCCAGTGACAACCTTCTATCCATCTCCCCTTCGGTTAATGTGTTTTTACACAAGTACTCTAACCTTTTAAATGGAATGGGAATGGAGGTGAATGTAATGCTGAGAGCGGCAGCAATCTGTGTGGTTGTTCTTGATGCTGTCAGAGTGAGGTCACCATCACAGGCAGGAAGACTGTTCACTGTGATAACATGAAACTGACGCCTGCTGTTTCATTCTCAGGTAACACAACTTCCTGTTACTCTGCTGCCGGTACCAAACCGCAAATCTCACTTCTCAGCAGAATATAAATCCAGGGACCACAATCTGGTGAGAACATCTGTCAGTGCGGCCTCTATCTGCCCACAGAGTCAGGGCAGAGTCACACAGATCACATTGTGGTGACAGTTACAAATGAGCCTGGTGTGATCTGTTTAGACCTTCCACTCCAGGGCATAATTGGATGGTCAGTGGATCAGTCACTCGGTTCTCTGAATCCAGGAAATGATATCTTGCTCTCTTTCATTATTTTATCCTCCTCCCTCTCTCTGTGTAATTCATTTTTACTGTTTCTCAGCTTTTTTCTTTCAACCCACCGTCTCTCTTTCTCCTCTTCATGTTTGTTTGCTCACTTTTACTCTGCCTCTCTCTCCCTGTATCTCCCGCCATCTCTCTGTGTTGTCTATTTAACCAAACTGCTAAAACCATGAAGATTTGAACAGAGTAATTAAAGAGAGACTATTACAACTGGCAGGAGGCTCTGTAACCAGAGGACACAGTTTATTGTATTGAACAGGAGGATTATTTTTACACAGCGAGTTGTTATGAACTGGAAAACACAGCTGGAAAGAATGATAGAATCAGATTTAATAGTATCGTTGTAAAATGTACGATAAATATTTTAAGGCGTTAAGATATGCAGAATTATAGGCAATGGAGCCAGTCGGATGGCTCATTTCGAATCATTGTCCCAGTACCTCTTCTGTTTCGACCTCTGTCCTTCATTGGCATCGAATTAAATGCAATCATTATATAGCTTTGCTCTTGTGCCAATCCGGTCATTTGGCAGAACCTGGGCGTGTGTAGGTAATTGTCAGGAAACTTTCAGCGGCACGGTGTTTGGCACTGCTGCCTCACAGCGCCAGGGAACAGACGATTCTGACCTCGCGTGACTGTGTGTGTCGAGGTTGCACTTTCTCCCCGTGTCTGCGTGGGTTTCCTCCGGGTGCTCCGGTTTCCACCTACAGTCCAAAGATGTGCAGGTTAGGTGGATTGGCCATGCTAAATTGCCCTTCGTGTCCAAAGGTTGGGCAGGGATACAGGACAAGATCGGTGATTGGACCCAGGTAGGCTGCTCTTTCAAACGGTCTGCGCAGACTCGATGGCCATCTTCTGCACTATAGCAGAATGAGAAATTCGTTACTTTGAACAAAGAAACACTGGATAGAACTTGCTCAGAAAAAGTACAATTATCTTTAGCATTTGTGGCACGAATTCTTCATGCGATAGGGTTTTGATGATTTAGTTTCCATAACCTGGCGGATGCGGCTTCTCTGTGTCTGTATAAATGGAGAAGTGTTGGTAAGAATGAGAAGAAACAGATGTTTTCGGTTCCCCTGAAAGATACATCATTATCACCTCAGATATCAGAAGTCTCTCGAGTCCGCCATGACTGTTCTCCCATTGGGTATAAAAGATCCCAGGTGGAGTCAGTCACACGCTCCTCACTCAGAGATGGTTGCAATCCCTTTTTAATGCAAGGCAGACTGGGCCAAGTCCCTAGGCATCATACCTGTCTCACAGTTTCACTTGCGAATAAAACTAAGATCCTTGATACATATTATCTGCAGACGGCTGTTGATCCACTGGAGCCGGTCTTTGTGATTATTATTATACCAGACCCCAGTCTGTCCCCGGGCCCGGCAGTCTCTGTTATTGATACACTGGAGCCGGTCTCTGTGATTATTATTATACCTGACCCCAGTCTGACCCCGGGCCCGGCAGTCTCTGTTATTGATACACTGGAGCCGGTCTTTGTGATTATTATTATACCTGACCCCAGTCTGACCCCGGGCCCGGCAGTCTCTGTTATTGATACACTGGAGCCGGTCTCTGTGATTATTATACCAGACCCCAGTCTGACCCCGGGTCCGGCAGTCTCTGTTATTGATACACTGGAGCCGGTCTCTGTGATTATTATTATACCAGACCCCAGTCTGACCCCGGGCCCGGCAGTCTCTGTTATTGATACACTGGAGCCGGTCTCTGTGATTATTATACCAGACCCCAGTCTGACCCCGGGTCCGGCAGTCTCTGTTATTGATACACTGGAGCCGGTCTCTGTGATTATTATTATACCAGACCCCAGTCTGACCCCGGGCGCGGCAGCCTCTGTTATTGATGGTAGAACCATAGAACCATAGAATTTGCAGTGCAGAAGGAGGCCATTCGGCCCATCGAGTCTGCACCGGCTCTTGGAAAGAGCACCCTACCCAAGGTCAACACCTCCACCCTGTCCCCATTACCCAGTAACCCCACCCAACACTAAGGGCACTTTTGGACACTAAGGGCAATTTATCATAGCCAATCCACCTAACCTGCACATCTTTGGACTGTGGGAGGAAACCGGAGCACCCGGAGGAAACCCACGCACACACGGGGAGGATGTGCAGACTCCGCACAGACAGTGGCCCAAGCCGGAATCGAACCTGGGACACTGGAGCTGTGAAGCAATTATGCTATCCACAATGCTACCGTGCTGCCCATAGAGAACCTTGGTTTTCCGGATGCTTAGTCTGAGATCCATTCTCTCATTTGCCTCGGTCAACGATGATTTGCAGCTCAGCCTCTGAATGTGTGAACACACAGGCGTCGGCTGCGTACTGCACCTCGATGACTGAGGATGGGATGGTCTTGCTTCTGGCCTGGTGGCGTCGGAGGATGAACAATTTTCCGCTTCTCTGTCGGTTTGCTCCACTACACGGGGAGCTTCAGTTGCCAGGGTGAGTGTTGCTGCAAAGAAGATGGAGAAATGTGTTGGTGCGATGACGCAGCCCTGTGTGGCTCCAGTTTGCACACGTATTGGACCTGAGTTGGTTCCTTGGATGAGGAGCACGGCCTGCATGTCATCATGGATCTATGCTTCCTGTAATATCAGCAATCACAGTGTCACTGCCATCCACTGGCCAAACATTGCTATTGCAGTTGCTGATTTAAAATATATATTTTGTGGCATGTGGGGCCCATTGGCAAGGTCAACATTTGTTGACCACGTTTGACCCCATGAACTGATAAGTTACTGCGCCATTTTGTCTGCTGTATTAGGATTTAAACACATGACCTTAGAGAATTAGCCTGCGCATGTCAATTTCAAGCCAGTGCCATTACAGCTAACCCGCTGCCCTCTCTTTAAACATAGTCAGAGCACGTTATCAGTGCAGAAGAAGACCATTTGGACCGACATGTATGTGCTGTCCGATTGAAGGAGGATGCACACTATCACTCTTTTCTCCGATGCATAGCATTGTGTTTTTTTCCTTTTCAGATAGTAATCCATCAATTGACCCTGCCACCACCATACTCTCAAACAGTCCAGTCCACATCCGAACCATTCACCTATGTCTCCATTAATATTTTTCGAATTAACTTCCATCTGTGCCCTCTGGTACTCGATCCTCTTATCAATGGGATTAGACTCCCAAATCTGCTCTGTCTAGAACCCTCATGATTTTCAATACCTCTGCCAGATCACTTCTCAACATGTGTGTCAAGGAAAATAGTCGTAACTTCTCTAATCTATCTTCGTCACTGAAATTGCTCATCTCCGGAACCATTCTTGTGAATATTTTCTTCATTCACTCTCATCATTTCACACCGGTGATGCTGGTGCTTATGCAGTTACATTGTGTATCTTGTGTTGCCCTATTATGTACTTTCTTTTATTTCCTTTTCTTTTCATGTACTAAATGATTTGTTGAGCTGCTCGCAGGAAAATACGTTTCACTGTACCTCCGAACACGTGACAATAAACAAATCCAATCCAATCTCTCGTCTAAGTGTGGTGCCCACAATGCTTCAGTTCATTCCGAACCAGAATTTACTACACGTTTAACATTACGTCTTTTCCTCTGTATTCTATATTCCCATCGATAATGCTCTTTATTAATTGCTTTATTGACCGTTTTCTCAACCTGTCCCACACCATCAATAATTTATGCACATATACACACACTGCTCCCTCTGCTCCTGTACAGCCTTTTGAATGATTCCCTTTATTTTCTTTTGCCTTTTTGCATTCTGCCTAACATATGAATTACTTCACAATTCTCTGCAATAAATTTAATCTCGCAGTTTCCAGCCCATTGCACCAACCTCCCTGCCTGGTTTTGATGTTATACATTATCCCACTGTTATGGGCCAGGGTTTAGAGAACACCAAAGTGTATCATGGAGTTCAACTGATCCACACTTTTAATAGATTGTGGTTATGGGGAGCACAAGGGCCTACTTTACAGGTGTGATGCAACAGAGATCTAAAGTACTTTTAAAACAAAACCATGTTGATTTATGAATCCAGTTAGCACTTTATAAACCCACAGTAAACATCTTAACAACTATTAACATCAATAATCCCCACAGATACAATATTCTATAAGTAACCCTTCATAACTTCCCTAACAACATCCATATGTTAAACCGTTTTCAAAGAAAGACAGCAGGTTTAAATTCTCTATAGAAACAGTTATTACTTTGAAATCCTCAAATGAGCTGAAGACAGTCTGTTGCTTGTAGAGAGAGATCATTATTCAGCTACTTGCTTTGCCTGCAGCTATCCAGCTCTGAAAACGAAACTAAAACGCACTGTAGCTGCCTGCTCGAAAACGAAAGTAAAGCAGACAGACAGCCCAGCTCCAATCACACTCTGACATCACTGCAGCTATTTGATAAACACACCCAGTTCTTAAAGGTACTCTCACATGACACCCACTGATGGTTCACAACACCTCCAAGTTTCATACCATCCGCAGAATTTCAAAATCGTCCTTCTCAACCATGGTCCAGATCATTCATGTGTCATAGATAAGGCCGTACTGCTGATCGCTGGAAACTTCACTACAAATCTGCTTTCACCCCAGAAAACAGCTGATCCACACTGCTGGTTGTTTTCTGGCAATTTCCTTTCGAACTTGGTACTGCCTATTTTACCCCATGATCTCCATTTCTGCTCACAAGGTTGCGCTATTGTCAAATAGCTTTTGAAACTTCAACAACAGCAATACTCAGATCAACCATCTCTGCTGCTCATCATAAAACTCAAACAGCTTAATTAACCACGAATTGCCCTCAGTAAATCCTTGCTGGTTTCAACTATCAAGAAACTATTTCCACTGATGTACCAGTTCATCACCATCGCTGGAGGTCCCAAAATTTTGGTTGTAACAAATTGCAGATGAATGTGGGTTAAATTCAGCTAAAGAATAAAGTGCCTCAGTTGGTGTTAATGTATTTTTCTGGTTACCTTAATTGAAAGGAGGAATGTGGAACCACGAGAACCACATGCTGAAATGTGATGATTTGTGTAAGTGAATGGGCTTAACACCATAAATATAATGTGAAGTTCACCAACCTTAGAAACCCAATTAATTATTTCCCTTGATTGAAAAGGAACGAAACAATTGCTGCTCTCCAGCGTGTTTCACACTCAATTCGACTCCACATTAACACTTCTTAGCACGGTGGCTTCACCATTTTCTCCCCGACGTCTTCCAATGTCATGGAATCATAGAATGTCTACAGTGCAGAAGGAAGCCATTCGGCCCTTCGAGGCTGCAACCACCCTCTGAAAGAGCAGTAAATAATGTCCTTGGTAATATCTGGTGCAGGAATAAGAGAAATGGTTTTACATAATATAAAACGTATCGTGATCGAGCGTAATATGCAAAGTTCAGAAGCTCAGAAGCATATAAAATATGAACAGGAATAGAGAATTCGGTCTTTCGAGCCTGCTTCCATATTCAATAGTGTGTCAGATAATCCTCCATATCGACATCATTCTCCCGCTCAGTCGTATACCTCTTGCCGTCTATTGAGTCGAAGAATTTATCCATTTCCTTCTTAAATACATTCAGTGATTTGGGCTTTTGGAGCAGCCTGTGGTAGATAATTCTGTAGCTTCAACAACCGCTGAGTGAAGACCTTTCTCCTCATTTCAATCCTAAATGGATTACTCCTGAGACCGTGACGTCTTGCTGAACACTCCCCAATCATAGGAAACATCAAAGAACAAAGAACAAAGGAAAGTACAGCGCAGGAACAGGCCCTTCGGCCCTCCAAGCCTGCGCCGACCATGCTACCAGTCTAAACTAAAATCTTCTACACTTCCGGGGTCCGTATCTCTCTATTCCCATCCTATTCATGTATTTGTCAATTTGTCCCTCAAACGGCACTATCGTACTTGCTTCCAACACCTCCTCCGGCAGCGAGTTCCAGGCACCCACTACCCGCTGTGTAAAAAACTTGCCTCGTACATCTACTCTAAACCTTGCCCCTCGCACCTTAAACCTCTGCCCCCTAGTAATTGACCCCTCTACCCTGGGAATAAGTCTCTGACTATCCAGTCTGTCTATGCCCCTCATAATTTTGTAGACCTCTATCAGGTCGCCCCTCAACCTCCGTCGTTCCAGTGAGATCAAACCGAGTTTATTCAACCTTTCCTCACAGCTAATGCCCCCCATACCAGGCAACATCCTGGTAAATCTCTTCTGCGCCCTCTCTAAAGCCTCCACATCCTTCTCGTAGTGTGGCGACTTGAATTGAATACTATACTCCAAGTGTGGTCTAACTTTGGTTCTATATAGCTGCAACATGACTTGCCAATTTTCATACTCAATGCCCCGGCCAATGAAGGCAAGCATGCCGTATGCCTTCTTGACTACCTTCTCCATCTTTCCGTGACCTGTGGACCTCTACACCAAGATCTCTCTGACTGTCAATACTCTTGAGGGTTCTACCATTCACTGTATATTCCCTACCTGTATTACATAGATTACATAGAACATACAGTGCAGAAGGAGGCCATTCGGCCCATCGAGTCTGCACCGACCCACATTAATCCCTCACTTCCACCTTATCCCCGCAACCCAATAACCCCTCCCAACCTTTATGGACACTACGGGTAATTTAGCATGGCCAATCCACCTAACCTGCACGTCTTTGGACTGTGGGAGGAAACCGGAGCACCCGGAGGAAACCCACGCGGACACGGGGAGAACGTGCAAACTCCGCACAGACAGTGACCCAGCGGGGAATCGAACCTGGGACCCTGGCGCTGTGAAGCCACAGTGCTAATCACTTGTGCTACCGTGCTGCCCACAAAAATTAGGCCTTCCAAAATGCATGACCTCACATTTGGCCAGATTAAACTCTGCCATCACTCCGCCCAAGTAGACAGACGATCTAAATCCTGCTGTATCCTCTGACAGTCCTCTTCGCTATCCGCAATTCCACCAATCGTTGTGTCATCTGCAAACTTACTAATCAGACCAGCTACATTTTCCTCCAAATCATTTATATATCCTGCGAACAGCAAAGGTCCCAGCACTGATCCCTGCAGAACACCACTAGTCACAGCCCTCCAGTCAGAAAAGCACCGTTCCATTGCTACTCTCTGCCTTCTATGACCTAGCCAGTTCTGTATCCATCTTGCCAGCTCACCTCAGATCTCGTGTGACTTCACCTTTTGTATCAGTCTACCATGAGGGACCTTGTCCAACGCCTTACTGAAGTCCATATAGTCAATATCCACTGCCCTACATGCATCTATCATTTTTGTGACCTCCTCGAAAAACTCTATCAAGTTAGTGAGACACGACCTCCCCTTCACAAAACCGTGCTGTCTCTACTAATGCGTCCACTTGCTTCCAAATGGGAGTAGATCCTGTCTCGAAGAATTCTCTCCAGTAATTTCCCTACCACTGACGTGAGGCTCACTGGCCTGTAGTTCCCTGGATTATCCTTGCTACCCTTCTTAAAGAAAGGAACAACATTGGCTCCTCTCCAGTCCTCCGGGACATCACCTGAAGACAGTGAGGATCCAAAGATTTCTGTCAAGGCCTCAGCAATTTCCTCTCTTGACTCCTTCAGTATTCTGGGGTAGATCCCATCAGGCCCTGTGGACTTATCTACCGTTATATTTTTCAAGACGCCCAACACCTCGTCTTTTTGGATCTCAATATGACCCAGGCTATCTACAAACCCTTCTCCAGACTCAACATCCACCAATTCCTTTTCTTTGCTGAATACTGATGCGAAGTATTCATTTAGTACCTCGCCCATTTCCTCTGGCTCCACACATAGATTCCCTCCCCTGTCTTTCAGTGGGCCAACCCTTTCCCTGGCTACCCTTTTGCTTTTTATGCACGTGTAAAAAGCCTTGGGATTTTCCTTAACCATATTTGCCAATGACTTTTCGTGACCCCTTTTAGCCCTCCTGACTCCTTGCTTACGTTCCTTCTTACTTTCCTTATATTCCACACAGGCTTTGTCATTCCTGCATCCTGCCTCTCCGGCCCAGTCAGAATTGTATACGCTTCAATGAGACCCCCTCTCTTTCTGCTAAACTCCAGTGAATGTAGGCCTGGTCGACCGAATCTCTCTCATACAACAATCCTGCCATCCCAGGCATCAGTCTGATGGACAATCGCTGAACTCCCTCGAGGAAAAGCATTTCCATTCTGGGGTAAGGAGACGAAAACTGCTCACAATATTCCTGCTGTTTCCCCACCAATGTCTGTATCGCTGCTATAAGACAGACTTGCTCCTGTACTCAAGTCATCATGCAATGAAGGACAACACACCACTTGCCATCCAAACTGTTTGATGCCCCTGCATGCTTGTTTTCAGTAATAGGAGTGTAAGGACTTCCAAGTCCCTTTGTGGATCAACATTCCCAATCTATTGCTATTTATATAATATTCGGCCACTCAGTGGGTCAACTGGACAGTATTTAATCAACTATCAAGTGTGAGAAGGGGCAAGAGGCACAGAAAATCACCGAAAGGCAAAATGGAGGATAAAGTAACTGAAATACAATTGAGAAATTGTATTTATTGCTAAAAGAGAGACATGTTGCCGAAACTAGTCGTCTTGCACTCATCAGGACAAACTTCAGAATGACAATTTTCAAGCCATCTCAGCAATACACACAACAGGAGGAAAAGCTGCTAATTGTTTGGCAAGTCGACATTGATCGGCTGAAGATGTGCCTCAGAGAAACCAGTGGGGAACTATAGACCTCCCAAAGTCCAGGATAATTAAAAACGGTCTGCAAATTTTGTTTGCCAAACTGTTCATAAATAATGAGCGAACCTTCTGAACTAAGAAACTGTAAGGGAACGTTCATTGTTAAGTCTGAATTTTACCAGTTGTGCATTGAGACCCCGTCAGTCAGTATTGGTTCCTGCAACGTGACAGGCGGTGGGATGCGCCACCTGGTGGTCGGTTTGAATGAATCTCCCTTCAAAATACGTCACAGTCAGGGTAATGGTCCCAGTTGTCCTGGGCCTTTCTCTCTGTGTTGACCTGAGCACACAGCGCTGTCAGTGAGCTGCAGCCCATTCAATGTGAAAATTGTGATATTATTTGGCGTATTCAGAAGGAAAACGAATGTTAACCTCATTCGTTCCATCGAAACGTGTATGAAGTACGAAAGTGGGAGCCATGTTCTGGGTCTGACAATAAAAGTTGAACAGAAAAGTTCACATTTGGAGACTGAACAGATACAATATATGCTCAGCGGGATTGAGCTTCTGTTGGTCGCTGCCCCACCCGATCTCCACAAATCACTCCTATTTGTGGTTAACCCACACAGCAGACTGAAAAATTAATAGAAAGTTAGCTCATAAGGTTGATGGTTGCGTCGATAGATTAAATGGTTATATCAATCGATAGCTCGATAGATAGATACGTAGATAGACAGATGGAATGAATACTAAAGCTGATAATATTTTCTCTTTTTTAAGAACCCGACAGACGGGTGGACTGATGGAGAGACTGGGTGGACCAACCCGAATGTAATACAACTTATAAAGTAATACAAAGGGTAGTCGCTTTTATAAATCGACCCTCACGGTTAATGGGAAATACATTCTCGGATGTTCATGCTGCTAAAATGTACAGTTTAATCGCAATGAGTATCCAACATGACATTACCACATTGACACAACCTCCGGGATTTCCATCTCAGAAAGCTCACCCTGAAAGTCCAAGGTATTTGAAAGTGTCTCTGACTGAATTTCTCCTTTGTGTTTCTATGGCTGTGTTAATCTGGTTGCTTATTTACTTTAATGGTTGTCTGTGTGTCTGGTTGAGAGATCCGTTTGTGGGTCGATCACTGTGTTTACCTGTCGCTGTGTCTATGTTTGTGCTGATTCTGTGCTGTAAACGAGGCTGCTGGGAGGTGGACATATTCACTTACTTTCATCATTAGCAACTCAGACTAATATGTTATCAAAAATCTTGTCAACGAATGTCAGAATTTATTGCAGTGCCTGTGCATGCCTGGATGGATGTTTACGTACATGTCGTTGCACGTGGCAGTCTGTTTCCAATAGGCGGTTGTGCTGTCCACAGGAGGGCGCTCTCTGAGCACTTATCAAACATTACCGATCCGTTCCAGAGGAAGCAACTGCTTTCAGACGTGAAGGTGGGCGGAGCGAAGAAATCGGATTCGACCTCATAGCATCTCGCTAGCTGATTCATCTTCGCCAATTGCAGGGCTGGTCCAGTCAGTGATAACTGTCTCTGTTTCTGGAGTTCAGATTCGAACCATGGGGCTGACTCTCTGTCTGTCTCTGGTTATTGTCCTGCTGACAGGTTGGTTACATTGAACCTCTGCACTGAATCCTCCCATTACCAAATGTGTTCTTATTTCCATCTCCGGAACCCATCCACCTCACGTTTCGCCTTCTGATCGGCTTTTTCTTTTCAGGGATGAGCAAGGGAGACTCAGTGTCTCAGGAAGAACAACGAGTTGACGCAGAAGAGGTTGAAGATTCAACAATACCCTGCAGTTATTCGGTATCGAGTTCAGCTACAGTATATTATCTGTTCTGGTATCGTCAGTATCCACACCGATCTCCTCAGTATCTGCTCAGAGCCGATAGTTATGGGTTTAACCAGACGGCTCCCGGCTTTGAACACTTCAGCGGGAAACTCAACCCGACACAAAGCACTTTTCACTTGTCCATGAAAGATTTGAAGGTGACAGACAGCGCCGTGTATTACTGCGCGCTGAGACCCACAGTGAATGAGGGCCCGGCGGGGTTCATACACAAACTGGCGCAATTTGCTTATCAAGAAAGCACAAGGAGTTATATTGCGTTGCAAATGTACAGATAATAAACGGGACAATCCAGCTCCATCTGAATGGTTTTCCCTCAATGAGGTCAATGGTTGTCACTGTTGGGCTATTTGACTTTTGGCGGTCATATTACCCCAGGAACAAATCCCAACATTTCCCGATCCCATTTACAGAAACCTGCCGATATCCCGGGTGAACCATTTCATCAATCGCTATTTGTGAAACTTCTTGATCAGGTGGTAATCTACCAGGCAGCACTTTCTAAAAGTGAACTAATATCAGAGTTATCACTGTTTAAATTTCCTGGGGTACAAATGATTACTGACTGAAATGAGTACTTTACCGGTACAAGAGTTCCCCCGGTGGAAACGCTTCTTGGTGTAGAATTGGATGACTATTTATCCCGGGTACCCCTAAAACAGTAATTATTAATTATGTTCGTGCACTGAATGGCCTCGTTAACATCTGTGTGTGCGACTGATTTTAAAATGTTTATTTCATCTTTCACATTTATTAGGGAGAAATATCTACCTCAGGAAAGATGTGAACGTTGAAATGAAATGAAAATAGCTTATTGTCACAAGTCGGCTTCAAATGAAGTTACTGTGAAAAGACCCTAGTCGCCACATTCTGGCAGCTGTTCGAGGAGGCTGGTAGGGGAATTGAACCCGCGCTGCTGGCATTAGACCATAAGACCATAAGACATAGGAGTGGAAGTAAGGCCATTCGGCCCATCGAGTCCACTCCACCATTCAATCATGGCTGATTTCAACTCCATTTACCCGCTCTCTCTCCATAGCCCTTAATTCCTCGAGAAATCAAGAATTTATCAACCTCTGTCTTAAAGACACTCAACGTCCCGGCCTCCACCACCCTCTGTGGCAATGAATTCCACAGACCCACCACTCTCTGGCTGAAGAAATTTCTCCTCATCTCTGTTCTAAAGTGACTCCCTTTTATTCTAAGGCTGTGCCCCCCGGGTCCTAGTCTCCCCTGTTAATGGAAACAACTTCCCTACATTCAGCCGATCTAAGCCATTCATTATCCTGTAAGTTTCTATTAGATCTCCCATCAACCTCCTAAACTCCAATGAATATAATCCCAGGATCCTCAGAGGTTCATCGTATGTTAGGCCTACCATTCCTGGGATCATCCATTGTTCTGCATTGCAAGCCAGTTATTTAGCCCACTGTGCTAAACCAGCCTCAATGAGATCGAAGGAAAGCGATTTTAACCGAGAAAGAGACAGAATGACGGCAATGTCAGAAAGAGAGTGAGAAAGGCAAACACACAGCCAGGGATGGAATGTGACTGGAGAGGACCCGCCGTAATAAACCCTCCGCGAACAGTGATTGGTCCTCAGCTTACGTCAGAGCTGAGAGACCAATCATTCGCAACACTGAGAAACGCCCCTCAGTTTCCCAAGAATTGATCTGCGTTTCACCTTTGCCTCTGATCAGAGTTTACTCTGTGATATGAGACTAGAAGCAGCAACATATTTGAAACAGTGTCGCTGTTTACTGTCCAATCAGGAACCATGTACTCCCTGTGTGCTTTACTGATAATAATGGTCTTGCTGCCCGTTGAGTCTGAGCTCAAATCCTAACTCTGTGTTTCATGGGTTATATTTACTCCCAGATTTCTGACACATTCTATATCTTGTTACAGGAACCAGTGGCCAAGATTCAATTTCCCAGGAGCCACTTCAATTAACGGTTCAGGAAGGACAGACAACAATATTGAACTGCAGTTACAAAACAAAATATACTGACCAGAATCTCTTCTGGTACATCCAGTATCCAGGGGATGCTCCGAGATATCTACTGAAGAAATATAGTACGGGGAAGGGAGAAAGGTCTTCAGATTTCCCTGACCGATTTTCTGCTGATTTGGACCAGGATAATCAAACAGTTCCTTTAAATGTCACCGGGGTCCGTGTCTCTGACTCTGCCGTGTATCTCTGTGCGCTGAGCCCCACACTGCTACAGAGGGACTCTCAACCCGTTCAAAAACCGGTAAAGCACTGTCACCTCGGCTCACTGAATCAGAACTATTAATTGTGAACTATTAATGTAAACAAAGCAATATTATAAAGAGCAGCTAGCCCTAATTATTTCTTTTGCAGTGCTGAACGTGTATCATTATCTGCTAAATCCATTTTTATAGTAGTTTCTGTGTTTTGCGAGCAGCTCTCCAAATGCCACCGTCATCACAACACTAAATAGCATCCATCTGTGCCCTGCCTCAAAGATACGCTCAGTAACAGGACCAACATTCGCTTTCATGCCCTCTCTGTGTTATAGAGAGCGACGGTTGTTCGTCGTTTAGTTGTTTCGAGACATATGTTGGATTTGGCCATATTCGGGGAAATAAGGGATATGAGGGTGGTGCAGGAAAGTAGATTTCAGGTCGAACAACTATGTTCTTGTACAATTGCAGAGCACCCCCAAGTGAAGGGGCAAATTGTCCACTGCAGCTCCTGCTCCTTTTCCTCTGATGTTCTTGTGTCCAGTTCATTGTACTGAAAACAGGTGCAAGTGGTTCTGTGCTCCTAGCTCTGACGTAACAAAGGAAGCGATCTAATTGGATGAAATGTAGGACAAAGGAGCTTTGAGCTGATTGGGTGTCGCCTGCTGGCTCTGTCAGGAATGAACCAATCGGTAGTGAGGCCGGATATTACTCGACAACTTCTGAACTCTGGACTGCAACAATTCAGCTGTAACTCACTGAGTTCAAATCCACTACCATCTCTGTGAACATGTTGTGTATTACCTTTTACATTTTCATTACAGGTGCAACTCACTTAACTGGTAAGTTCCCAAGGGGCACAATTTCCAGACAGCTCGCGATACTTACATTGTGATCCATCCTTAACTGTAATATGTGCAATTCCGTGATTGCATGATTTCTAACAAAGTAATACAAAGTTTAAGCTCGGATTTCTATTTTTTGCAGGTGTTATCGGTGCAGATTCCGTTTCACAGGAACCGGTTAGAGCGACAAGGTTTGAAGGAGAATCGATTACTATTGATTTCAGCTATTCCACCACAGCTGGTACATATTCTTTGCAATTGTACCGTCAGGACCGGGACGAAGCTCCCGTATTCTTGATCTACATTCCTAATTACGGAGATGTTTCCAGAGCAGTGGGTGTGGGGAGTCGATTTTCTGCCCTTTTGGACAGTTCGAGGAGTGAGGGGAATTTCACCATCCGGGAGCTGCGGCTGTCTGACAGCGCGGTGTATTGCTGCGGACTGAGAGACACAGTGACAGAAACCAGAGGGAGCCTCGTACAAAAACACTGCCGCAGTGTGACACGGTGAATGGAACTGGGTACATATTGGGAGATAAACCTGCAGATTGTTCTAATTTGAAAAATATTGAAATAAGTATGAAGCCGAAAGCCATAGTGCAGCATTGGGAAAGGTCTGTTCCATTCCATTCACATTGAATACATTCTAGACAGAATGAAAAGAAGTGTTTGGAGCATTTATACCATTTTGTAAATGAACGATGGTGCAAAACAAATGTTGAAAATAATGCTTAACGATGTGATGTAGCGGTTACAGGAAGTAACACAACCAGTAACTGCAGCCGCAGCAGCAGGTATATAAAGCTGATCAAAAACAGTTTCTTCACCGCTATTACCAGACTTCTGAATGACCCTCTTATGGACTGAACTGACCTTGTGTGGCGGCATTGGGATTTTCACAGTAACTCCATTGCACTGTTAATGTAAGCCTACTTGTGACACTAATAAAGATTATTATTATACTACACTCCGTATGCTCACCCGATGTCTGTGCCTATATACTTACAGTACGAAGTCTTACAACACCAGGTTAAAGTCCAACAGGTTTGTTTCGATGTCACTAGCGCTCGGAGCGCTGCTCCTTCCTCAGGTGAATGAAGAGGTCTGTTCCAGAAACACATATATAGACAAATTCTGGAACAGACCTCTTCATTCACCCGAGGAAGGAGCAGCGCTCCGAAAGCTAGTGACATCGAAACAAACCTGTTGGACTTTAACCTGGTGTTGTAAGACTTCGTACTGTGCTCACCCCAGTCCAACGCCGGCATCGCCACATCTTACATTGTGTATCTATCGTATATCCTGTTTTTCATGAATGAAACGATCTGACTGGACTGTACTCAGAACAATGCATTCCATTCTACCTCGGCACATGTGACACCAAATCCAAATCCAAAGCTCAGAACATGTAGTGAAGAGAATGTTCTGGTTATTTTTCAATTTATTCGTTTTTCCGACCATCCGGTGACCATTCCGCTCCCGAAAAAAATACAACACCTTACATCACCGTTTACTACACGCCTAATTATTGTTCATCGGTTTCTAATCATGTCCTGAAAATACCCCCTTTATAACTGTTCATATGACTGTTCATTCTTAGTTTTAATATTCCTAAGTGTCTTTAGCATTGAGAAGAATTTTATCGGCCTATTATATTTAGTAGGCGTTTCCTCACCATGTTGGATTCGGTTTATACTATAGACTGATATCACAAAGCAAAAGGTCTTTGCTCCTACTCCATGAGTTTTTCCTCGTCAGAGGTACACGGGTGTAACTAGTTCCAGACCACCCACGGGTGCCTGTACTCGCAGTTGTAGTGGCGAGTTCTCGGAGACTGCAAATAAACAGGAGCAAGTTCCTCCCTCTCACAGTTACTTTAATAAGCAGACTGAATCAGGATTCAATGCGAACGATTTTAGGCGGTGCTACTATAGATTGTGGTGTAGTTTGTGCTCATGAGAATCTATCCAGTTGCCAGTATCTGACCTGTTGTTTAAAAAACCTTCAGCATACAGCAGCTGTGACCCCGAAACCTGCAGTTTTTGTTCGAGACTTTCACTCACTCCCATCACTGTGATTCTGAATGCACAGTAAGAGACCGCGGAGTCAGATAGCTCCGAGATGGTCAATCCGTACGACCTGTCTGATTGTTGGACTGTATCAAAAAATCATTTCTGCCTTCAGTGGATTACAGCCGTTCTTGTGCCTCCTGGCAGCAACTCCAGGTTGTCTGTCAGAGTACTGACGGTACCGGAATAAGTGAAATGCATCGTCGGTATAGGTGTAGGTTCAAGTGACATTTTCTTTCTCTGAATGTGTGAGTGAGGATTCCTGCTGAGTCACAGAATCCCCATCGCTCAGACCTGGAACACATGGTTAAAGAAAGTATAAATCATCGATTAAATCTTCAACTGAACTGACAGTAAAAACTCGCAGACTGTGTTCTCTAAAATTAAATAGAATTTATACCCTTGAAAAGAACATCTGGCTCACTACCTAGATGCTCACACGTCCTCCGAGTATCCTGCAACCAGCTTCAACACACTCGAGCATATCCTTCCAAACCCTCCTGCCTTCTTGTCCCCTTAAATGCATCAATTCGTCTTTGTCACTAATTGTGAAGGACATTTCCATATTCTAACCTCTACTGGGTGAAGACATTTCTCTTACATTCCCCGTTCTTTTTGTGACTCCTATAATTATATTCCACAGTTTTGGAATGTTCGCCAAGTGCAAACATCTTCTCCATGTCTAGCCCATCAAACTCCTTCCTCACTATCGCGTTAACCCTCTGACTTATCTTGGCTGGAGGACAGGCTCCCTCTTTGTATGTTGTTAACCGCCAAACCTGGAATCATCATTGCAATATCTCTCTGCATTGTGTCTTGCGTCTGCATATTACTCTTGTAGTGAAAATCACAGAACTGAACACAACAGCTCACGGGTGCTCTAGCCAAAGTCAGAAACATTTTTAACACGAATTCTCTATTTTTTGTTTCGGATTTATTCTTCACGATAATAATCATGTTTTAAATGTTCAACTTCTTACCGACAATGACTGTCACCCAGATCACAGCGAGAAAAGGGACTCGTATTGTTGCTATTTTGGGGTTACAATTAGGTTTTGTATCTCATATACCCGTAGAATATCGAACAAAAAAAATCTGATCACATTGGCTGGGGCGAATCTGATCACATTTCCTGCGCAATATGTGATAGGAAGAGATGAGAGTGCTGGGTTTGCTGGTTTCGATGTCTTTTCCGTTTGATTTCTAATTGATATGAGAGACAGTTTGATCTCTAATTAACCTGAAGGACAGTTTGATCTCTAATTAATAAGAGAGACAGTTTGATCTCTATCAAAGAGGCTGTTTAATCCACAATTGATCTGAGAGACAGTTTGAGCATGAACGAATGATATGATGGACAGTTTCGTCGCTAATACTGAGACAATTTGACCTGTATAATAATCGTTATTATTGTCACACTTTAGCTTACATTAACACTACAATGAAGTTACTGTGAAAAGCCCCTTGTCGCCACATTCCGGCGTCTGTTCGGGTACACAGAGGGAGAATTCAGAATGTCCAGTTCACCTAACCTGCACATCTTTCGGGACTTGTGGGAGGAACCTGAAGCACCCGGCGGAAACCCACGCAGACACGGGGAGAACGTGCAGACTCCGCACAGACAATGACCCAAGCGGGAATCGAACCTGGGACCGTGGCGCTGTGAAGCAACAGCGGTAACCACTATGCTACCGTGCTGACCGATATGAGGGACAATTTTATCTCTAATTGACCTGAGGCACGTCTTCTCAAATAAAGAAAGAAAGTTGTTTCATGTAGATAATCATGATCCGTTTAGTTCACTACCTGAGATAAATCAGAATAAATTGATAGGCTGAAATCGGTATTAAACAGAATTCTGCCGCATTAACACAGTGGGTAGATTGTTCCTTATCACTCTGTTAGTGGTGTAACAAAGGGTGAAGGTAGATGGGCGATAAATACAAGAAACCCCCTCTTCAATATGCATTAAAAGTGCAGATTGAATAACAAAGCCGCACGAGATATCCCCCCTCATTTACTCATTAAATAGTGAATCAACTCAGGAATATTATTCATCTGTTCAGATTTGATGGGAGCTGTGTTGTTCACACATTGTCCAGACCTTTATTTTGGCAACAGCTGGCACTCTACATATCTTGCCACACATTTCGCTATTCTATGCAGCATGTCACAGTGCGGCAGTGTTTTTGTCCGAGGCTCCCTCTGGTTGCTGTCACTGTGCCTCTGAGTCCGCAATAATACATCGCGCTGTCAGACAGCTGCAGCTCCCGGATGCTGAAATTCCCCTCACTTTTCGAAGCGTCGATTGATGAAGAAACCCGACTCCCCATGCCCTCTGAGCTGATGTAAATCCAGAGGACTTTATCCTTGTCCTGACGATACAGTTGCACGGAATATGAGCAGTAAGTGCTCAAATAGCTGTATTTAATGGTGATTGAACCTCACTCTAAATGCTTCGCTGTAGCCGGCTCCTGTGAGAGTGAGTCTGCAGCACTATCATCTGCAGCAATTGATATATACAGAACTTTAAGCTTTTATCATCATTTAAATATACTCAATAATATCAGGTGAGAAAATACATGGGAGATAGAGAAGACACTATTGATGCGGAGCACACTGCCTGTAAGAAGGAGATTTTGCAGTTTCTAAACTTACCAGCTAACAGCTGTAGTAGTGAGGGGTAAAAAAAGTAACAACCAACATGTTGATGGCTGATTTTAACAGAGCGGTGCGTCTGAAATTGTATCACTGAAGAGTTAGGTTAAATGTTAAGCTAAATTCTGTCTTTCTGCCGATTGTCTAATTCCTGAAAGAGTCAGCAAAATCAAAATCCTTTATTCGCTCAATAATCCCAGTCAGCTGATAGCACGTTAATTTTCCGAGGCACGATATCAGAGCGGTCAGCAATGAACAGAACAGGGAATAAACAGGAATTAAACTCAATGTTGTCGCTTCAACTATTCACAGTTGCGGGAAATGGGTGGATTGAAGGGAAGTGGTTCATATTGAGCTGGTAATGAAGTAATGAAGTAAATGAATGTTGTTTCAAACATATCAGAGAGGAATAGTCTTGGTTCGGACGGGTGGGGGTAGGGCAGAGACGATGAACAGGTAGAAGCAGAATGGGCCGAATGTCCTCCCGTTCATTGATGTGTGTCTGCGATTGAACTGAACTAACCGCTGCTGTGAGGACAGATCTGGCTCGACAGCCGCGCGATGTTTTGAATTTGATTTCAATGTTCCTGCCTAATGTAAATGGCTAAAGGTCAACATTACTGCAACATGAAGAGAAACCACTAGGAGAATAACAGTCTTCAGTCCATCATATTCATTTGTTCCCTGTAGAAAGGATGGTCTCTGTGGACCTGTAGTTCGAAAAGGAGGGTAATATTGAGGGGAGCAGAGTCCTGTGTGGAGATTGTTCCCTCGCAATGTGAGAAATATCTGAATGGGACCATCAGGTTTTGAATCTCAGAGTCTCACCGCCGTGCCTGATACGGCAGGGAGGCAAAAGGCAGCGGGCCGAATACTGTGGTTGCACGTTGTCAGAGTTCAATTGGAACTCAGTGTGGGGAGAAAAGATGGAAATCTATTGTGTTGTTGGGGCCTGATCACATCATTAACTTAGTGCTTATATTTCTCCTGGGTTTTACTAAAAAAAAATAGATAAAAACCGCATTTTCTTCTTGAAAAGGATGCTTTGGTATTAATGGGTGGTCGGGATGTTGGTGGGGGGAGGGGGGGGGCTTTGAGGTCTGCTATTGCAGGTATGGCATTGTTTAAATTGGATGTACATTATTGACCATTATCCTCTACTCCAACAATTACCGACGAGGGCGGCACAGTGGATAGCACTGTGGCCTCACAGCACCAAGGATCCGCGTTCAACTCCCACCTTAAGTGTCATTCTCCAGTGTCTGCATGGAGTTTTGCCGGGTGCTCCCACAGTAAAATATGTGCAGGTTAGGTGGATTTGCCATGCTAAATTGCCCCTTAGTGTGCAAAGATGAGCAGGTTAGGAGGAATTACAGGGATAGGGTTAGGGAGTGGGCTTAGGCAGTGTGTTCTTTCAGAGGACGGTGCAGACTCGAAGGGCGGACTGGCTACCTTCTTTACTGTGGGAACTCTATGGTTCTATCTAATCCTAAATAATCTCAGGGAATGGAGTGCAGAAGCAACACTGGGAATGCATCGAAAAATTGAGATGTGTGGCCAATTCGGAGAAAAGCTTGTTTTTTAATGTGTGAGAGTCAGAAGAGAAGCCGAGAATTCGGTAGGAAAATCGACTCGGCAACAATCGGGAAAACACAGTTGGAGCTGGAGGGAGATAAAGTGACGAAAGGCAGCGATGGAAAACCTGGGAGATGTAGGAGATAAACACTGGGACAGGCGGTGAAGTACATCACAGTGGTAGAGGGATTACTATTAAAATACATTCACCTGAGGAAGGAGCAGCGCTCCGAAAGCTAGTGACATCGAAACAAACCTGTTGAACTTTAACCTGGTCTTGTAAGGCTTCTTACTGTATTAAAATACAGTGAGAGAAACGGACAGGACTATGGAGACAGTGAGACGGAGAAACTAAAATAAATAAATGAAAAGACATTGAGAGAAACAGCGGGGTATAGTGGGCGACACGTGGCACAGTGGTTAGCACTGCTGTGTCACAACGCCAGGGAGCCGGCTTAGGTTCCGACGTCCTCGGGTGATTGTCTGGAATTTGCGCATTCTCCCCGTGTCTGCATGTTAGGTGAATTGGCCGTGCTCAATTGCCGCTTAATGTCCAAATGTTAGGTGGCGTTAAGTGGATAGGGTGGGGGATTGGGCCTAACTACAGTGGCGTTTCGGAGGGTCGGTGCAGACTCGATGGATTTGGATTGAGGTCAGGAAACTATCCACGGGCGGCAGATTTGTAATAAAAACCAATCGAAGAGACGCAGGACAAAATCACACAATATGATTACAAATAACTCGATTAAACAGAAGAGTCAGTTTTCTGAAATAATCAATTAAGATTATCTCCTGCCGTCTCTGTGGCTCGTTGTTCTTTGTAACTGTTTACTTGCAACGATTAATTCCGGAGGAAGTTAAAGGAGAATCACACTGCGGTAGTTCTCGAGAGAGGACGGGTAAGGACGCCAGATATTCTTCACTCCAGAACATTATTGAACAAGTTTGGAATTTATGCACATCTTCAGTGTCAGTGTCACCAGTTGCTTACTCCGACTTTAAGTTAAGATGTCTATTTCATTAACTGAATTAAAATTCCTGTCTCGCCGTGACCAGAATCCAATTTAAGTTGTCTATTTACTCAACTGAATTAAAATTCCTGTCTCGGCGTGACGAGAACCCAAATCACGCAGGCGGATTATTAATCCAGTTCACCTGGTTCACTGATCTGTAACATATCACTTTGTTATCGAATCCCACACTTCCTGCAGTGAAATATGTTTGGCTAACAGGGTTAAGGAAAATCCCAAAGCCTTTTATTCGTATATAACGAGCAAGAGGGTAACTCGAGAAAGGATTGGCCCACTCTAAGACAAAAGAGGGAATTCATGCGTGGAGTCAGAAGAAATGGGTGAGATTCTTAATGAGTACTTTGCATCGGTATTCACCAAGGAGAGGGACATGACGGATGTTGAGGCTAAGGATGGATGTTTAAATACTCTAGGTCAAGTCGGCATAAGGAACGGGGAGGTTTTGAGTATTCTAAAAGGCATTAAGGTGGACAAGTCCCCAGGTCCGGATGGGGTCACCAGAGTTCAGGTCCATTGTACCCTGAAGGTGGCAACGCAGGTCGATAGAGTGGTCAAGAGGGCATACAGCATGCTTGCCTTTATCGGACGGGGTATTGAGTACAAGAGTCGGCAGGCCATGTTACAGTTGTATAGGACTTTGGTTAAGCCACATTTGGAATACTGCGTGCAGTTCTGGTCGCCACATTGCCAAAAGGATGTGGATGCTTTAGAGAGGGTGCAGAGGAGGTTCACCAGGATGTTGCCTGGTATGGAGGGTGCTAGCTATGAAGAAAGGTTGAGTAGATTAGGATTGTTTTCGTTGGAAAGACGGAGGTTGAGGGGGGACCTGATTGAGGTCTACAAAATTATGAGAGGTATGGACAGGGTGGATAGCAACAAACTTTTTCCAAGAACGAGGGTGTCAATTACAAGGGGTCACGATTTCAAGGTGAGAGGGGGAAAGTTTAAGGGTGATGTGCGTGGAATTTCTTTTATGCAGAGGGTGGTGGGTGCCTGGAACGCTTTGCCAGCGGAGGTGGTAGAGGCGGTCACGATAGCATCATTTAAGATGCATCTCGACAGATATATGAACGGGCGGGGAACAGAGGGAAGTAGATCCTTGGAAAATAGGTGACAGGTTTAGATAAAGGATCTGGATCGGTGCAGGCTGGGAGGGCCGAAGGGCCTGTTCCTGTGCTGTAATTCTCTTTGTTCTTTGTTCTTTGTTCACACACAACACGCTAAAGATGCTCCCTCTAATGGCGGTGTGAGCTAATTGCTATTTGCCTGGGAGATCACTGAATTCCCAGGTTACTGAAGGATCTTGTTGCAGGATTATGCTGATGTCCCTGACCTAACAGTTAAATTATGCTCATTTTAACCAATTCAAAACCACAGAAATACTGTTAAGATTCGGAATCTTAAATATCGACACAAAGAAAGGATATAAGCATGACTCCTGGCTTACACTTAACTGATATCATGTGAGATTTCAATGCACCTGCGTCAATTTTAAACCTTTCTCAGAGTTCCGTTTTGTATATTTTGTCTGATGCTACTGCTCCCTCCTTTATGGAGCACATTGTTTGGAGAAGTTTTCGACATGGCAGACTGGGAGAAAATGCATGTTCCACATTCTGCACTTTCCTTTGTTTAAATAAATTTACAGTCCCCAATTCATTTTAATTTCAATTCAGGGGCAATTTACTACCTTCGGGATGTGGGGGTGAGGTCCACGCAGACACGGGGAGACGTACAATCTCCACATCGACAGTAACCCAGGGCCCGGAACAAATCAGGCTCCTCAGCACCGTGAGGTAGCAGTGCTAACTGCTGCGCCGCCCCCATTCTGCGCTTTCCGGACACAGCATGGGGCAGAGAGGTTGGAAAAGTGTCCAGAGAGGGAATTCCGTGCGGCTAGACTGTAGCTATGAGCTTTTACGCCATGCATTGGTGCAAACAGAAACCGGGCCAGGGACATCGACCAGCGACGGCCGAAGCGGTCGTTTTAAACTGAATCTTTACAGTGATGACAAACGCGGCGAATTGATTATTAAAAACACGGAGAATGCTGATGCCGCTGTTTATTATTGTGAGACTGAGCCGCACAATGAGACAAATCCCGGCATTCACTGCGCAAAAACCTCGCTGCGAGTCGCAGTTCCGGAACAGCTGCAGCAATCTCTGAAATAACACAGGACAGGCCGGGAGGTTCAATAGAGAACAGCTAACGGAACCTGCGGGCAGGGTTACCGCGGAGAATGTTACTGCAGTGGTTCTCTTTGTAACTGCCATTAGATAGGCACTTTGATCAGAGATACTGACGATCATAAAATACAGTATCAGAGTGCGGAACGAGGGAGTGCAGTGACTGCTTGCAAAAAGCTTAACTGTGATAATTATCCAAGTAACCGAGACGGTCCCTTTACTGAGAGTTGATTTTATGCCAATGTGTGATGATGCACATAATATTCCACAGAAGCATACATAGATAAGAGAAGCAGCAAGAGACCATTCGGCCCTACGAGCCTGTTCCGCCATTCATAATGATCATGGCTGATCATCAGGTTCAATACCCTGATCCCGCCTTCCCCCAATAGCCTTGATCCCATTAGCCACAAGAGCTATATCTAATTCCTTCTTGAAATTACACAATATTTTGTCCTCAACTACTTTCTGTGGTACCGAATTCCACAGATTCACCAAGATTAGCCCTAAAAGTTTTGCCTCATATTCCAAAACTATGACGACTAGTTCTGGATTCCACCACTATCGGGAACGTTCTTTCTGAACCTACTCTGTCTAATCCTGTTAGAAATGTGTAACTTTCTATGAGATATACTCACACATACTAAACTCAATGAATATAATCTTGACCGATTTCCTCTCTCCACATATGACAGACCCGCCATCTCAGGAATCAGTCTGGTAAACTGTCGCGCCACTCTATACAAAGCAAGAGCATCCTTCCTCAGATAAGGAGACCAAAACTGTTCACAATACTCCAGATGTGGCCTTACAAATAGTTCCTCTTTAGAAGGAGGTGCTGAACTGTCTTCTTGAACGACTGCAGTCCCTGGGGTGTGTGTACACCCCAAATGCTGATAGGGGGCGTGGCATGTCCAGTATTTTGAGCCAACGACAGTGAAGGAACATCCGATATATTTACAAATCAGTGTGGTGGGTGACTTGGTGGGGGTGAACATCCAGATAGTGGTATTCGCAGGTATCTGCTGTTCTTGTACTTCTAGGTGGCAGTGGCCGTGGGTTTGGAAAGTGCCAACGAAGGAACCTTGGTGAGTTACTGTAGATATAATGCAATGGCATTCACCAGGTATCTATATTCCTCCTCGTGTAGAAGATTCGTGAAACTGCAAAGCAACCGACTGACGGAGAAGGAAGCCGAATCATAGTTCACCTCTTTAAATCATTATATCATTATCAAGCGAAAGGGATTAGGAGTAGTGTTTTGATATGGATAGATAACTGGTTGGCAGATATGTACCGCATGGGGTCGATGCAGGAATCTCAGCTATTCACAATATATATTAATCATTTGGATTAGGGAACGAATGTGTTATTTCCAGATTTGTGGATGGCACATACTGAGTAGAAGGGTGAGCTGTCAGGAGGATGTAGAGACACTTTAGTGCGATTTGAACAAGTTGAGTGAGTTTGCAAATAAATGACAGATGCAGTATAATTTGGATAAATGCGAGGTAGCAAATACGGTACGGTAGATTATTACCTGAATAGACTTAAATTAGGAAAGGCGGATGTGGAACGAGACCTGGGTGGTCTCGTGCACCAGTCGCTGAAGGTAAGCATGCAGGTGTAGCAAGCGGTAAAGAAGACAAATAGTACGTCGACCTTCATAGCGAGAAGATTGGAGTGCTGGAGCAGGGATGTTTTGCTGCAATTATACAGAGTCTTGGTGAGGCCACACCTGGAATGTTGTGTGTAAATGTGGTTTATTTTTCTGAAAAAGGATGTTCTTGCTCAAGAGGGAGTGCAGAGAAAGTGTACTAGACTGATTCATCGGATGATGTAGGAGGAAGGATTGAGTTTGCTGGGACTATATTCTCAGGAAGTCAGAAGAATGAGGGGGAATCACAGAAACCTAGATGGCCGCGCAGTCCAGCATCCTGTCCATCTCTAATTAGCCCTTTACCTGAATGCCTTGCTAGATTATTGCAGAGGAAAGCAGGGAGGCACCGAGATTTCTGCGGCTCTGGGGTCATATGTGCAACAATAATCAGGTGTGCCAGTTGCTCGTTATAGGCTGTTCAGATTGAACCTTACTGACTTGATATTCGGAGAAGAGAGAAACGTCTTACATCACTACTTTACAGATTAACACGGACTGTTAAAAGATTATGAGTTTACAAATTGGGGAAAAGCGATGAGATGGAACAGACATGGAAAGTATACGGAAAGGCAGAATTTCATCTATGGTCCTAGAGGTGCGTTTGTAAAGTTTATGTTTTTCTAAGTGAGAGATATTAACTAAAGTTAATTTATGGAGTGGATCTCTTCTGATCTTGTTGAATATTGTGTTTCATCAGTTAAACAATAATCACTGTGAATCTCACAGCGGTGGGAGAATTACTGATTTTCTTTTATTAGTGTGGGAGTATCTATTTGTGCCACTTACTGGAACTCCTTCTGTCGTCTTTTGCCAAGGCCCTGCTATATCCCTGCCGCATCGATGGGCTCCATCACACAGAGATAGGCACTGGCCTCTGAAATCCATATTTTGTTCATCATTTACTCGGTAGTTTAGAACATAGAACATCACAGCGCAGTACAGGTAGTTTACTCGCATAACCGAACTTGGGAAATAATCGCAATGTAAAGTCGGGGATCCCGACTTTGCTGTACCTCAATAGAGATAAAACACATGCTGTGGACAATGTCCATACCCTGACTGTAGATGAACACGTAAGGACTGGAATCTGTTGTTTTCTTGGTGCAGCTGATGGTCACATTACTTTACTCCTGAACCATCAATTGCGCTACAGACTGCTTCACTGAATCTTAATGGCTCCATCTGACATGCACACCCCTAATATTTACCGATACATCAACATGACAAGCATTTTGCTATCAATAATGTATGTTATACTAAGGAGTCTTACAACACCAGGTTAAAGTCCAACAGGTTTATCTGGAATCACTAGCTTTCAGAGCCTGATGACGGAGCGACGCTCTTGAGAGGGTGCAAAGGATGTTTACCAAGATGGTGCCTGGTCTGGAGTGTGTTAGCTTTGCGGAGAGGCTGAATAGACTCGGACTGTAGAAAGACGGAGGTCGAGTGGTGACCTGATAGAGGTCTACAGGATTATGAGGGACATGGATAGAGTGGATGGGCAGGCACACTTTCCCAGGGTGGTGGGGTCAGTCACCAGGGGGCATAGGTTTAAGGTCCATGGGGCAAAGTTTAGAGGAGATGTGCGAGGCAGGATTTTTATGCAGCGGGTGGCGAGTGCCTGGAACGCGTTACCAGGGGAGGTTGTGGAATCAGGTAGATTAACGGCGTTCAAAAGTCATCTTGATCAATATATAGATAGGATGGGTATAGAGGGATACGGTTCAAGGAAGTCCTGAGGATTTTGGGCAATGTTGGTATCATGAGCGGCACAGACATGGAGGGCCGAGGTGCCTGTTCCTGTGCTGTATTTTTCTGTTCTTTGTTGTGATTGCACTGAGGCGTTTCACCAGGATGTTTCCTGGGATGGAACATTTAATTATGAAGAGAGGTTGAATAGGCTTGGGTTGTTTTCGCTGGAGCAGAGAAGGCTGATGGGTGGCCTGACCGAGCTGTACTAGATTATGATATGCACGGGGTAGGTGGAGAGGGAAAAGCTTAGTTGAAGGGTCGGTTCGAGGGGACACATGTTCAAGGTGAGGGTGAGAGGTGCAGGAGGCATTTGAGGAAAAACCTTTTTACCAGAGGGTTGGTGACGGTCTGGAACTCACTACCTGGTTGGGGGGGGGGGGGGGGGGGGGGGTAGAGGCGGGTTGACTCACATTCTTTAAAAGCTACCTGGATGAGCACTTGGCACGTTTTAGCATTCAAGGCTATAGGCCAAGTGCTGGCAAATGGGATTAGGATTGGCAGATCGGATGCCTTTCATGCGGCGGTGCAGACTCGATAGGCCGAAGGGTCTTTTCTGCACTGTATTTTTCTGCGATTCTCTGAACTCTGCCATCCAGGGAAATGCTCTCTCAGGTGAGAAATATAGATCGTCTCCCCATTGAACTGCTCATCCAACCAATGTCATGCAGCGAAAACAGCAAGAATCTCTCCAATAAAACAGGACAGGTGAGGCGGGTCAGAGCGAGAACAGCCTCGTTTAGGGAATCTGTTGTTTGAACTTGTCCAACTCTGCAGTCATTCGCTGAATAATGTGTTCTTATTTCCATGCATTTTTCAAGGGCAAGGATGTTTACTAGAAAGACAGATCAACTTACCGAAGGTGCAGAAATCTGGACCGATACAAGGAGATCCAGTCAAAGGTCCCGGAGAGTGGAATCTGCACACTGAAAGTCCCAGTCAGCCTATCCCGCGCTCAAAACGAAGGCAAAACTCTGCCTGTCAATAAAAGTCACAGCGATGTTTTCAACAAAATGCATGACTCAACAAGAAAAGGCCACGAACACTCCTGTAGCCTTTGGCCGCGGCCTGTTCACAGCTTTGATTGAAACGGAGAGTTATGCTGGGTCAGAGACAAGGTACACAAAATAAGCAGAAGTAACAAGATAGTGACTGTGATCTTTGAAACAAACTCAAAGTAGTGTGTACCCAGTGACCATTGTGCTTCAGAATGCTTCCTTAGCGCTGGGGTGATTTCTGCTGTCATTAACAATCCAGTTTCCTGGTGATCATTTACAGACCAGGATTATCAGGATACTGACTGGAGCGGCGCTCCGGCAGTTTTCTTTTCAATCATGGCCCAGATCGCTACCAACTGGCCTCACTGAGCCAGAGAGACACGGAGAGGAGAGGCGGGAGAATCCGGATGCGCGGCAGCACATGATTAAGGACAGGGTGAATCCCAATGTGATTGCTGATCTGTCTGTCATCTTGAATTCTGCAGTTTCAGTTTTCAACCGCTGCTGGGAACAGTTTCATTGGCGGTTAGTTTGATTTTCTCTCGCTTAACCTTGTGGTTGCATCAGCGTAACAACCGCGACAGAAAGGGGCTGCTATCTGCAGTTAAAGATAGTTTTTGTACAGGGCAGAGCCTGTTTCCTATCACTGTGAGTCTGAGAGCGCAGTAATAAACGGCAGCGTCAGCCAGCTGCAGAGCCGAGATGGTTAAACTGGTGGATTTAGTCGAGATCTGGAGCTCGGCAGAGAAACGGCTTTTAGCAAAATCTGCTTTATCTTCAGTACCCCCCGAATATTTCCACAATATAAACTCAGGTTCGGAGTCTGCATGCTGCCGGTACCAGTATAAAAGGTAATTGCTCGCTGTGGTATCATATCTGCAGGTAAGAGTCAACTCTTGTCCTTCTGTCTTAACATCTGAGGACAGCGACTGCGTGACAGAATCTCCATAACTCAGATCTGAAAAATAAAACAGGTTCAAATAGAAGAAAAGATCGGTCCAAGGACTGTTAAAAATCCATTTTAAGCCACATGTGAAAAATGAGATAAAATGTGAAATGTGTTTGGTCCACAATTACCTGTTAGAAGCGCTCCGCACACAACCCAGATGCTGAGTGGCCGCATTGTCGCTGTCAGCACTGTAAAAAAGGAATTTGGATGTTTAAAGCCTTATATCCAAAACCCCGCCCCCAACTATCTGCTGTCCTATCTCCGGCTGCCCTCACCTCACTTCCTGATGTCCCCAATGGCAGAGTGAATCGGCAGGGTGGTGCTCTGCCTGCCAGTGATGACAGAAATCCAGTGCATTTCAGTGGGTATAAGTCCGCTTTACATCCACCGTCCGCTGGATGGTGAAAATTACACCAGTGTTTATTTTGATTCGTTCGTGGGATGTGGGCGTCGCGGGCTGCACCGGCATTTATTCCCCATCCCTGAGGGCATTTAAGAGTCAACCACATTTCTGTGGGTCTGGAGTCACATTGAGGCCAGATCAGGTAAGGACGGCAGATTTCTTCCCTAAGGGACATTTGAAACTCAGGTGGGTTTGACAATTGACAATGGTTTCATGGTCACCTTAATCTGCCATGCCGGGATTCGAACTCGAGTCATCAAAGTATGACTCTGGATCCCTGGATTACTAGTCCGGCGACACGGGCCGGCATGGTGGCATAACGGTTAGCACTGCTGCCTCACAGCGTCAGGGTTCCAGATTCGATTCCCGGCTCGGGTCACTGTCTGTGTGCAGTTTGCACATTCTCCCCGTGTCTGCGTGGGTTTCCTCCGGGTGCTCCGGTTTCCTCCCAAAGTGCAAAGATGTGCAGGTTAGGTGGATTCGTTATGCTAAATTGCCCCTTAAGTGTCCAAAAGGTTAGGTGGAGTTATTGGGTTACAGGAGGGTGGGAGGTGTGGGCTTCAATAGCATGCTCTATACAGTGAATGGTAGAACCCTCAAGAGTAGAACCTTTGCAGACGACACAAAGATTGGTGGAATTGCGGATAGCGATGAGGACTGTCAGAGGATGCAGCTGGGTTTAGATCATTTGGAGACTTGGGCGGAGGGATGGCAGATGGAGTTTAATCCGGAAAAATGTGACGTAATGAATTTTGGAAGGTCTATTACAGGGAGCGAATATACAGTGAATGGTAGAACCCTCAAGAGTATTGACAGTCAGAGAGATCTAGGTGCACAGGTCCACAGGTCACTGAAAGGGCCAACACAGGTGGAGAAAGTAGTCAAGAAGGCATACGGCATGCTTGCCTTCATTGGCCGGGGCATTGAGTATAAGAATTGGCAAGTCATGTTGCAGCTGTATAGAAACTTAGTTAGGCCACGCTTGGAGTATAGTGTTCAATTCTGGTCGCCACACTACCAGAGGATATGGAGGCTTTAGAGAGGGTGGAGAAGAGATTTACCAGAATGTTGCCTGGTATGGAGGGCATTAGCTATGAGGAGAGGTTGAATAAACCCAGTTTGTTCTCACTGGAATGACGGAGGTTGAGGGGCGACCTGATAGAGGTCTACAGAATTATGAGTGGCATAGACAGAGTGGATAGTGAGAGGCTTTTCCCCAGGGTAGAGGGGTCAATTACTAGGGGGCATAGGCTTAAGGTGCGAGGGGCAAGGTTTAGAGGAGATGTACGAGGCAAGTTTTTTACACAGCGGGTAGTGGGTGCCTGGAACCCGCTGCCGGAGGAGGTGGTGGAAGCAGGGACGATAGTGACATTTAAGGGGCATCTTGACAAATACATGAATAGGATGGGAATAGAGGGATACGGACCTAGGAAGTGTAGAAGATTGTAGTTTAGCCGGCCAGCATGGTCGGAGGGCCGAAGGGCATGTTCCTGTGCTGTACTTTTATTTGTTCTTTGTTGTTTGTTCTTTCCGAGGGCCGGTGCAGACTCGATGGGCCAAATGGCCTCTTTCTGCACTGTAAATTCTATGACTCTGTGACAATACCACTGCGCCATTTCCACCCCTTTTCTGTTTACTGCACAGTCAAACACGGTGTTGTTCCTGAATTTGGTTAATTCGGAAAATCAGTTTCTGACAGTTAGTTTAGTGTTGCCATCAGGGGATTGGCAGCCGTGACCCCTGTTATGCTTCTCTCATGAATCACTGAGCCAATTGTCTCACCATGATTACATATTTTGTCGGCTTGGCTTGGACAGCCAGTCTTGTGACACAACGGCAGCGTCCCTAGAAACGACTTATTCATGTCCACCGCGAGGACCTGTTTGCTCCGGAAGGAAAGCTTACGATGCGGTTCAACGGCTTCATATTTACTCTGGAATCCTTTGCTAATATTCCCGGAAGAAAAAATTGTGTGTGAGCATATGGCTAAAAAGAATAGATCTTTCACTTTAGAGCAACGGCACGAACTGTCACTGCACAAGCAACTGAACATTCTTAAAGAGTAAACGTTTCCAACTAACGTAAGCAGGATTTCGTTCAGTGGCTCCTTCTGTTTAAAATGGTGTGGAGGTGCCAGCGTTGGACTGGGGTGAGCTCAGTAAGAAGTCTTACACCAGGTTAAAGTCCAACAGGTTTGTTTGCAACCATGAGCTTCCGGGGCGCAGCTCCTTCATCAGGCGAGGGAGCTACGTTCCTGATGAAGGAGCTGCGCCCCGAAAACTCGTGTTTCCAAATAAACCTGTTGGATTTTAGCCTAGTGTTGTAAGGCTTCTTACTGTTTACATCGATACATAGATTCATAGAAGATAGGAGAAGGAGGAGGCCTTTTGTCCCTTCGAGCCTGCTCCGCCATTGATCACGACCATGGCTGATCATCCTACTCAATAGCCTAATCCTGCTTTCTCCCCATAGCCTTTACTCCCATTCTCCCTGAGTGCTATATCCAGCCGCCTCTTGAATATATTCAAAGCTTTAGCATCAACTGCTTCTGTGGTAATGAATTCCGCAGGTTCGCTACTCGTTGTGTAAAGAAATGTCTCCTTATCTCTGTCCGAAATGGTTTACCCTGAATCCTCAGACTGTGACCCCTGGTTCTGGACACACCCATCAAACGATTAACTTCAATCTGGTTCGTTGTCGTTTATTCACTGAGCCACGGCTCTCGGATTTTGGATACCTTTATGAGAGAAGGTCGTCAGCGCTTTTCAGAAATTCTGCATTATTCTGTTCAAAACCCAGGAGCAAAGGTCAAAGAGCAGGTTCACAGCGTCTGGGGGACGTGTAAAGAGAGTTCTCATTCATTAGAGTTTATATCAGCCGCCCAGTAAAACATTTCATGCCACGTCCACTCGGAGTAGAAATACACACGGTACCCAAATGGTTAGAGTGAAGTAATTCAGAAAACAGGTCAAAGGGAGTCTTTCAGTCTCATTCTCACATCCTTTCCCACATCAGACACGCCTTCCCTCCCTCTCTCTGTGCTCTGACCAATATCAGGCGCAAACCCTGCGATATGAGAATGTCTTCGTGATGATTATTGCCTGCATTAGCTTCTCCAAACCATTGAGGGAAGTTGAGTTCAACCATTAAACCTATGTTTATTTCAAAATGGATGAGGTCTTACTCAACTCGCTGCAGGTGCTGCGAACCCTACGAGCGATATTGTGAGCTGTCGGCCTCTCGCCCTCTCGTGGATATCGGATAGATGTTCCGATGCCGGCGGCCTGAAGAGGAAAGATTCTGTGGTTATTCATTGGCCTGGGCTGACTATTTTGATATTTGGAAAGCTGGACTTTTGCCTGACTGAAATAATATGCCGAGCAGAAAATTGAGTTTTAAATCATTAATCTAAATATCAGAAGAAAGAAAGTAAAACGATTATGGGTGAAACGTGGGAACTGGCCACTAGATGGGGCAGTGTGGGAAAATAAATGTTAAGTCTCAAGGACAATTAAGGCTGCACAGTTGCCTTTGTGAAGATCATTTTGAATATATTGCGAATTGAAATCATCAAGTGTTATAATTTTGCGAGTAGACCTCGCCAGTGATTGTTGCGTTTTGTGTTTATTGCATTTTGAGATAGATTGCTCTGGCTCTCACCCCACAGGTTGCATTATTGCTCCTGTTTGCGAGCGCCCTCTGCTGCGTAGTAACTGGAATTGTCACTGTGTTTAACCTGCTTTCTCTCGATAGCAGCGTGGGGACTCATGGCACGGAAATACACGGCGGTGTCGGAGATCAGGGCTTTGATGACCGTCAGCTCGCTGATTTTGATAGTTTTGCTAAACGTGGAATGGAACCGATCAGTAACATCGAGGTTCCAGATTTTTCTCCCTCTGCAGAGATTATGCATGTACCCTGGAGGATGATAGCGCTGTTAGCACGAACAGAACACTGAACATTCAGAAAAACTTGATTTAAGGTGTAGTTCGGGGTGATATTACTTTCCTTTGCAAGCCTCATTTCAGCAACCCACCGTCCCAATGTGTCTTATTGGCTCGGTTCTGATGGAGAAACAGAGAAAATAGGAACAGAAGGAGGCCATTCGGAACATCGAGACTGCTCAGCCATTCATTATGAGTCATCGAACTCAAGAGCCTAATCCCACATTCCCCCAAATACTGTCATCCCCTTCGCCCGAAGTGCTGGATCTAACTGTTCTTGAAAACAGACAATATTTTGGCCTCAACTACTCCCTGTGGTAACGAATTCCACAGGCTGATCACTCACTGGGTGAAGAAATCTCTCCTCATGTCTGTCCAAAATGGTCGGCCACGTATCCTCAGACTGTGACCCCTGGTTCTGGACACGCCCGCCATCGGGAACATCCCTCCTGCAAATACCCCGTTCAGTCCTGTTGTAAGTTTATAAGTTTATCTGAGGTCTCCCCTTATTTTTCTGAACTCCAGCGAATACAATTATTTTCTGAATCCTCCTATACTAACATAAATGGTAGTAATGATCATTATTTCATCAGCATCATCAGTATATCCATAACAACTAGATGGCAGGAGAAATGGGCTGAATGGATTTTATCTGGGAAGAAAATATTGATTTTAAAGTGAAATAATGACCAGTGAGATCGTCCCACGTGACGGTTACATGGGTAGCTCTGCGGTCCAATCAATCACGATAGCTTCTGACAGAGCAAAACTATCGAGCCCCATTCCAGTGAACTGCTGATACAACAATGCCAAGCATAGAACAGCCGGAGCACCCTGGCAAGTGCAGGCAAGACAGCAACATCTGCTGTAGTAAGGGCAACAGCAGATAAAATCTCACACGGAGAATCAGCGGGTAACGATCTTAAATCAATAATAACCTTCCCATCGAACATTATATAACCCCCCCCCCCACTCTCTGTAACAGAGGCAATACTTACACACCCGTTCCATATGGAGGAATGCAAAGTCAACAGATGCGTGTCAGGATTAGTGAATTGTTCAATATTGAATAAAATCCGTATTACCGACCTCCGAGAAAACTGAGGATGAATCTATGGGCATCTGGGATGGAATAGTTCTGAATTAATGTCCAAAGAACTATTAATGATCTGAAAAGTTTAATTTAAACATGGAAGAAGAAAATGTTTTGACTTCTGGGCAACGGATGGAGACAGTGGCTCGAAAAATCACAGAGGAAGGCATTAAAGGGGGGGGGGGGGGGTGAATGAAAGCACCATAGAGTGATTGGTAATGTTCACTTTTGCTAGTGTAAATGGCACAGTAATATTACTGCATTTTCATAGGAATAAAATGCTGGAAAAACTCGGCAGGTCTGACAGCATCTGTGGAGAGAGAATGGAGCTAACGTTTCTGGATGACTCTGTCAACGCTGGAGCGAACTGGAAATTACGTCAGATTTATACTGTTGTGGGGGAGGGGCGTGGAGCGGATGGGGGAACTAGATAGTGGATCAGTGATAGGTGGAGATTAACAAATATATGGACAGGCGCACAAATGGAATGTATATGCTGGTGATAATGGCTAAGAAGGAGTACTGTTATTGGCACATTAAGAGATCAGAATGTGTCAATGGCAGTACAGCGGTAAGCAATGTGTCAAAGGACTACCAAGGTACAGATGACCCCAATGGCGGGGAGTGGGGGAGGGGAGACAATGGTCAAGAAAAAACAGATCGATGGAAGATGTGAAAATAAATTGATCGAAAAAAATGGAGTGAAGGTGGAGGAGAGAGTTCACAGTCCGAAATTGCTGAACTCAATGGTAAATCCGGAAGGCTGTGAATGATATGACTGGAAGTGGTTATTCTCTGTTCTTATAGGGGGTTGCGTTTGTTGCTGTTTTACGATGGTCCCTGACTATGACACTCACTGTGCAGGCTGGATTATAACGTCTGATAATCGGTGTGTGAGCACCCTCTGCTGAGCACTAACTGGAATTCTCACTGTGGGGTTTTTGTAAGGGGTCCACGAGATCGGTATCACTGTGGGCTGCAGGGCGCATAAATATACCGCACTGTCAGAGATCAGGGTGTTGGCAATCATTAGCTTGGTAATCTTCGCAGTTTTATCTAAAGTAGCTGAAAAGCGGTCACTGATGTCGCTGTGCCTGAATAGTTTCCCTCCCAGAATATGAAGCAGATAATATGGAGGGTGCCCGGCGCTTTGACTGTACCAGTACACATACGGATCAGAATCGCTTGTTTTCAAAGTGCAGGTTAATGTGATATTACTTCCTTCTTCAATCGTCATTTTTGCAGCCGATTGCTCCACTGTGTCTTGGTGGCTCCATTCTGATATCAAAATAGAGGAAAAACAACAACACTATCAGTCCCATATTCATCTATTGACGCATCATAATCAGCATCACTATTATTTGATCAATAATAACATCTGGGTTAGAACAATGAGGAGGAGACTGAATGTTACTGGGACTTATTGAAAAATGATATAACGATGAAGATCGGAGTGACACGGTTCCTCATGGTCCTTCTGTAACTGTGCAGAGAGAGAAAACCTCTGTCAGAGACATAAATACAGTTCCCCGCCCCCCTGCACGGCTGGTTCAACCAATGAACGGAGCAGCCAATAACCCAATCAGGGCAGAGCAGCAAACGGAAGCGGTGGGCGGGATGACGCAGACTCAATGTTGAGTGCAGTGCGCGCAGCTGCACTCAGAACTGACGGAGCGGAATTAGCAACGCTTGAGTCTCCAAAAGTCTGAGACCATCTTGCAACTGCTCACTGTTCAAATGGCTGCAAATAAATAGACGGTAGAAGAATGAAGGAAGGTAAATATCAGGAAGTCCGAAAATGGCACCAGCCCTTTCGGCCTATCCAACCTGTATCTTATGAGATAATTAACCAATTCGTCTTCCAGCCTAACCCCACCCGCATTTTTACACATAGCCCGCCATTTCCCCTTTCCTAGATCATTCCCTTTTGAAAGTTACATTTAAATTTTTTCCTGCTAGCCTTTTTAGGCAGTCAATTCTAGATTTGAAGACATCTCATTTTAATCAAGGAATCTACCATCTCTCTGTCTTTTTCCTCTTAATTAGGGATGCTTGGGCTATCATTTTAGTGGAACCAGTTGCGCCCATAGCGATTCCTAAGTAAGTCTTTCCTTTTACTGGTTTGATATAACAAGAACAATCTCAGTTTCTCTGCACCGTTCTCCTTTGTGAAGTCTCCAGTTCCTGGTACAATTCTAGCCTATATCCTCCACACCTTCGCCCACGTCTTCAGATTTTCTTTTCCGAAAAACTAGTTTTACCCATGTGAACACTTATTGAATAACATCTTTTGAAGCATAAACATCACGAGAAATAAAGAGTCTGTCTCATCAGCTCCGATTTACATTTCCAGGAGGCAATATTTGACACTTCTAAAAAAATCTAAATCAATTAACACAAAATCCACCCAATGACCTCATTCAAGTCCCGATGGAACCGAATCCGCCAGCAGGGGCAGTCAAACTGAAGCATGCTAATCCTAAAGTCCCGTGTGGCCACGTCAACGCCAATCGGGATGGTAACTTCATAGAATTTACAGTGAAGAAGGAGGCCATTCGGCCCATCGAGTCTGCACCGGCATAAGCACCCTACTTAAGCCCCACACGTCCACCCTCTCTCCCGATAAGCTCACCTAAACTTTTTGAACACGAAGGGCAATTTAGAATGTTCAATCAGCCTAACCCGCACGTCTTTGGACAGTGGGAGGAAACCGCAGCACCCGGGGGAAACCCACGCAGCCGGAGGAAACACACGCAGGCACGGGGAGAACGTGCAGACTCCGCACAGACAGTGATCCAAGTCGGGAATCGAACCTGGGATCCTGGAGCTATGAAGCAACTGTGCTAAGCACTGTGCTACCGTGCTGCCCTGAGTTTGGGTCACAATGGGTCTGGCCTCCTGCAGTGTGTGGGTGGAACAATGAGATATAAAGAGGCCGGATTTCCTTCCACCTTCTCAATCCCTGACTTATTACATTCCCGTTCACTGAGAGAGATTGAGTCAGACATGTTTCTGATAATACTGACAGCGCTGTTGCGTCGTAAGTCCAGGGTTAAGAGTCCAGGGTTAAGATCACCAGGATAATGTAGCAGATTGACGCAAGAGTTTTTGCTTGCATTTTATAGTTGACCAGAAGATCGATATTGGCGGCCGGTTTAGTTGGCTGGAAAGCTCATTAGTGATGCAAGCGCGGGTTCAATTTCCATAGCGGCTGAGGTTATTAATGAAGAACCTGCCTTCTCAACTGCCCCTTGACGGAGGGGTGGGGATGCTCAGGTTAAATCGCCACCATTCAGCTCTCCTCCTCAAAGGGGAAAGTAACCTATGACAATCTGGGACTATGGCGACTTTATCTAAATATATTATCATAGAATTTACAGTGCAGAAGGAGGCCATTCGGCCCATCGAGTCTGCACCGTCTCTTGGAAAGAGCACCCTACCCAAGGTCAACACCTCCACCCGATCCCCATAACCCAGTAACCCCACCCAACACTAAGGGCAATTTTGGACACTGAGGGCAATTTATCATGACCAATCCACCTAACCTGCACATCTTTGGACTGTGGGAGGAAACCGGAGCACCCGGAGGAAAGCCACGCAGACACGGGGAGGATGTGCAGACTCCGCACAGAAAGTGACCCAAGCCGGAATCGAACCTGGGACCATGGAGCTGTGAAGCAATTGTGCTAACCACTGTGCTACCGTGCTGCCTGGTAAATGGGAATTTACACACACATACAGATAGACACAACTCTCGATTGATCCTCTTTAACATGATGCTCTTATGCTCATTCACAGGCGGATTGCGTGTAGTTCCCGTAACTCAATCTCCGGTGTCCTTAACTGTGTTAGAGGAAGGATCGGCGCAGTTAGACTGTGAATATGCAGACCAGCTGATATTCACCATGCAATGGTATCTACAAAAACAGACACAAGCTCCAAAATGGATAATTAGCAATGCGGTAACACTGAAAAAAGACGAAATCTCTGGACGATATCTGGCAGAGGCCACGAGTCGACAAAGTCTGGTTACCTCAATATAAGCAGCCTCAGTGTGGAGGACGGAGCGGTCTATTACTGCGCAGCGAGGCAGCGCGTCAAACAAAAGACAAGAGCTGGTACAAAAACCTCAGCGAGTACTTACCTCTCGGATAATTAATTGCGATGCCTCGTTGCCCTTGTCCAATTCAAGAGAAATCCGGTCGCCGAATTCCTGGGACCTAGCTCTATGTCTGCAGTTACACATTTCAGTAAATATCACGGAGCTTACCCCGAATATCTATGTTCCAATGGAGGTCGAAATCAGCCAACAGATATGGAATGAGTATAACTGTGCAGTGCGGGCTGTTCTTCCAAACAGGGAGATAAACAGTAGGAAAGACAATGGCAGATAATGAAAGAGAGACATGAAGGCAAACAGAGCGAGACAGAGAGAGAACGGAGAATTTAGATGAATATACTGTGAGAGGGAAAATGCAGCAATACTGAGAAATGGGAACTAATAAATGAAGAAAAACAAATGACAGATTTACAGGGAGAGACTGTGATAGAAAAAGTGAGCTAAATAGAACGAAAACGTTCGAGATGTTGGGAGATGAACACGATGAAAGGGAATGGTAGAAATGAGGGAGATAACGAGTGATAATTAGTGGGACAGAATCAAAAAAATGAGGGCGAGGTGAAGGCAGAAAGGGAAAGAGATGAAGATAAGGTGAAGAAACAGTGAAAGGAACAGATGCAGGAATACTGAGACAATACACTTTCTCAGGTGGTCTATGCGCAAATCCAGTAATTTAGTTACTGAGTTACTGGATCTGCGCATCCAGTAACTCAGTTGCCGGTGACAATAACAGTGTCAGAATAGGATTTGGTGAAGTTAGATTGCCAATATAAAGATCCCAACATTTACCAAATGCAATGGTTTCAGGAGAATCCGGTACAGCCATCGAGATGGATCATCACCAACACCTTAGTAACGATGAAAGATGAAGTTTCAGGACGATATCTGGCGGCTGCTGACGAATCGAAACAGAACGGTTAGCTCAGTATAAGCGCTCTCGGTGTGGAGGTAAGGGAGGTCAATTACTGCGCAGTGTGGCACAGAGTTAGAGAAAATCTAAAGTGCCATAGAGAAGCGTCGGTGAGTATTTACAGCTTCACTGAGGTTCCTTTTCGCGAATGAGGTGTTCCTGTGCTCACGGAAGCAGTAGAGTCTATTTACCGAACATTTTTCTGTCATGTAGATCAACCGAGGAAGAGTTTGGGCAATGTTGAGAGCTATCATGCCGCGAATTTTATTGTAACTTTAAAAACCGGAATATCTACCTAGCAGCAGAGGGAAGCAGTCAAATGATAGGCGAAAATCATGGCCTGCTCTTCAAACTTAGTCCAAGGGCAAAGACTCCTCATTACCTGTTCCTGTAACGAAATGCAGAATGGATCAATATCTGCTGCGGTACTTTATATACACAGTGGTTAGCACTGCTGCCTCACAGCTCCTGAACCTGTGTTCGATTCCCGGCTTGAGTCACTGTCTGTGCGGAGTCTGCACGTTCTCCCCGTGTCTGCGTAGGTTTCCTCCGGGTGCTCCGGTTTCCTCCCACAATTCCCGAAAAGACGTGCGGTTAGGTAATTTGGACATTCTGAATTCTCCCTCAGTGTACCCGAACAGGCGCTGGAAAGTAGCGATTTGGGGCTTTTCACAGTAATTTCATTGCAGTGTTCATGTAAGCCTACTTGTGACACTGATAAAGATTATTATTACAATGTACGCTTAATATACAATAACCGCCGAGCAACACGAGAATTACTATCAGTTGGGACATGGGAAGCACAAGATGCCGGGTTTGACTTTAATAGAAATCAATTTGTCGATCGATAATGCTTGAAGTTTCCATTGACACGACATGTCTGATGTTGGATTCCCACGCTGATCAGAGACATACTTCACCCGATTGAGACAATGGGGCGCTAAGGGCCAATTAACATGGCCAATCCAGATTTCCTAGACATCTTTGAACTGTGGAAGGAAATCGCTTCTCGGCCTTTTGGCTAAGGTGAGCGTGAGGTCAGGTGTAATGCCTGCATCTGGTATGTTTCTTTTGTGGGGACTGTGAATTGGATTGAATTTGAATTGGTTTTTGGAGCAGGCAAGGAGCTGCATTAGGGGTTTGCCCCTGTTCACACTTTGAGCTCTGGCTTTGTAACTCTTGTAAAGTAATGACAATGAAAAAGAAACTTAAACAGCCAGAGGAAACCCTCGCAGACACGGGGAGAAAGTGCAAACTGCGCACAGTCACTCACGGAAGTGAACTAGGGTCCCTGGCGCTACGAGGCAGCAGTGCTAACTACTGTGCCGCCCCTGTGTCACCGCGCAACCCCTGCTTGGAGGGACAATAGAGGCATAGATGATAAAAGCAGGGAGGTCATGTTGGAATTGTACAGAACTGTCGTGAGACCACAAGTGAAGTGCTGTGTGCAGTTCTGGTCGCCACATTATAGGAAGGATGTGATAGCACTGGAGGGGGTGAAGAGGAGATTCACCAGGATGTTGCCTGGGATGGAACATTTAAATTATGAAGAGAGGTTGGATAGGCGTGGGTTCTTTTCGCTGGAGCAGAGAAGACTGAGGGGCGACCTGATCGAGGTGGACAAGATCATGAGGGGCAGTGTGGATAGGGAGCAGCTGTTCCCCTGAATTGAAGGGTCAGTTACGAGGGGACACAAGTTCAAGGTGAGGAGCAGGAGGTAATGGGGGATTTGAGGAACATCTTATTATCTAGACGGTGGTGACTGTCTGGAATAATCTACCTGGAAGGATGGTAGAGGCAGTCTGCTTCACATCCTTTAAATAGTACCAGGATGAGCACATGGCACGTCATAACATTCAAGGCTATGGGCCAAGTGCTGGCAAATAGGGTTAGGTCGGTCGGTCCGGTGTTTTTCGCGTGTTGGTGCAGACACGAGGGGCCGAAGGGCCTCGTCTGAACTGTGTGGTTCTGTGTATCTGCGATTCCGAGTGCTAGAACATTCCTGTCATTAGGTTAATTCCCCGAGTGACACACTTCCGGGTTTGCCACGTACACATTTATATCCAGATATTGGCTGCCCAATACTACTGGCCTTGCCTTTCACTGGAGTGTCGCTGGCAATCGGAGGAATGCATTTCTCTGCTGCAATGAAGCAAGACGTGATAATTTTCTGATAACAAGTACCGCGAACCGACTGCGGCATAGGGTTCGCCACACCATTGTAGGATAACGAACACTCACTCAGGAAAATGCAGGGCCTTTTCATTGCCATATGAACATCCGACATAGTAGCAGGGAGTCGGTCAATCGGCCGCTCGAGTTTACTCCACAATTCAATGAGATCATGGCTAAGGTGACCATGGCCTCAGCTCCACATTCCGTGTAACCCAAGGCCGCTGGCAAGAGCTATAATCAGTAAGTCCGCAGATTCCGAGAAAATTGTTGATGTGGTTAATAGTGAGGAGGAAAACCTTAGAATAGTGGCAAATGGACTCTGAAAAGTGCGAGGTGATACATTTTGGCAGGACTAAAAAGGCAAGGGAATATATAATGAATGGTAGACGCTAGGAATTACAGTAACCAGAGGCACCCCGGGTGCGTATCCATAGACCCCTAAAGGAAGAGGACAAGTGGTTAAGAAGGCTTATGAAATATTTAAGTTTATTTTCCATTGAATATAAGAGCAGGGAGGCTATGGTGGAGCTGTTAGGACACAGCTGGAGTATTATGTGCAGTTCTGGTCACTACACTGTAGCAAGGATTTGATTGCAGTAGAGAGGGTGTAGTGGAGAGTCACCAGGATGTTGCTGGGGATGGAGTGTTTCAGCTATGAAGAGAGGCTGGTTAGGTTGGGGTTGTTTTCCTGTAAATCCACCTAATCCACCTGTTCTGCATATTTTTATCCACAGCATATTTTTGGATTGAGGGAAGAAACCAAATCAGACACGGGGAGATCGTGCAAACGCCACAAATGCGTCCAAAGCCAGGATTGAATCTGGGTCCCTGGCGCTGTGAAGTAGCAGTGCTAGCCACTGTGCCACCCCAAATAACCAAACTATTTGACCACGTTTTTGGCCATACGAGCTAAATGTTCCTCTGAAACTCCTTGGGACATGTAATGATTTGAAAAGCTCGACATGTACATAAATTGCTGCATTTGTTGTCGTTCAGTGAGACCTGATAGTTTACTGAGTGAGCGAGTCTGTACACCAGGATATGAACAAGAAGCAGGAGTTAAGGAATCACAGATCGATTCGTCAATCTTATATCTGTTATGAATGCAAGTTGCAATCGTCAACTGGAATAACTGTGCAGGTGGACCTCACCTCTTGCTGTTTTTGAGTGTTGTTTTCTTACAGATTTTGTCACGCTGAGTATGGAAACTAAACTATTGATGAGGACGCGCCCCCTGCTGAGCAGCAGCTGGAACTGCCAGTGTGGGGTTTTTGTACGGACCCACCATATCTCTGCAGCAGTGTGGGCTCCATGGCACAGAAATACACGGCGCTGTCGGAGATCATTGTGTTACTGATCGTTAGCTCGGTAGTCTTGTTCCTTTTATCAAACGTAGAAGAAAATCGGTCATTGAGGTCGGTGTTCCTTTGCACATTCTGTCCAATAAGACGAAACATGTACATTGGAGCTTTCCGGGGCTGCTGACTGTACCAGTACACATAAAGGCTAGAATCGCTTGTTTTCAAGGTGCAGGTTAATGTAACTTCACTTTTCTCTGTAGCCGTTATTTCAGGTTCCTTTTGTTCCACGTTATCTTGCTCGCTCCATTCTAACAGAAATAACAGCAATAATGACAATCAGAGTCAGCCTCATATTTAGCAATAAAATAATCTGCAAAATAATCACTGTAATTTTACCAACAATAACATCTGGCTTACAGCAGTCAGGAAGCGACTGGAGTGTTACTGGGAAGGAAATACTTACTGAGAAGTGAGATAACAATGAGGAGCGAAGCGAGACGGTGCCTCATGATCCTTCTTGAGTTTGTAACTCTACAATGAGAGAAATCCTCTGTCAGAGACAGAAATACCGTCACACTGCACTGCCGATCGGGCCAATGAGAGGAATGAACCACCAGCAGCAATCTCTCCAGTTACACAATTGGGTCAGAGTGAGAGCAGCAACCGGAAGCTGTGGGCGGGGATACCGCAGTCAGAATATTGAGTGAAGTGTGCGGTGACTCTCAGCTGCACTCGGAACTGATGGAGCGGAAATAGCGACGGTTCAATCTTCATTACACCGTGACAATCCTGCACCTGCTCATGGTGCAAGTCACTGGGAAGAAATAGACTTTGAAGGACAAGACTGGACTAGAATCTTCTAGTCAGCGATGAGGTCACGCGATATATATTGCCCGAGACACTTTGAAAGAGTTATATTATTCTTCTTTGAAAAACTGCATTATTTACATATCCCGGTTATCCCCGTTACATTTGTGTACAAGTTACTTCTTAAAGTTATTGTTGAATCTTCTTCTGCCTTTATTTAGACCGCCCTCTATAGTTTAACAAATCGCAGTGTAGATAATAGATGGAATTTTCCTGGTCTTTATTTCTCATCAATCGTTGTATTATCCAAGGATCTGCTCGAGGAAACAGCCCCGTGTGATCTTCATTAACAACCCACTTACATTTCAGCAACTCAGTTCAGTCCCTCCTTCACTTTCTTTGACCTAAGGAGAGGCTGTGTGGCGCCATCGTCAGTTTCCGTGCCTCAGGCCCCTTAGTCGTCGCGTTTTACAGCAAAGACGGGCCCTTTGGCCCATCGTGCTTGCCCCGGCCATCAAGTATCCATCTAGTCTGAAGCAATTTCCTAGCACTTGGTCCGTAGCTTTGTATGAAATGGCGTTTCAAGTCCTCATCTAAACGTTTCATCAGTGTTGCGAGTGTTGAGGACTTCCGGTTGCGGCGATGACCAGCTAAGCCGCACGTTTCGGCGGCTCCAGCTCCAACGGACCTTCGGGCTCTTTTAAGAGCCCCAACGGGAAATTTTCGCGCGACGAAACCCGGTGTGGGGTGAGTTAATAGGGAGCCCCCCCCCCCCCCCCTCAAACGAAAGAGGAAAATATCGGCGGCGGCGGCTGCAGCGCGAGGAATCCTCGACGAAAGGGACAGAAAGGAAAAATAAACAAGATGGCGGCGGAGAAAGCCCAGGCGACATGGGGGCCGAGCAAGACGAATTCCTAAGACAGTGTGTGGAGCTACTAAAGAAGGAGGTGCTGACCCCGATGCTACAGGCAATTGAGGGGCTTAAGGAGGCACAAAGGACCCAGGAGACAGAGCTCGGCGTGGTGGAGCAGAAGGTGACGGATAATGAGGACGAGATCCTGGGCCTGGCGGTCAAAACACAGACGCGCGAGGCGCTCCACAAAAAGTGCATTGAAAGGATTGAGGCCCTAGAAAACAGAGCACGAAGGAAGAACCTTCGGATACTGGGTCTCCCTGAGGGAGTGGAAGGAGCGGACAGCGGGGCTTCTGTGAGCACGATGCTAAGCTCGCTGATGGGAGCTGAGGCCCCTTTGGGCCCCTTAGAAGTGGAGGGGGCTCATCGGATCCCAGCGAGGAGACCAAAAGTGGGAGAACCACCTAGGGCGACAATTGTGCGATTTCACCGCTTTAAAGATAGAGAAGTGGTTCTGAGATGGGCCAAAAAGGTACGGAGTAGCAGATGGGAGAATGCAGTGGTACGGGTGTACCAGGATTGGAGTGCGGAGGTGGCGAGAAGGAGGGCGAGTTTTAACCGAGCCAAGGAGGTGTTACACATGAAGAAGGTGAAGTTCGGGATGCTGCAGCCGGCACGACTATGGGTCACGTACCAGGAGAGACATCACTATTTCGAAACGGCGGAAGAAGCATGGACATTTATTAAAGATGAGAAATTGGATCGGAACTGAAGGACTGATATTGCAGGGAAATGTTACTGTCGATGTAAATAGAGAAGTAAATTGGGAAGGGGGGAGACACTAAGAAATGTGGGCGCCGGTGGGGGGGGGGGGGGACGGGACATAGGCGGAGGATGAGGAATGGGAGTGGGATGGGAAAGGGAGCTGTGCCACAAGAGGCGGGTCAGCTATAGAGATGTTCCCGCGCCAGAAAGATAATGGCGGGAAGATAGGCGCAAGGTAGATGGGAGTTCCCCACACGGGGGGGGGGGGGTCAAGGAGTGAGCAGGAGTAGCTGGGGTCAGTTGAAGTCAGCTGACTTGCGGAAGTAATATAGGGGGAGCAATCACGCTAGAGGGGGATCTAGCGGGGGGGGGGAGGGGGGGATAACTGGGTTGCTGCTGCGGAAATCAAAGAGGAAATGGCTAAAGAGTGGGTGGTCGGGGCTGGAATGCGATACCTGGGAAATGAGTGGGAGCGCGGAAGCGGGACGTGGGACTGGCCTAGAGAAGGTGATGGCTAGTCGACATGGGAAGGGGGCAGGTATCCCCCTAGTGAGGCTGATCACGTGGAACGTGAGAGGCCTAAATGGACCGATTAAATGGGCCTGAGTGCTCGCGCACTTGAAAGGACTAAGGGCAGACTTGGCTATGCTCCAGGAGATGCACCTGAAGATGGCGGACCAAGTTAGGTTAAGGAAAGGATGGGTGGGCCAGGTGTTCCATTCAGGGCTAGATGCAAAGAATAGAAGGGTGGCCATACTGGTGGGGAAACGGGTAGCATTCGAAGCAAGGAGCATTGTAGCAGATAGTGGAGGTAGATATGTAATGGTGAGTGGCAGGCTGGAGGGAATGGAGGTTGTGTTGGTTAACGTATATGCCCCGAATTGGGATGATGCGGGATTTATGAGGCAGATGTTGGGACGTATACCGGACCTGGAGGTAGGAAACTTGATATTGGGAGGAGACTTCAACACCGTGCTGGACCCAGGGTTAGATAGATCCAGATCTAAGACCGGAAGAAGGCCGGCAGCGGCCAAGGTGCTCAAGGGGTTTATGGACCAAATGGGGGGAGTGGAACCATGGCGATTTCTTAGACCGATGGCCAGGGAGTTCTCCTTCTTCTCCCATGTTCATAAAGTGTACTCCCGGATAGATTTTTTTGTTTTGGCAAGGTCGTTGATCTCGAGGGTGGAAGAAGCTGAGTATTCAGCCATAGCTATTTCGGATCATGCCCCACATTGGGTGGACTTGGAACTAGGAGAGGAGAGGGAGCAGCGAGCCCTCTGGCGATTAGATGTGGGATTGTTGGCGGATGAGGGAGTTTGTGGAAGAATGCGGGTATGTATTGAGAGGTACCTGGAGGCCAATGACGACGGGGACGTCCGAGTGGGAGTGGTATGGGAAGCACTAAAAGCGGTGGTCAGAGGAGAGCTGATCTCCATCAGGGCCCACAAAGGGAAAACAGAGGCCAAGGAAAGGGAAAGACTACTGGGGGAGATCTTAAGGGTGGACAGGGAATTTGCGGAGACCCCGGAGGAGGGACTGTACAGGGAGAGACGACGACTCCAGACGGAGTTCGACCTTCTGACCACCAGGAGGGCGGAGGTGCTGTGGAGGAAGGCACAGGGGGTGAGGTATGAGTATGGGGAAAAAGCTAGTCGCCTGTTGGCCTATCAGCTGCGAAAGAGGACAGCGGCGAGGGAGATAGGGGGAATTAGAGACGAAAAGGGAGCTACGGTGCGGAGAGCAGGGAAGATAAACAAGGTGTTTAAGACCTTTTACGAAGGACTGTATAGCTCCCAACCCCCGGAGGGAAAAGAGGAGATGCGGCAGTTCCTGGATCAATTGAGGTTCCCGAGGGTGGAGGAGCAGGAGATGGAAGGCCTGGGGGCACCAATTGGGGTGGACGAGGTTATTAAGGGGCTGAAGAATATGCAGGCAGGGAAGGCTCCGGGACCAGATGGGTTCCCGGTGGAATTTTATAGAAAATATGTGGACCTGCTGGCCCCGCTGTTGGTGAGGACTCTTAACGAGGCCAGGGAAGGAGGGACTCTACCCCCGACAATGTCGGAGGCGACGATATCGCTAATTTTGAAGCGGGATAAAGATCCGCTGCAGTGCGGGTCCTATGGACCTGAATCACTATTGAATGTGGACGCCAAGTTGCTGGCCAAGGTGCTGGCATCGAGGATAGAGGGCTGTGTCCCGGGGGTGGTGCACGAAGACCAGACAGGGTTCGTAAAGGGGAGACAACTAAATGTCAACGTGTGACGGCTATTAGGGGTGATAATGATGCCCCCAGTAGAGGGGGAGGCAGAGATAGTGGCGGCAATTGATGCAGAGAAGGCATTTGACAGGGTGGAGTGGGAGTACCTATGGGAGGTGCTAAGGAGGTTCGGGTTCGGGAACGGGTTTATTAGCTGGGTCAAACTCCTTTATGGGGCCCCAACGGCAAGTGTGGTCACGGGTCGGCAAAGATCGGAGTATTTCCGACTATACAGGGGAACAAGACAGGGATGCCCGCTATCTCCATTACTGTTCACGTTGGCAATTGAACCACTGGCCATGGCGCTGAGAGACTCCAGGAAATGGAGAGGGGTGATTAGAGGGGGAGAAGAACACCGAGTGTCGCTCTACGCAGATGACCTACTGTTGTATGTGACGGACCCAGTGGGGGGGATGACAGAGGTCATGCAGATATTGAGGGAGTTCGGAGATTTCTCGGGATATAGGCTTTACATGGGGAAGAGTGAACTTTTCGTGATGCACCCTGGGGACCAGAGTAGAGGGATAGAAGGCCTGCCTCTAAGGAAAGTGGAAAGAAACTTCCGATACCTGGGGATTCAGATCGCCAGGAGCTGGGGAACCTTGCACAGACTTAATCTGACACGATTGGTAGAACAAATGGAAGAGGACTTCAAGGGGTGGGACATGCAGCCACTGTCGTTGGCGGGCAGAGTGCAGGCAATTAAGATGATGGTCCTCCCGAGGTTCCTGTTTGTATTCCAATGTCTCCCTATACTAATTACTAAGGCCTTCTTTAAAAAAATAGACAGGAGCATCACGAGCTTCATGTGGGCAGGGAAAGTCCCGAGGGTAAGGAGGGGGTTCCTACAACGTAGCAGAGACAGAGGGGAACTGGCGCTGCCGAATTTGGGCGACTACTATTGGGCCGCCAATGTGGCGATGATCTGTAAATGGATGATAGAGGGAGAGGGAGCGGCGTGGAAAAGACTGGAGAGAAAGTCCTGTAAAGGGACGAGTCTAGAGGCGCTGGAGACGGCGCCGCTACCGCTCTCACCAAAAACATTTACCACGAACCCAGTGGTGGCGGCAACATTAAATATCTGGGGACAAAGGAGGCGACAGAGAGGTGTACTGGGAGCCCTGGTGGGGTCCCCAATCAGGAACAACCATAGGTTTGCCCCAGGGAGGATGGATGGAGGATTCCAGAGCTGGCACCAGTTGGGAATTAGGAGGGTGGGAGATTTATTTATAGACAGGACGTTTGCGAGATTGGGAGCGTTGGAGGAAAGTATAAGCTGCCCCGGGGAAACTTTTTTAGGTATATGCAGGTGAGGGCATTCACAAGACAACAGGTGATGGAATTTCCATTGCTCCCGACACAGGGGATCCAGGATAGAATGCTCTCGGGGGTGTGGGTCGGGAGGGCAAGGTGTCAGAAATATACCGAGATGAGAGAAGAGGGGGAGGAGCTGGTGGGCGAACTAAAAGGAAAGTGGGAAGAAAAGCTCGGGGAGGAGATAGAGGAGGGTATGTGGGCTGATGCCCTAAGCAGGGTAAATTCCTCTTTCTCGTGCGCCAGGCTTAGCCTGATTCAATTTAAGGTGCTACATAGAGCACACATAACGGGAGAAAGGTTGAGCAGGTTCTTAGGAGTGGAGGACAAGTGTGGGAGGTGCGGCGGAAGCCCGGCAAACCACACACATATGTTTTGGTTGTGCCCGGCACTGGAGGGGTATTGGAGGGGAGTGACGGGAGTGATTTCGAAGGTTTTGAAGGCCCGGGTCAAACCAGGCTGGGGGCTAGCTTTATTTGGAGTTGCGGATGAGCGGGGAGTGCAGGAGGTGAAAGAGGCCGATGCCATGGCCTTTGCGTCCCTAGTAACCCGGCGTAGGATTTTACTCATGTGGAAGGAAGCGAAGCCCCCCGGACTGGAGGCCTGGATAAACGATATGGCGGGGTTCATAAAACTGGAGCAGATGAAGTTTGCGCTGAGAGGATCGGCTCAAGGGTTCACCAGGCGGTGGCAGCCATTCCTCGACTACCTAGGGGAACGCTAGAGGGAAGATAGATGACCAGCAGCAGCAACCCAGGGGGGAGGGGGGGGGGGGGAAGTTTTATTTTATGTTAAATGATTAGTTTACCATGTTGGTTAGTTACTTGTTATTAGACTGTGGTTACTGTGTTACATGTACTGTTAAATTTTCTTTTTCTTATGTTTGATGTGTAAGGGGAAAAAATTGTGATCGAAAATTTTTCAATAAAATATATATTTTTTAAAGTGTTGCGAGTGTTTCCGCCTCTGGAACACAGACAGTGTGTTCCACGTTCTCACTACGCTCAAATTCCCTCCAAATTCCTACTCCTTATCTTAAATCTATGCCCCCCGGTTGTTGACGCCTCTACTAAGGGGCAAAGTTTCTTCCTATCTATGTTCCTCAGAATTTAGAACACCTCGATTAGACCCTCCGCAGCATTCTCTGCTTTAAGGGCAATAATCCCAACCTATCCAGCCTCTCTTCACAATTGAAACATTCCTGCCCAGAAAACTTCCTGATTAATCTCCTCTGCACCCGCTCTGGTGCAATTACATTCTTCCCATAATGTGGTGACCAGATGTGCAGAACATACTCCAGCTGCGGTCTAACCAGCATTCTATGCAGCTTCATAATAACCTCCCTACTCTTCTACTCAATGCCTGGGGACTGGGAGGGGAGTTCTATAGCAGTTGGTATGTGTGGGCACCTCACCTGGACATCAAGGGGTTGTGGTGCTAGGTGCCAGTAAGCTCTGAGGAGCAAGTACAAAGACCAGCACGTGCAAGGTGGCAGCCAGCCATGTGTTGGGGGGGGGGGGCGTTGGATTTGAGGGGGGGGGGGCAGGCGGACCTGAGGCCAAGGGAGAGGTAGTAACTTACCCTTGCAGGTCACTGGGGGTCATTGGTCTTTTTCCTACATTGGACGACGGTCCCCCTTGCCATGATCCCACACTGACAGTCGTTGTCACTGCCTCCCAGGTGGTATTGGTGCCTCTGCTGCCGGCCCTCTGACCCGCCTCCCCCCCCCCCCCCCCCCCCGGGAGAACAGTATGTCCCTTCTCATGCATCCACAGCATCAAGGAACTTGGCCAGGTCGGCATCGCCAAAGCGAGGGGCAGCTCTAGATATTGCCATGCTTGTATGTTGACTGCAGTGAATGGTGAGGGAGCATTTAAGAGCAGCACCCCCCCCCCCCCCTCCTCCTTAGATGAGGTGCGGATCCAGCGAATCTGACGGCGTGGCAGCCAGTAATGGTGAGAAGCTCATGGGGGCTACTTTCCAACACTAAGTGTCCTTAATTACGGGCTGCGATTTCGCCAATGCGTCCTTTGAGAAACATCCTGCCAATTGCGCCCAAAACGACACTTGTTTCCCATTAAATCGCGCTATAGGTTGATATATTTTATCATGACACTGCTAAAATAACACTAATAGAAAGGAAAAAAAACTATATTCATATATCATGACCTTTTCGCATCTCTCAGAATCACCTCCAAGCACTTAGTACATATCCAATGATTTTCTTAAATATACGTAGTCTCATTAATCTCGTCTGCACCCTCTCTGGTGCAATCGCATCCTTCGCATAATGTGGCGACTAGATGTGCACAAAATACTCCAACTGCGGGCTAACCAGCGTTCTATACAGCTCCATAATAACCTCCCTACTCTTATATTCCATGCCTGGGCTAAGAAAGGCAAGTACACCCTATGTCTCCTGAACCACCTATCTACCTTTCCTGTTGACTTCGGGGATCTACGGACATGAACCCCAAGGTTCCTCTTGCCTCTATACTTCTTGGCGTCCTGCCGTTCATTGTGTATTTTCTTGCATTGTTAGTCCTCCCAAAATGCATCATCTCACCCTTTTCAGGGTTAAATTCAATTTGCCGCTGTTCTGCCCATCTTGCCCGTCCGTCTATATCATGCTGCAATCTAAACCTTTCCTCCTCGCTATTTAGCACACCGCCCATTTTCATGTTGTCTGCGAACGACGATTGGGGATGGTTCAGGGGACTGGAAAGCCAGAAAGCACTGGATTCCTGTTCCAGCTCTGGGATAGTTGGGACCGGACCTCCAGTGCAATATATTGGACCTGGACCAGAGAAAGAAATAATGAGCAGAATCCAGATTTAAATAGTCAATTCTCATTCCTGACATTGATGTTTTGACATACAAATCAATAATTACAGTGTTAATATAAGCCTACTTGTGACAATAAAGATTACTATATTATAAACCTTAAGTCCATTCAGTAACCCTCATTCTGAACCGGATTGAACATAATTCACCATCAGAGGGAGAAAAGCCCAAACATGATAATTGGAAAGTCACATGAAATCAACAGCAGAAGTATCCTCAGTGATGTCACAATAGGCCTGCCCCCCTGCTGTGTCTCGGTGGAACAATGAGCTGGACAGAGCCCGGGTCCCTCTCTCCTTCTAAAACTCTGACTCATTTCATTCCCATAGATAAGTCCCCTGGGTTGGATGGCATTTATCCTAGGATTCTCTGGGAAGCTAGGGAGGAGTTTGCTGAGCTTTTGGCTTTGAACTTTATGTCATCATTGTCTACAGGAATAGTGCCAGAAGACGAGAAGATAGCAAATGTTGTCCCCTTGTTCAAGAAGGGGAGTAGAGACAACCCCGGTAACTATAGACCAGTGAGCCTAACTTCTGTTATGGGAACAGTCTTGGAAAGGTTTACAAGAGATAGGATGTATAATCATCTGGAAAGGAATAATTTGATTAGAGATAGTCACCATAGAAAACATAGAAAATACAGCACAGAACAGGCCCTTCGGCCCACGATGTTGTGCCGAACCTTTGTCCTAGATTAATCATAGATTATCATTGAATTTACAGTGCAGAAGGAGGCCATTCGGCCCTTTGAGTCTGCACCAGCTCTTGGAAAGAGCACCCTACCCAAACTCAACACCTCCACCCAAAACCAAGGGCAATTTGGACATTAAGGGCAATTTATCATTGGCCAATTCACCTAACCCGCACATCTTTAGATCAACACGGTTTTGTGAAGGGTAGGTCGTGCCTCACAAACCTTATTGAGTTTTTTGAGAAGGTGACCAAACAGGTGGACGTGGGTAAAGCAGTTGATGTGGTGTATATGGATTTTAGTAAAGCATTTGATAAGGTTCCCCACGGTAGGCTATTGCAGAAAATACGGAGGCATGGGATTCAGGGTGATTTAGCATTTTGGATCAGAAATTGGCTAGCTGGAAGAAGACAATGGGTGGTGGTTGATGGGAAATGTTCAGCCTGGAGTCCAGTTACTAGTGGTGTACCACAAGGATCTGTTTTGGGGCCACTGCTGATGGTCATTTTTATAAATGACCTGGAGGAGGGAGTAGAAGGATGGGTGAGTACATTTGCAGATGACACTGAGGTTGGTGGAGTTGTGGACAGTGCGGAAGGATGTTACAAGTTACAGAGGGACATGGATAAGCTGCAGAGCTGGGCTGAGAGGTGGCAAATGGAGTTTAATGCAGAAAAGTGTGAGGTGATCCATTTTGGAAGGAATAACAGGAAGACACAGTACGGGCTAATGGTAAGATTCTTGGTAGTGTGGATGAGCAGAGAGATCTCTGTGTCCATGTACATAGATCCCTGAAAGTTGCCACCCAGGTTGAGCGGGTTGTTAAAAAGGCATACAGTGTGTTAGCTTTTATTGATAGAGGGATTGAGTTTCGGAGCCATGAAGTCATGTTGCAGCTGTACAGAACTCTGGTGCGGCCGCATTTGGAGTATTGCATGCAATTCTGGTCGCCGCATTACAGGAAGGACGTGGAAACATTGGAAAGCGTGCAGAGGAGATTTACCAGGATGTTGTCTGGTATGGAGGGAAGCCCGTATGAGGGAAGGCTGAGGGACTTGAGACTGTTTTCGGTAGAGAGAAGAAGGTTAAGAGGTGACTTAACTGAGGCATACAAGATAATCAGAGGATGAGATAGGGTGGACAGTGAGAGCCTTTTTCCTCGGATGGTGACGTCTAGCACGAGGGGACATAGCTTTAAATTGAGAGGAGATACATATAGGACAGATGTCAGAGGTAGATTCTTTACTTAGAGAGTAGTAGGGGTGTGGAATGCCCTGCCTGCAACAGTAGTGGACTCGCCAACACTAAGGGCATTCAAATGGTCATTGGATAGGCATATAGATGATAAGGGAATTGTGTAGATGGGCTTTAGAGAGGTTTCACAGGTCGGCGCAACATCGAGGGCCGAAGGGCCTGTACTGCGCTGTTATGTTCTATGTTCATTCACTGAGCGATTCAATCAGACACGTTTCTCGGCGGTGCTCTTGCACATTAAGTACTAGATTATACTCATCAGTACAGTTTAACAGATTGATGGGAATTTACACAGACCCATACAGTTAATAGAGGTTTACCTCCATCAGCCGGGTTAATTTCATCCAGGCCAATGGAGAACAAACATTGGCAAGTTTGTTTATCCTTCTGCTCTTTTGATGGTCGACATTGACAGGCAGACTATTTGCAGATCCAGTGACGCAGTGTCTAGTGTCAGAAGCCGTGTTTAAAGGGGCCTCGGTTGCTTTATGTCCCTCCCGCTCGATTTTATTTCTCAGTGGCTGGAGCGTGAGCAGGTGCAGGATGGTCACAGTCTTCTGCAGATTCATCCCTTCGTTTTTTCCGCTCCGAGCGCAGCTGAGAGTTACCACACACTCAATATTGAGACTGCGGTATCCCGCCCACAGCTTTCGGTTGCTGCCCTCGCTCTGACGCAATTGTGTCATTGGAGAAACTGCTGCCTCTGCCATTGGTCGATAAGCAGTGCTGTGGGCCGGGGATCTGTATTTCTGCCTTGACAGAGGATTCCTCTCACTGCAGAGTTGCAGACTCAGGAAGGATCATGGGGAACCGGCTCGCTCAGATGCTCATCATTATCTCACTTCTCAGTAAGCATTTCCTTCCCAGTAAAACTCCATTCTCCTCCTGGCTGCTGTAACCCCGATGTTATTGTTGGTAAAAATAATAGTGATGGTGAAGATTAAGTTGATCAATTTGGGGGTGATACTGATTGTTGTTCTTAATCTATTTTTTATGTCAGATTGGAGCCACCAGGATACAGTGGAGCAGCCGGATGCAGAAATAAAGATTGAAGAGGAAAGTAATGTCACACTAACCTGCAACTTGAAGACAAGCACTGCTAACCCGTATGTGTACTGGTACAGTCAGAGTCCTGGGAAGTCTCCACATTACATGCTTCGTGTTCTAGGAAAGAACCTTTACAGACACCCTGACATCGCCAATCGCGTTTCAGCAACCTTAAACAAAACTGCGAAACTTAGCGAGCTAATGATAGGCAACACGCTGATGTCTGATAGCGCACTGTATCTCTGTGCCTTGCAGCCCACACTGCTACAGATATAGCGGGTCCCGTACGAAAACCCAACAGTCAGAGTCCCAGTTAGTGCTCAGCAAAGAAACAATAATCCAGCCTCCACAGTGAGAGTTACAGTCGGGGACCATTAGAAACTTGCAACAAATCGCACCCTACTTCACAATATTCCAGATGTGATCCCACGCATACCCTCAATAATTGAAGCATAACCTCCATGTTTTTGTGATGAATTCATTCACCTCACAATAAATAACAATATTCTCATTATTTGCTGCACCTGGAAACTGACGTTTGTGATTCACGCACTCGGACACCCAGATCCCTCTGAATCTCAGTCCACTGCAATTCCTCAGATAATTAGCTTCTCTGTGTGTCTGCTTCGCAAAATTTACAATTTAATATTTTCCACATTATATTCTGTTTGCCAGACATGTGTCCATTCAATTATCCTGTCCATGCCCTTTTATAGGCCCCTAAGGTCCTCTTCAACATTTACTTTCCTACATCTCTCTCTGGTGAGCAGATTTAGCAACTATACCGTCCAAGTCATTTATCTAAATTGTAAACGTTCGAAACCCAGCACTAACCACATCCTGACAAACTAAAAAACAAAACAGTTTGATGTTCATTGTGGATTGCAGGAAAAGGTTACAGAATTACAGATCCCGGGATTCCTGCTGAGGCAATAACAAACTGGGAAAGACCTCCACGATCACAGGGCAGAAAATGTGTATCAGACTTTGAACAAGCTGTTATCGGGACGGCAGCTCGCAGCGTTACCGCCAGTTCTTTGTCGATATTTTATGTTAATAACAGGAAATAATTTGGGACCACCTCGCCCTCTGGCGCGTTTCCCAGTGGGAGGAATTTACATGGTCAGAACTGTGGAAAGGGTGTAGATTTACGTATGGAGCAATATCCAATAGCAGTTCTTCAAAAGCCGTTTTTCAAGCCATGACATGTCGAATTATCAAGGAAGATTGAATGATGTTAAAACAAAGGCCGTTTTACATTATTTCTGAGTCGCTTCATTTATGATTTTACCTGATCCTTCACTCTGTGCATCACAGCCGTTATTTCTCACTTTTTTTCATTTCTCTTTTCATTGTTTCAGAACGTGCGTATCTTTACGTATCTTTACGCATTCTTCTTTCACTCATTCCGGTTTGCATGTTAACGCTTCCCCTTCGACTGTATTTCCAATTCTCTTCATGTTTCACCCTCTGTAAATCTTCCTCTTCTCGCTACGTTTTGCTCTCATTCCCCCTTTCCATGGAATTCCACATCCAGCCTCATGAAACGCCGATATAGCAGACACAGCAAAGCGGCTTTGTAAGACGGTGCAGGTTTTTGTATGGGGTCTCCCTCTGTTAGTTACACTGTGGCTCACAGCGCAGAGATAGGTGGCGGTGTCTGTAACTCGCGCGTCTCTCACAGTCAGGATACTGAGCTTCTCTCCACTGATTGAAGCTGAAATCCTCCCGTGTTGGTCGGTTCCTCTTGTGGCCATCACCAGATGCTGGGGTGACTGGTTCGGGTACTGTCTGTACCAGCTTACGAGGTTAAATGCAATGCTGATGGTGCAGTTCATGGATACATTACCCGCTTCACTAACAACCATCCACCCAGGGAGCTGCAACACCTCCGCTTCTCCGCTCACCTCCGTGCAGATCAGAATGAAACACAGCAAAATGCCAGTGTGAACCCGAAGCATTATCAGTTAACACGCAATACCGAGCTCGGCTCAGAGCCAAGAGATGAATACTATATTCTGAAAAATTAACGGGGTGCCAAACACTTACTTCGGGTTCACTCAGTGACGTGTTTCTGTTAAACTAACTAAATGAGCTGATCATTCCTTCCGTTTTATCCACCCATTCTCCACGTTACACGCTGACACCAGCTCGCACTGTGAGCACACAGCTGACCTCCCACGTTAAATACTTTTCATACATCACACTGCTCTCTGGCGGTGTATACTGGTAAGTGCACGGTGCAATTATTCACTTGAACTGCCGACAAGTTGCACAGTAACGAATGAGAAAAGGTATTCCCTCCTTCCTGTTATAGCTACTTTATTGAGGGAGAGACTAAATCTCTCCTTCATGTCTGCTGTCCAGCGATTGCGGTGCCTTTTGCTCACTCACTCTTCCTGCAAATCTGACCACTCGGTTTGACAAGAAGATCCTGATGAAGGTCCTTATATCATTTTGTAATTTGAACCAGTCAAATGCGAACTCGTCTATCTATCGGACATTTGTAACATCCCAACAGTAATAGCAACAGTGAAAACACACGATAATAAATAACTTTTATAAAATTTCAAGTTTCATATCAGTGTTAAAATAATGCTTCTGTTTCCATATTGGCTCCTTCCATCACATTTTCTTCACTCTATATACTCACCCAGTCTCTCACTGCCCTCTTTTAACCAGACGAAATCGAAGTCCTCAGCAGAGGGCTCAATTTCTGCACCACCACCAAAATGGACCCCATCAGTCTCGCGGCAGACACGGAGGAATTCATCAGGTGAATGAGGCTCCGGGAATTCTTCCACAGACCCCAAGAGGCCAACAGCGAACCCAAGCAGACTACCAATGAACCGAAACAGCAGACCGAGAGATCTGCGGTGCGGCAACCGAAGAGGAAAGAGTCGAATTGGACCCGTCCGGAAGGCCATTGCCTTAGACTCGACATGTATGCTGAAGCCGTCAGGAGTCGCGTCAATGCCAGATTCATCAGTCGCATTCAAAAGACAGCCCCGAACGTCACCCAAGCACAACGCAATGCCATCCGCGCTCTCAAGACCAACCGCAGCATCGTCATCAAACCAGCAGACAAAGGGGGTGCTGAACAGAACGGACTACTGCAAAGAAGTATACAGACAACTGAACAACCAAGAACAATACAGACAGTTACCCGCAGATCCGACCAAGGAACACATCCGCCAACTTAACAGACTGATCAAGACCTTGGATCCAGATCTTCAGAGCACCCTACGTGCTCTCATCCCACGTACTCCCCGCATTGGAGATCTCTATTGCCTCCCGAAAATACATAAGGCCAACACACCAGGCCGCCCTATCGTTTCAGGCAATGGGACCCTGTGTGAGAACCTCTCTGGCTACATCGAGGGCATCTTGAAACCCATCGTACAAGGTACACCCAGCTTCTGTCGCGACACGACGGACTTCCTACAGAAACTCAGCACCCATGGACAAGTTGAACCAGGAACATTCCTCGTCACAATGGACGTCTCGGCACTCTACACCAGCATCCCCCATGACGATGGTATTGCTGCAACAGCCTCAGTACTCAACACCGACAACTGCCAATCTCCAGACGCAATTCTGCAACTCATCCGCTTCATTCTGGATCACAACGTCTTCACCTTCGACAACAAGTTCTTCATCCAGACGTACGGAACAGCCATGGGGACCAAATTCGCACCCCAATACGCCAACATCTTCATGCACAAGTTTGAACAGGACCTACTCACCGCACAGGACCTTCAACCGACGTTATACACCAGATACATCGATGACATTTTTTTCCTTTGGACCCACGGCGAAGAATCACTGAAACGACTGCATGATGACATTAATAAGTTCCATCCAACCATCAGACTCACCATGGACTACTATCCAAAATCAGTTGCATTATTGGACACACTCGTCTCCATCAAGGACGGTCACCTCAGCACTTCGCTTTACCGCAAACCCACGGATAACCTCATGATGCTCCACTTCTCCAGCTTCCACCCTAAACACATTAAAGAAGCCATCCCCTATGGACAAGCGCTCCATATACACAGGATCTGCTCAGACGAGGAGGAGCGTAACAGACATCTACAGACGTTGAAAGATGCCCTCGTACGAACGGGATATGGCACTCGACTCATCGATAGACAGTTCCAACGCGCCACAGCGAAAAACCGGACCGACCTCCTCAGAAGACAAACATGGGACACAATCGACAGAATACCCTTCGTCGTCCAGTACTTCCCCGGAGCGGAGAAACTACGTCATCTTCTTCACAGCCTTCAACACGTCATTGATGATGATGAACATCTTGCCAAGGTCATCCCCACACCCCCACTACTCGCCTTCAAACAACCGCGCAACCTCAAACGAACCATTGTTTGCAGCAAACTATCCAGTCTTCAGAACAGTGACCACGACACCACACAACCCTGCCATGGCAATCTCTGCAAGACGTGCCAGATCATCGACATGGATACCACTATTACACGTGAGAACACCACCCACCAGGTACGCGGTACATACTCGTGCGACTCGGCCAATGTTGTCTACCTCATACGCTGCAGGAAAGGATGTCCCGAAGCGTGGTACATTGGCGAGACCATGCAGACGCTGCGACAACGAATGAACGGACATCGCGCAACAATCACCAGGCAGGAATGTTCCCTTCCAGTCGGGGTACACTTCAGCAGTCAAGGGCATTCAGCCTCTGATCTCCGGGTAAGCGTTCTCCAAGGCGGCCTTCTGGACCCGCTACAATGCAGAATCGCCGAGCAGAAACTTATAGCCAAGTTCCGCACATATGAGTGCGGCCTCAACCGGGACCTGGGATTCATGTCGCATTACATTCATCCCCCACCATCTGGCCTGCAAAATCCTACCAACTGTCCTGGCTTGACACAATTCACACCTCTTTAACCTGGGGTTACCCCATCTCTGGATCTGTAAGGATTTAATCACCTGCTAATGGTCACATTCCAAGCATTGTCTGGCATCTTTGAATCTGTCTATATATGTGTTTCTGGAACAGACCTCTTCATTCACCTGAGGAAGGAGCAGCGCTCCGAAAGCTAGTGACATCGAAACAAATCTGTTGGACTTTAACCTGGTGTTGTAAGACTTCGTACTGTGCCCTCTGGTGGCAGGGACAATCATCACAATGTGCGCTTCAAAATACCTGTCCCATTTCTGGAACATAAGGCCATAAGACATAGGAGCAGAATGAGGCCATTTGGCCCAACAGGTTTGCTCCGCCGGTCAATCACAGCTGATGTGTTTCTAATCCCCAGTCTCCTGCCTTCTCCGTATAACCCTGATACCCTTATTAATCAAGAACCGATCTATCGCTCTCTGGCGTGGGGCAGCTGAGGCGCAGCAAGGTAAGAAGCACCTATTTCTTGCGGCACTATCTGCCGGAAGAGAAGTGTTTAAAAGGACAATTAAAAAGGTAAGTGTGACAGACACTTCGGACGGGGGGGGGGGGGGGGGGGGGTACAATGGGGTGGGGGGCACGGTGATCGAACAGCAAGGGAGGAGGTCTGCTCAGACCGGATGTGTGTCTGATCACAAGGTGGGGTCGGGTCAGACCAGAGGGCCTACGAAGGAACAAAGCAGAGGGTATGGGAGGCGCAGGAGTCGAGTCGGATCGGAGGGAGGAGGGTCAGGCTGGACTGGAGTGGGAGGGTCAGGCTGGACTGGAGTTGAGGGTCGGGCCGGACTGGAGTGGGAGGGTCAGGCTGGACTGGAATGGGAGGGTCAGGCTGGACTGGAGTGGGAGGGTCAGGACTGGACTGGAGTGGGAGGGCCAGTCTGGATTGGAGTGGGAGGGTCAGGCTGGACTGGAGTTGAGGGTCGGGCCGGACTGGAGTGGGAGTGTGAGGCTGGACTGGAGTGGGAGGGTCAGGCTGGACTGGAGTGGGAGGGTCAGGACTGGAGTGGGAGGGTCAGGCTGGACTGGAGTGGGAGGGTCAGGCTGGACTGGAGTGGGAGGGTCAGGATGGACTGGAGTGGGAGGGTCAGGCTGGACTGGAGTGGGAGGGTCAGGATGGACTGGAGTGGGAGGGTCAGGCTGGACTGGAGTGGGAGGGTCAGTCTGGACTGGAGTGGGAGGGTCAGGATGGACTGGAGTGGGAGGGTCAGGCTGGACTGGAGTGGGAGGGTCAGTCTGGACTGGAGTGGGAGGGTCAGGATGGACTGGAGTGGGAGGGTCAGGCTGGACTGGAGTGGGAGGGTCAGGATGGACTGGAGTGGGAGGGTCAGGCTGGACTGGAGTGGGAGGGTCAGGATGGACTGGAGTGGGAGGGTCAGGCTGGACTGGAGTGGGAGGGTCAGGATGGACTGGAGTGGGAGGGTCAGACTCTACTGGAGTGGGAGGGTCAGGCTGGACTGGAGTGGGAGGGTCAGGCTGGACTGGAGTGGGAGGGTCAGGATGGACTGGAGTGGGAGGGTCAGACTGGACTGGAGTGGGAGGGTCAGGCTGGACTGGAGTGGGAGGGTCAGGCTGGACTGGAGTGGGAGGGTCAGGATGGACTGGAGTGGGAGGGTCAGGCTGGACTGGAGTGGGAGGGTCAGGATGGATAGGAGTGGGAGGGTCAGGCTGGACTGGAGTGGGAGGGTCAGGACTGGAGTGGGAGGGTCAGGTTGGACTGGAGTGGGAGGGTCGGACTGGACTGGAGTGGGAGGGTCAGGCTGGACTGGAGTGGGAGGGTCAGGATGGACTGGAGTGGGAGGGTCAGGACTGGAGTGGGAGGGTCAGGTTGGACTGGAGTGGGAGGGTCGGACTGGACTGGAGTGGGAGGGTCAGGATGGACTGGAGTGGGAGGGTCAGACTGGACTGGAGTGGGAGGGTCAGGCTGGACTGGAGTGGGAGGGTCAGGCTGGACTGGAGTGGGAGGGTCAGGATGGACTGGAGTGGGAGGGTCAGGCTGGACTGGAGTGGGAGGGTCAGGATGGATAGGAGTGGGAGGGTCAGGCTGGACTGGAGTGGGAGGGTCAGGATGGATAGGAGTGGGAGGGTCAGGACTGGAGTGGGAGGGTCAGGTTGGACTGGAGTGGGAGGGTCGGACTGGACTGGAGTGGGAGTGTCAGGCTGGACTGGAGTGGGAGGGTCAGGCTGGACTGGAGTGGGAGGGTCAGGATGGACTGGAGTGGGAGGGTCAGGCTGGACTGGAGTGGGAGTGTCAGGATGGACTGGAGTGGGAGGGTCAGGCTGGACTGGAGTGGGAGGGTCAGGATGGACTGGAGTGGGAGGGTCAGGCTGGACTGGAGTGGGAGGGTCAGTCTGGACTGGAGTGGGAGGGTCAGTCTGGACTGGAGTGGGAGGGTCAGGATGGACTGGAGTGGGAGGGTCGGACTGGAGTGGGAGGGTCAGGTTGGACTGGAGTGGGAGGGTCAGGCTGGACTGGAGTGGGAGGGTCAGGCTGGACTGGATTGGTGGGGGTCAGGATGGACTGGAGTGGGAAGGTCAGGCTGGACTGGAGTGGGAGGGTCAGGATGGACTGGAGTGGGAGGGTCAGGATGGACTGGAGTGGGAGGGTCAGGCAGGACTGGAGTGGGAGGGTCAGGACTGGACTGGGAGGGTCTGGCTGGACTGGAGTGGGAGGGTCAGGCTGGACTGGAGTGGGAGGGTCAGGCTGGACTGGAGTGGGAGGGTCAGGCTGGACTGGAGTGGGAGGGTCAGGCTGGACTGGAGTGTGGGGGGGGTCAGGATGGACTGGAGTGGGAGGGTCAGGCTGGACTGGAGTGGGAGGGTCAGGCTGGACTGGAGTGGGAGGGTCAGGCTGGACTGGTTTGGTGGGGGTCAGGATGGACTGGAGTGGGAGGGTCAGGACTGGAGTGGGAGGGTCAGGCTGGACTGGAGTGGGAGGGTCAGGATGGACTGGAGTGGGAGTGTCAGGCTGGACTGGAGTGGGAGGGTCAGGCTGGACTGGAGTGAGATGGTCAGATTGGACTGGAGTGGGAGGGTCAGGATGGACTGGAGTGGGAGGGTCAGGCTGGACTGGAGTGGGAGGGTCAGGCTGGACTGGAGTGGGAGGGTCAGGCTGGACTGGAGTGGGAGGGTCAGGCTGGACTGGAGTGGGAGGGTCAGGCTGGACTGGAGTGGGAGGGTCAGGATGGACTGGAGTGGGAGGGTCAGGCTGGACTGGAGTGGGAGGGTCAGGCTGGACTGGAGTGGGAGGGTCAGGCTGGACTGGAGTGGGAGGGTCAGGCTGGACTGGAGTGGGAGGGTCAGGCTGGACTGGAGTGGGAGAGTCAGGATGGACTGGAGTGGGAGGGTCAGGTTGGACTGGAGTGGGAGGGTCAGGCTGGACTGGAGTGGGAGGGTCAGGCTGGACTGGAGTGGGAGGGTCAGGCTGGACTGGAGTGGGAGAGTCAGGACTGGAGTGGGAGGGTCAGGCTGGACTGGAGTGGGAGGGTCAGGCTGGACTGGAGTGGGAGGGTCAGGCTGGACTGGAGTGGGAGGGTCAGGCTGGACTGGAGTGGGAGGGTCAGGATGGACTGGAGTGGGAGGGTCAGGACTGGAGTGGGAGGGTCAGGCTGGACTGGAGTGGGAGGGTCAGGCTGGACTGGAGTGGGAGGGTCAGGCTGGACTGGAGTGGGAGGGTCAGGCTGGACTGGAGTGGGAGGGTCAGGCTGGACTGGAGTGGGAGGGTCGGACTGGACTGGAGTGGGAGGGTCGGACTGGACTGGAGTGGGAGGGTCGGACTGGACTGGAGTGGGAGGGTCAGGCAGGACTGGAGTGGGAGGGTCAGGCTGGACTGGAGTGGGAGGGTCGGACTGGACTGGAGTGGGAGGGTCAGGCTGGACTGGAGTGGGAGGGTCAGGTTGGACTGGAGTGGGAGGGTCGGACTGGACCGGAGTGGGAGGGTCAGGCTGGACTGGAGTGGGAGGGTCGGACTGGACTGGAGTGGGAGGGTCAGGCTGGACTGGAGTGGGAGGGTCAGTCTGGACTGGAGTGGGTGGGTCAGGATGGACTGGAGTGGGAGGGTCAGGCTGGACTGGAGTGGGAGGGTCAGGATGGACTGGAGTGGGAGGGTCAGGACTGGAGTGGGAGGGTCAGGTTGGACTGGAGTGGGAGGGTCGGACTGGACTGGAGTGGGAGGGTCAGGCTGGACTGGAGTGGGAGGGTCAGGCTGGACTGGAGTGGGAGGGTCAGGATGGACTGGAGTGGGAGGGTCAGGCTGGACTGGAGTGGGAGGGTCAGGATGGACTGGAGTGGGAGGGTCAGGCTGGACTGGAGTGGGAGGGTCAGGCTGGACTGGAGTGGGAGGGTCAGGCTGGACTGGAGTGGGAGGGTCAGGCTGGACTGGAGTGGGAGGGTCAGGCTGGACTGGATTGGTGGGGGTCAGGATGGACTGGAGTGGGAGGGTCAGGCTGGACTGGAGTGGGAGGGTCAGGATGGACTGGAGTGGGAGGGTCAGGATGGACTGGAGTGGGAGGGTCAGGCAGGACTGGAGTGGGATGGTCAGGCTGGACTGGAGTGGGAGGGTCAGGCTGGACTGGGGTGGGAGGGTCAGGCTGGACTGGAGTGGGAGGGTCAGCCTGGACTGGATTGGTGGGGGTCAGGATGGACTGGAGTGGGAGGGTCAGGATGGACTGGAGTGGGAGGGTCAGATTGGACTGGAGTGGGAGTGTCAGGATGGACTGGAGTGGGAGGGTCAGGACTGGACTGGAGTGGGAGGGTCAGGCTGGACTGGAGTGGGAGGGTCAGGATGGACTGGAGTTGAGGGGTCAGGCTGAACTGGAGTGGGAGGGTCAGGCTGGACTGGAGTGGGAGGGTCAGGCTGGACTGGAGTGGGAGGGTCAGGATGGACTGGAGTGGGAGGGTCAGGCTGGACTGGAGTGGGAGGGTCAGGATGGACTGGAGTGGGAGGGTCAGGCTGGACTGGAGTGGGAGGGTCAGGATGGACTGGAGTGGGAGGGTCAGGATGGACTGGTTTGGTGGGGTCAGGCTGGACTGGAGTGGGAGGGTCAGGACTGGAGTGGGAGGGTCAGATTGGACTGGAGTGGGAGGGTCAGGCTGGACTGGAGTGGGAGGGTCAGGCTGGACTGGAGTGGGAGGGTCAGGCTGGACTGGAGTGGGAGGGTCAGGCTGGACTGGAGTGGGAGGGTCAGGATGGACTGGAGTGGGAGGCTCAGGATGGACTGGAGTGGGAGGGTCAGGCTGGACTGGAGTGGGAGGGTCAGGCTGGACTGGAGTGGGAGGGTCAGGCTGGACTGGAGTGGGAGGGTCAGACTGGACTGGAGTGGGAGGGTCAGGCTGGACTGGAGTGGGAGGGTCAGGCTGGACTGGAGTGGGAGGGTCAGACTGGACTGGAGTGGGAGGGTCAGGCTGGACTGGAGTGGGAGGGTCAGGCTGGACTGGTTTGGTGGGGTCAGGCTGGACTGGAGTGGGAAGGTCAGGACTGGAGTGGGAGGGTCAGGCTGGACTGGAGTGGGAGGGTCAGGCTGGACTGGAGTGGGAGGGTCAGGCTGGACTGGTTTGGTGGGGTCAGGCTGGACAAGAGTGGGAGGGTCAGGACTGGAGTGGGAGGGTCAGGCTGGACTGGAGTGGGAGGGTCAGGATGGACTGGAGTGGGAGGGTCAGGCTGGACTGGAGTGGGAGGGTCAGACTGGACTGGAGTGGGAGGGTCAGACTGGACTGGAGTGGGAGGGTCAGTCTGGATTGGAGTGGGAGGGTCAGGTTGAACTGGAGTGGGAGGGTCAGGCTGGACTGGAGTGGGAGGGTCAGGATGGATAGGAGTGGGAGGGTCAGGCTGGACTGGAGTGGGAGGGTCAGACTGGACTGGAGTGGGAGGGTCAGTCTGGATTGGAGTGGGAGGGTCAGGCTGGACTGGAGTGGGAGGGTCAGACTGGACTGGAGTGGGAGGGTCAGACTGGACTGGAGTGGGAGGGTCAGGCTGGACTGGAGTGGGAGGGTCAGGATGGACTGGTTTGGTGGGGTCAGGCTGGACTGGAGTGGGAGGGTCAGGCTGGACTGGAGTGGGAGGGTCAGGCTGGACTGGAGTGGGAGGGTCAGGCTGGACTGGAGTGGGAGGGTCAGGCTGGACTGGAGTGGGAGGGTCATGCTGGACTGGAGTGGGAGGGTCATGCTGGACTGGAGTGGGAGGGTCAGGCTGGACTGGAGTGGGAGGGTCAGGCTGGACTGGAGTGGGAGGGTCAGGCTGGACTGGAGTGGGAGGGTCATGCTGGACTGGAGTGGGAGGGTCATGCTGGACTGGAGTGGGAGGGTCATGCTGGACTGGAGTGGGAGGGTCAGTCTGGACTGGAGTGGGAGGGTCAGGACTGGGGTGGGAGGGTCAGGCTGGACTGGAGTGGGAGGGTCAGGCTGGACTGGAGTGGGGGGGGTGTCAGGATGGACTGGAGTGGGAATGTCTGGCTGGACTGGAGTGGGAGGGTCAGGCTGGACTGGAGTGGGAGGGTCAGGACTGGAGTGGGAGGGTCAGGTTGGACTGGAGCGGGAGGGTCTGGCTGGACTGGAGTGGGAGGGTCAGGCTGGACTGGAGTGGGGGGGGGGTTCAGGATGGACTGGAGTGGGAGGATCAGGCTGGACTGGAGTGGGAGGGTCAGGCTGGGCTGGAGTGTGATGGTCAGGCTGGACTGGAGTGGGGGGGGGGAGGGGTGTCAGGCATTTGGTCCATCCAGTCTGCACCGTCCCTCTGAAAGAGCATCCTACCTCGGCCCACTCCCCAGCCCTAACCCTGCAACCCCACTTAACCTGCACATCCTTGGACATTAAGGGACAATTTTTGCATGGCTAATCCACTTATCCTGCACATCGATGTTGCTGACGGTGTAGCCTCTGGGATGCCCATGTCCCGATTACAAAATGGACACTTGCAAAGAATGCAGGAAAAATTGGACAATGCTAAGAAACAAGCAGGTGCAAGCTCTGTCTGTTGATTAGAACCTTAAACTCTCAGACAGGACAGAAACTACCAATCAATCTATATACTAATGAGCCATCTCCGGGGACAAAAGGGAAACATTTAGATACAGAATGTTAAGGCAGGCTCCCCGGCACCAGAAGAGGCTAAGACAAAGCAGACTGACAGTCACCAGGACACGCCCAGCGATCAGGGAACCACCCCTCTATTGGAGGAAAATCGATGCAACTGATTGAGAAAGTCCCAATTAATTGAGGTCAAGTTCAAGGCCCACCCAAAAGTGCGCGAAGCCCTTTTCAGTATAAAAGATATTCCCCAAGGAAGAATCTTTCTTCTTTGGCTTTGGCTCTCACCGAAGAGAGAGACCTGCCCAGCAGCTGCACCAGACCAAGTAAGTTCCAAGTTAACGCACGCTACGAGATAGACGCTCCTAGTGGCTACACTGTAAACAGCTCAACCCATCAGCCTCAGAACCGAGCAACGGCCATTGTTCCTCTGACTGAGTGGGCACCCAAAGCTAAGTATAGGCTTTAGTAATAGTGGTTGTCTAGTTTGTAGAGTTTATGCATGAGTAGATTTGACTGTGTGTAACTAAATGAGCATTGCTTTTGAACTTACTAACTGGTGTATCGAGTCATTGATCAGTATTCGGTTCTGAACCTTGTGGCGGTGTCAAAATGTACCTGGCGACTCTTGAGTAAACATAACTAAACAGAGCCAAATTAAGAGCCAAACAAAGAGAGCAACAACGGCTCAGTATATCATCATATTCGCAAGGCCTAATGTTCATGCAAAATACAGAGTTCTCATCCAAACACCCATTGTTTACAACAATGCCCACCAAATTCATTAGAATTTCATTTGTTCCAGCTCTGGGCGAAAGAACTGCCTACCTCACATTATAAATAAGCTAATCCTGTCAACCTATTTAAAGATTGCTCCTGAGGAAGGAGCAGCGCTCCGAAAGCTAGTGATATCGAAACAAACCTGTTGGACTTTAACCTGGGGTTGTACGACTTCTTACTATTTAAAGATTAGCATGGGGATGAACAAATTCACGTTGTCGCTTTCGATCTGCGCCAACAGGATGAACTGGAGATCCAATGCCCTGTGAGAACATTGATTCAATTGAAGAGAAAAGGAGCTTACAGGCAATTGGATGTGACTCGATGACGTTGTGAGCAATGTACCAATCAGCAGGCACTCGGATGTGACTCAACCTCTTCTCAACTCTTGACGAAAACAATTTCAGCCTCAACCAGTTCTGCTGAAATCTGCCACGATATCTCTGCAAACATGTCACCTGTTACTTTGTATTTATTCCTCACAGCGGTCTCGCTTTTAACCGGTAAGTTCACCGTTTACTCAACTCTTTATGTCACAGCTTTTCCGCACATGACATTCTGTCAGGCAGTGCGCTCAATACAAGAGGGTGGTGTGGGTGGTCGGACAAATAGATTGACCCCAACTTCGAAAGGTCATCCGAATTTCGCTGGTCCCAGCACGGAACACTGCTGGAAGTCGGCACATTTCCCGAGGGAATGAGAGCGGAAGAGTTGGGCTGAGATTGAAGCTCCTCTGGTGTCAGTGAATAATCTTGACAAACAGCAGACTGTCAAACCCACAGACCGTTCGGACTTTGCGCTTCCAGTTGCAGTGACTGAAGGTGACGACCGGATCTCGTTAGAAAGAACGGAATCTTTGTGTTAGAAGATTTATTTAATCCGTCCAAACATTTTCCCGTTACAACCACTGAGCTGTGGAAAATATATTTCTATTGTCTTGTCTGATCACTCTCTGAGGTTATTAGTCAGGATGACGGGACGAATCTGCGGTATAGACTCAGTGAATTCGCATTGTTTAATTTAAAATCACTCTTGGTTCTTACAGGACATTGTCGAGGAGATTCCGTTTCACAGACACCGGCTGCAGTCACAGTGAGTGAAGGAGATGATGTTCAGTTGTTCTGTAATTATACAGCTACAAGCACGAACACTTATTACCTATTTTGGTACCGCAAGTATCCCAGCGGATCCATGGAGTACCTGCTGCAGATTAGTAAATACACCGGGAACACAGAGAGATCCCCAGGGGACCGTTTTTCAGCGGAGCTCAATTATACAATCCGCACCGTCCGGCTGAGCGTGACTAATACAGAGCTGACAGACTCCGCGGTGTATTACTGCGCGCTGAGACCCACAGAGACACAGAGCTGGGCTGAACGTGTACAAAAACTGTCACCACTCAGCATAACAGAGCGTTAGGCAAACACTGTGATGAGCGGCGAGTCTGAAATGGAGCCTGAAATCGAGGTGATATCTCAACTTTTCAATTCTAACATACACTTTTAGCACTAATAAATTTATTGCCAAAATAAAGCAATGGAAGGGGGCAGTTTGGAGAATGAAAATTAGAATATTTATAGAGCTTCAGGTTCCAAAGTGTTTCACCGTCACTGTTACAACACAATGTAGGAAACCCAGCAGACAATTGGACTCAGCATATCATCCCATACAGTAATGTTTAATCGTCTTGCTGTTACAGTAATTGTGATTGGTGGATGGATATTGGACAGGGCGTCTCTCCTGCTCTTTTTTTGGAAATGGTGGCCATGCGATGTAAATACCTCCATTGGTATGTGTTTCACTGTGTCTGCTTCGCACAGAGATACATTCCGGAGGAAGGCAGTGTCCTCAATTTAACATATCATCCAGAGGCCAGAAACTCTGAGAGTGCAGCATTCCCTGAGGAATGCACCGTCTCCTCGATAAATTCCAGGATTGTTGTTCCGGACGGACTGCCCGTGTCCTGTTGAGCGGGAAGAACCTCTGAACAGACTGGAGACAGAATCCTGGAAAATCCCAGGAGGTGGTGACCACTCATTTATCCAATCCGGGAAAAGGAGACTGGAATAAAGAAAGGGAAATTAATAGCAAATTAATGATCCCCATGGGAAAAGGAGGAGAATTAATTTAACCCCTGGAGTAAAATATGACTTGGCAAGCGAAAGTAAGACTTTTACTGATGTCGCCCCTGTTACCCACTCTGGATGGCCGAAAGCATGTTCAAACCTCAGGAACTTCATTTCCACTGCAGTCGGTGTCGTGATGTCGGAGATATTATTAACACAGAGGGCTTTGGGAATGTTTAATTCTCCGACAGAAAGTGTTGTCACCCTAATGCTTGAGCAAAGGGATTTGAGAGTCTAGGCATTTCCCTGGTTACCTTGTCGCAAATAGTAACCAGAACATTCTGTAACGAATTGGTGGACATCCCTTTCTCTTTCTCTTTCTCTCTGATATATTGAGGAATCACATTGATTAGAAACCTGCTAAATCTTAGTCAGACCACCCAGTGATATTGGAATAAAACTATTTATTATGTTCACTGTCTCAGTCTCCACTGCCACCCTTCACACCCTCCAGGTACCATCATCGCTGGTTGACCACGGGCTTCCATTAGATTGACCCATGATTATGTTTGACTGCAGTGGTTTCAATTGCCTCCTGCAGTTTGGTTGACGAGAAAACTCTCCAGCTCTTACGACCTGTCATTGAGCATAATGGAAGAGTTTACAAGCTGATCATCAGTCGGTTTAACCAGGCTACGAACCAGAAAGTCCTGAAGTGGGACTGGATTTCAGAGCCTCAGGACCAGAAACGAGCTCTGTGCGAGAGCTTCTGTAAGTCATACATAGGTTCTTGCCCTAAATACATGAAATGGCGCGAAGCACAGATATTTCCTGTGCTCCTCAGCTGTCAGTTGTAACGGCGGTGAACTGACGCCTCTGTAAGTTTTGAACACAGATACAGTATTAGCGCGCCATCCAGTGGAGTGTTGTCTGTGAAACATCGATTCTAAATTTATCCTCGAATATGGGGGGATTTTTATTGCGACAGATTATCACGGGTTTTATCACTTTGATTATTTTATCACAGCATCTGATAGATTTTTCATTGCATTACCGGATCCGCTCTGTGTCTCACTGTGTCTGCTTCACACAGAGATACATTCCGGAGTCCTGGGCCGCGCTCTCATCTATAGATATTGTCCACCGGGCTCCGCTCTGTGTCTTACTGTCTCTGCTTCACACAGAGATACATTCCGGAGTCCTGGATCGCGCTGCCATCCATAGATATGGTATTGGACTTCTTTGTTCTGTTAAAGGACAGGGTGTAGCGTCCTTTGGTCTGATTCCCCTGGTAAATGGAGGCGATAAATGTGGGAGCTCTCTGTCAGTGTCTGTCTGTACCAGACTATGGAATAGCCATAACCAATGGAGAGCCGACAGTTCATTTCAGCCCGATCCCCTGCCCGAGACAACTCCTGCTAAGGGTGGGAGCTCTGATCCTCACACTGAACGGCTACCAAGAATCACGCATAAACCACACGGCATGAAGAGATTGTTAAAACAATGCATCAGATAAGAAAATGAACTCACCCAACATCAGCAGCATCAGAGCTCCAGCTGGAAACAGCTCTTTCCTGGGGTTTCTGGTCATGATGATGATGGTGGACAAAAGGCGGATGAATCCGGGTCTGATTTCCAGACTGGGACTTGCTGCCGAGTCCGGGACTGAATGCTGTGCGGGTGAGGAGAGGGAGAGCTTTACATTCTCCCCCTGAATGTGAGACTGATGGGCCATATTGTCACCGATTGGACTATTATGGGATGTCGTTATCTGCCGTTACTCACGGTGCCACTGTGCGATTTGTTGTTTCTCAATTCATGGACCACGCGAATCGTCACTGATTCCAACCCTCTCTGCTTCCTGTGTGTAACAGCAGGTTAACATGATTCATATAGTCAGTGCTCTGTTGTCTTTATAACAGAACAGAACCGTTCGTTATCTTCGAATCATAGAGTTTGACAGTCCAAAAAGAGGACATTCGCTCAGTACATATGTACTGTCTCGCATAAAGAGTTATCCACTGATTAATCATGATTGTTTCCATATATTTCATCATTTTAAAATTTCTATTTACTGGTCAGATATTTCTTCCTTAAACTGAGGATAGATTATGTTCCCGGCCCTGTTTCTCGTGCACTTGCTCCAGTTGCTGAAGTCTCTGCTCAGGATTATTGTCTCTTCACCTTTCCCAATCCCTCCCACACTGTCTGTGAAGTTAATACCAAACGAAAGAAGAGTCACAGAACCGATCCACGTGTTTGAACAGCATTTCCATCAGTGATCTGTACATATTTATGTGTGTCTGTATCTGTTCGAATATCTGCAACGCTGTTGATAAAACCGGGATCCTTTACCTCTTTAACGTCATCAGCAACGTGTCAAATTTCTGCATCGAACCCTGAATGCTTTCTCCTCTTTGACTCATTCAAATTATATTTACTTCTTAGTTCCTTCCTCGTTCTATCTACTTTATGTGTGTATATGATATAAACAGACACAACATTTATGGTTGTACTTTAGATCATCAGCTCTGTTGTTTGGTGGTTATTTAATGCAGGAAAAGATATGCTGGAGCAGACATACAGATTCCTGCACCATTGCATTGTTTACAGAACCAATGATAGGAAGAGGCCAGACGCAGTGATGTCTCCACCAGCACAATCGGTTCAGATCGAGAGCAGCAAACGGAAGTTGTGCGGTGGACACCGCAGTCTCTAAACTGAGCAAACTGTGCGGCGGTTACCAGCTGCCGTCACAAGTGCTGGAGCGGAAATAGCGACCACCCCGGAAGTCTGTGACCACCCTGCACCTGCTCGCTGCTCAAGTGACTGAGAACAAAGTGTGGGAGTGATATGAACGGCCCTGAACCATAGAGATTTAGGGAACGGAATGAGGGTTCAGTTTTCCTGTGTTTATTTGAAAACGCTGTCCCAATCGACTTTCACACCCCACATTACCCATGCTGCTTTCCCTTCACAATTCTCTTTTGAAAGTTGCCGTTGAATCTTCTTCCTTCGCCATTTCATGCGTGGAATTACGGACGGTACCATATCGTAACGTAATAAATAAAATATCTGCTGCTTTTGGAAACAATTAGTTGTGTTCTATACTACCCAAAATACATAATTTTAGAACATCGTTTGAGTGTCGCTTCTACTTTCTTTGTTAAAAACAATGAAGGCAAGCATCTCTAGCCTTGTGCAAAGATGTGCCTCATGCCTCCTATTCTGATATACAACCCGCACTTTCTCCGACGCCTTAACAATAAAGAACAAAGAACAATACAGCACAAAAACGGGCCCTTCGGCCCTCCAAGCCTGTGCCGGTCATGATACCAACCTTTGTTCCTACTTTGTCCTGCACAGGTTTTGGACAGAGCCGGTCAGCAAATAATTCAACAGGTTTCGCGTCACATTTAGAATCATCTGACATAAACATCAACAGCACTATAAGCTGAGTGTAAGAAGCTCCAATTTGCGTTTCTGGGAAACATTCGTATCTTGTGTGTTTCCGTGCACGCGGAGTTCATTCAATGGCCGCATTCTAACAGCAATGAGATAAATCCGGCAGCAGAGGGCGCCATGTTCAAGCAGGGGCGTGATGACGTCATGCGACGGAACTGTCAAAGCCGATAGGTTTGGGAGACGAGGCGATGTCATAATGGGTTTGGTAGCCTGGGTGATGTCACAATGGGCCTGGTCCCCTGCAGTGTGTGGGTGGAACAATGAGCTGAACAGAGCCCGGGTTCCCTCTCTCCTCTCAATCTCTGCCTCATCCCATTCCCATTCACTCACAGAGATTCAGCCAGACATGTTTCGGCTAATACTGGCGGCGCTGTTGGGCGGTAAGTACTGGATAATGTTCACCATGCCTGATTAGCTGATAATAGATTGTAATAATTAATGATCAGAAATGTCTATCTGATGGGTAGAGTAGAGCTTCCACAAACTCACACATTTGCAAACAAATTTAGGTATCTTATGTTTAAACTCTTGATATTTAATTCCGCCACTATCGCAGGCTAACAATACGCAGATCCAGTAACTCAGTCACCGATGACAAAACCCGGGGCAGAAGGGGATTCGGTGCAGTTGCATTGTCAATATTCAGAGCCGGGCACTCGCTACGCCCAATGGTATCAGCAGCAAACGGCACAGCCATCAATCTGGATTATTCGCAATATAATAACTCTGAAGAAAGATGCAGTTTCAGACGATATCTGGCACTGCTGACAAGTCTGAACAGAACGGTTACCTCAATATAAGCGCCCTCAGTATGGAGGACGGGGCGGTCTATTACTGTGCAATGAGGCACAGCGTTGTATATAACATAACACGCCGTAGAAAAACATTAGCGAGTATTTACTGGACAGCCAAGCTTTATTTAGTGTCATTGCTTGCGGGAATAATTTCACGAAAGCAGTCAGGTCTATCTATTGCAGTTATATTGCTGTCTCTGTTCTTGTACAAGTCAACACAGAGACAGTTTGGTAAATCATAAGGCTCATCTCCATGCGGCGATTTCTACAGTAAATTTAAACATGGAAGACCCACGTACTAGCAGAGGTAGTGAAAACTATCTGATGTGGAGCTAATAATACCGACAATTATGGATAATATTTCCAAAACTTAAGGCAGCACGGTAGCCTTGTGGATAGCACAATTGCTTCACAGCTCCAGGGTCCCAGGTTCGATTCCAGCTTGGGTCACTGTCTGTGCGGAGTCTGCACATCCTCCCCGTGTGTGCGTGGGTTTCCTCCGGGTGCTCCGGTTTCCTCCCACAGTCCAAAGATGTGCGGGTTAGGTGGATTGGCCATGATAAATTGCCCTTAGTGTCCAAAATTGCCCTTAGTGTTGGGTGGGGTTACTGGGTTATGGGGATAGGGTGGCGGTGTTGACCTTGGGTAGGGTGCTCTTTCCAAGAGCCGGTGCAGACTCGATGGGCCGAATGGCCTCCTTCTGCACTGTAAATTCTATGAAATTCTATGAAATTAACTCAGGTGGACCAAACGCCACTGAGTCTCGGCCATCCCATCCTGTAATGAATCTAAAAATGTGAGAAAGTCTGAAATGCGCAATAACCATTTCAATAGAGCATCACAAAGCAAAACGATTATTATTTTCGTGCAGGACCATGTGACGTTTTGGTGTATAGTTTAGCCTTCAACAAAAATATAATTTTTTTGGTCGATGTTGATCGATGTTGACCATTTCTGCCCAATGAAAAGGCGCCATCCAGGTTAGGGGCAGACTTCACCTGCTGAGAGACGGAGGGGCAGGTCCCAAGGTGAGTGCAACAACATCCCAGGGGCTATGTCGACTCCACCAGTTAAAAAAACCCTGAAGCGCCGCTGATGTGAATTTGTGCTGTCCCTACAGATCCTCACACTTGCTGCATTCACGCAGCTGTTGATCAATCTGCCCCGACAGCTCCTCCAAACACATCTTTTCATTCTTTGTTTCTTCCATTCCTCCAACAGAGAGCTGGCACAGACACGGCAGCCGGAATGGCCTCATTCTGTGGTGTAATCATTCTCTGATTCGATTCTAACCTCACCCTGTGGCCAGGAACACAAGGCCTTTTCTCATTTAATCTCTCCTGACTTGCGCATTATCAGAGCCCTTTCCTGTTGTTCTGTTTCCTCCCTCCGGGATTTCACTTGGTTAATACATCCTACATTTCTAACCTGTCCCAGTTTAAATGAAAGGTGATAGTGAAAGACGAGCTTTGTTGTCCTGTCGGCTAAGGCCGCCTGGCTCCCTGAGTTGTTCAAGTATTTTCCGCTTTCTCCGCAGATGTTAGATCGAATTTCGATGCCAATGACAGTCTGCTTAGGTTATTTTTGAGGGTCTCGTTGGTCTAGGACTGTGATTCTCGCTTCGGGTGTCTCGGTGTCGAAATTTGCGAGAAATCCCGCCTTCAAATCTCGGATGAGCCCTTTGATGCTGTTTTCTGTTGGTCACGCGACATGTTTTCTTCATTTCTTTGCGGCGCAGACGGCGGGATTCATTCACATGGGGTTAGCTTTGAGAAGCTGAGCTCACTCTGCAGGGAGCCAGTACGTTCCCGAGGAAATCGAGACATTTTCGAAAAGCTTGTCTATGTGTGGACATTCACTTACCTCTATTGACTAATTCCAGTGGATTCAGGCAGCTCTCTGTCAGTTTCATTTTATTCAGTTCAACAACATCAGACTGTGTAATCTCTCTTCCCCCTCCACCATCTGTTTCCATCAACATATTTTCATTCCTTCCATTGCTCCCCTCCCCCCGCCCATAAAATCCTGCTTGAGCAATCTGATCCCTGTTGCCAATTGTTCTCTGACACAGTGCTTACTTTGTTCTCCCATTAACACATTGTGACCTCTTAATGCGCCATCAGCACCTTTCTTAGCCTTGATTAGCCTCATTTACATTGCCTTTTTCTTTCTGTCCGAGACATTTTCGTCATTTTCCACCTATTGCTGACCACTCTATTGAGGCCCAATAGGGCACCCCCCCCCCACCCAGCCCATCCACAATAGGCTGAATCTGACCCCATTTCCAGTTCTCCAGCTTTGACAAAGAGTCACCCAGACGCGGAACGACAGCTGCCATCTCGCTCCACAGAGGCTGTCAGACCTGCTGAGATTGTCCAGTATTTTCTGTTTTTGTTTCAGAATGAAGCATCCGCAGTAAGTTGCATTTGTCGTTCATTTAGACATGTTTGAGATGGTGAATAAGTATGTTCATCTGCATTTGTAAATGCATGAAATTATGTTGTGGGTGTACTAGCTCCGAATATCCAAAATAGGAAGATCCTTTTCTTCTCATTGCCTGTCGAAAATTCAGTACTTGTGACTTAATGTGGAATTTATTTGAGTGGCTCATGAGAGACTAAACCTCATAATCCTCGAACATACGAGATCGGGGAACAAAAGTACTTTGTGCAAACATTCCTCACACAACATGAGAAGCACTTGATGTTTCTACCCGGTATGGACCCGGGGACCTTTCGCATGTTAGGGGAATGTGCTAACCACTACACTACCGAAACCGCTGGCGGTGCAGTAATCAATGGACTTGTGAAATGTTCAACCTCACTGTGTTGCCGCCTCTTCTCATGGTTCGGCTGAGATGCCATGTCACTTATTACAAGAAGACAGCCGTTTCTTTAAAACCGATGTCTCAACTTATAAAACAATCAGGAATGGAACTTTACAGACCTGAAGATAAGTTATGTTTTGCTTGAAGTGGAAGTTAAATTGAGAAGGCAGGGCTTTCGTAAATAACCACAACCGATACGAGAATGGAAGATGTCCTGCTCACTTTGCTCTGCATCAAGAATCAGCTGTCCCACCCACTGAGTTAAAGCGCAGGCCAAAATTCAGAAGTCCGAGCCAGCCAGGAGTCGAACCTGGGATCTCCTGATTCGCAGTCAAGCGCGTTATCCATTGCGCCACTGGCCCATTCGAGTGCACGCATTTGGCTGTTTCCCGTTGATGAAGACCAGTTACGAGATAGTCTGCAGCAGACTAAACTGGGAGTACGAGATGTTTCTGCGCGGTTTCGAACCGGTGACTTTTCGCGTGCAAAGCGAATTTGATAACCACTACACTACAGAAACAGTTGGCAACTAACGGACGTGTACAATGTTCAACCTCACTGTGTTGCTGCAGATTCGCATGGCGAGGCTGAGAGGCCAGGCCAGGCCACTTGTTACAAGACGACAGCTGTTTATTTAAAAAAAACAGATGTTTCAACATATAAAACCATGAGATGCAGAAATGATATCGAACTGAACATAAGTTCTATTTTGCTTAGCTCGGTCTTAGATTTGTGCCCTGTGGTCTCGAGGTATGGTTCTCGTTTACGGATTTTTAATCAATGCGAGCGGTCGTGGGTTTGAATCCAGGACAAGCCCTTTACTCCAGGTCAGACATTATGAATTGTTTGCGACGCTGACGGCGGCGTTGGTTTGCATTGGCTCACTCTGAAAAAGGTTTCTCAGGACTCGGGATGTTTCCGTCGTTTCTCTCCCCACAGATGATGCTCGAGGGAGACAGTGTCTGAGCTGGAGTGCGTTTGGATAGAATTGATGCTCCAGATCTGCGTTAACTTCACAGGGACGTGACCCATCTAATCCACAGAGCCAAAGTGGAGAATTGACCTGACGTGGAGAGCTGCATCTTAACGCTGACCTCCCGGACCTCGGCCTCTTGAAATGTTCCAAAGAAGCTCAACAAACACTCGAAGAACAGCAGCGCATCTTTCCACTGGGCACTTTACAGCTTTCACACTCAGAGTGTGTGCAACAGTCTCACACTGTAAATGCTGCCCCCATTCTGTGTGTCCTTCCATCGCAGATTTGGGTTTGAATCTTGTTTCCACTTGTTCTTTGCATCCGGGCGGTAGTTGTTGTGAGCTGGCACAGACACAGCGGCTGGAATGGCCTCATACTGTGGTGTAATTATTCTCTCATTCGACGCTCACCTCACTCTGTGGCCAGGGAACCCTAGGCCTTTTCTCATTTAATGTCTCCTGACTTGCACCCTGTCACAGCCCTTTCCTGTTGTTCTGTTTGCTCCCTCCGGGATTTCACTTGGTTAAAACGTCCGACATTTCTAACCGGTCCCATTTTAATGAAAGGTGATGGTGAAAGACGAGCTTTGTTGTCCTGTCGACAAATCCCGCCTGACTCGCTGAGTTGTTCCAGTATTTTCCGCAGATGTTAGATCGACTTTCGATGGCAATAACAGCGTGCTTCTGTTACTTTCCCAGGGCTCGTTGGTCGAGGGGTATGATTCTCGCTTTGGGTGTCTCGGTTTCGAAAGTTGCGCGAGATCCTTGGTTTAAATCCCGGACGAGCCCTTTGATGAGATTTTCTGTTGGTCAAGCGATATGTTTTCTTCATTTCTTTGCGGCGCATTCGGCGGGATTCATTCACACTGGGTTTCGTTTGAGAAGCTCAGCTCACACAGCAGGGAACCAACACGTTCCCGAGACAATCGAGACATTTTCTAAAAGCTTGTCTGTGATTAGACATTCACTTACCTCTATTGACTCATTCCAGTGGATTCAGGCAGCTCTCTGTCTGTTTCATTTTATTCAGTTCAACAACATCAGACTGTGTAATCTCTCTTCCCCCTTCACATCTGTTTCCATCACCTTATTTTCATTCCTTCAATTGATATGTTTTACCCTCAGCATTGCCCCCCTCCCCCAGCCCATACCATCCTATATGAGCAATCTGATCCCTGTCGCGAATTGTTCTCTGACATCCTGCTTACTTTGTTCTGCTATTAACACATTCTGATCTCTTGAGGCGCCACTATCAGCACCTTTGTTAGCCTTGATTAGCAACATTAACATTCCCTTTTTCTTTCTGCCCGAGACATTGTCGTCATTTTCCACCTATTGTTGACCACTCTATCGAGGCCCAATAGGGCACCCCAACCCCCGCCCATCCACAATAGGCTGAATCTGACCCAATTTCCAGTTCTCCAGCTTTGACAAAGAGTCACCCAGACCCGGAACGACAGCTGCCATCACGCTCCACAGAGCCTGTCAGACCTGCTGAGATTGTCCAGTATTTTCTGTTTTTGTTTCAGAATGAAGCATCCGCAGTAAGTTGCATTTGTCGTTCATTTAGACATGTTTGAGATGGTGAATAAGTATGTTCATCTGCATTTGTAAATGCATGAAATTCTGTTGTACTAGCTCCGAATATCCAAAATAGGAAGACCATTTTCTTCTCATTGCCTGTCGAAAATTCAGTACTTGTGACTTAATGTGGAATTTATATTAATGGCTCATGACAGACTAAATCTCATAATCCTCGAACATACGAGAACGGGGAACAAAAGTACTTTGTGCAAACATTCCTCCCACAACATGAGAAGCACTTAATGTTTCTGCCCGGTATGGACCCGGGACCTTTCGCATGTTAGGGGAATGTGCTAACCACTACACTACAGAAACCGCTGGCGGTGCAGTAATCAATGGACTTGTGCAATGTTCAACCTCACTGTGTTGCCGCCTCTTGTCATGGTTCGGCTGAGAGGTCATGTCACTTATTACATGAAGACAGCCGTTTCTTTAAAACCGATGTCTCAACTTATAAAACAATCAGGAATGGAACTTTACTGACCTGAAGATAAGTTATGTTTTGCTTGAAGTGGAAGTTAAATTGAGAAGGCAGGGTTTTCGCAAATAACCACAATCGATACGAGAATTGAAGATGTTCTGCTCACTTTGCTCTGCATCAAGAATCAGCTGTCCCACACAGAGTTAAAGCGCAGGCCAAAATTCTTAAGACCGAGACATCCAGGAGTCGAACCTGGAATCGGCTGATTCGTTGTCAGACGCGTAAACGATTGCGCCACTGGCCCATACGGATGAATGCATTTGGTTGTTTCTCGTTGATGAAGACCAGTTACGAGATTGAGGTAATATTCAGCAACAGACGAAACTAGAAGTACGAGATGTTGCTGCCTGGTTTCGAACCGGGGACTTTTCGCGTGTTAGGCGAATGTGATAACCACTACACCACAGAAACAGCTGGCGGCCAACGGACGTGTACACTGTCCAACCTCACTGTGTTGCTGCAGATTCGCATGGTGAGGCTGAGAGGCCACGTCACTTATTACAGGACGGCAGCTTTTTTTTTTTAAAACAGATGTTTCAACATATAAAACCATGAGATGTAGAAATTATATCGATCTTGACATAAGTTATATTTTGCTTAAGCTCCGTCTTCAATTTGTGCTCTTTGGTCTCAAGGTATGGGTCTCGTTTAGGATTTTCAATCAATGCCCCTGCGAGCGGTCGTGGGTTTAAATCCAGGACAAGCCCTTTACTCCAGGTCTGACATTATGAATTGTTTGCGATGCTGACGGCGGGGTTGATTTACATTGGCCCACTCTGAAAAAGATTCCTCAGGACTCGGGATGTTTACATCGTTTCTCTCCCCACAGATGATGCTCGAGGGAGAGAGTGTCTGAGGTGGAGTGCGTTTGGATAGAATCGATGCTCGAAAAGATGCACACGCATCTTTTGTTTCTTTGTTTGTTCCATTGCGCTAACAGAGAGCTGGCACGGACACAGCAACCCGAATGGCCTCATTCTGTGGTGTAATTATTCTCTGATTCGATGCTAACCTCACTCTGTGGCCTCGGGCCCAAAGCCTTTTCTCATTTAATCTCTCCTGACTTGCACCCGGTCAGAGCCCTTTCCTGTTGTTCTGTTTGCTCCCTCCGGGATTTCACTTGGTTCAAACGTCCTACATTTCTAACCGGTCCCGGTTTTAATGAAAGGTGATGGTGAAAGACGAGCTTTGTTGTCCTGTCGACAAATGCCGCCTGACTCCCTGAGTTGTTCCAGTATTTTCCGTTCTCCTCAGATGTTAGATGGACTTTCGATGGCAATGACAGTATGCTTCCATTGTTTGCGAGGGCTTAGTTGGTCTAGGAGTATGATTCTCGCTTTAGGCGTCTTGGTGTCAAAACCTGCGAGAGGTCGCGGGTTCAAATTCCGGACAAGCCCATTGGTGAGGTTTTTTTGTTGGTCAAGCGACATATTTTCTTCATTTGTTAGCGGCGCAGACGGCGGGATTCATTCACATTGGGTTTGCTTTGAGAAGCTGAGCTCACGCTGCAGGGAATCAATACGGTCCCGAGAAAATCGGGACATTTTCGAAAAGCTTGTCGTTGTGTGGACCGAATCCCTCAACAGGCCCAAAACCACCTTCGCGTACGGAAGGCCAAGCCTCGTGCAACTGACAGTATTGCACAGAGTGCATCTGACAAGAAGCACAATAAGGTGGTGGAGGACAAATGGTAACGGTGTCAGGGAGGCGCAGCCAACCACACCTGCATGTTCTGGATATGCCCCTTACTTGACGGATTTTGGGCAGCCTTCATTGAGGCAATGTCCAAGGTTGTGAGGGTGGACCCGTGCCCGCGGAATGGCAGTATTCGGGGTATCGAACCAGCCAAAGCTATTCATGGGGAAAGGGGTCGACCCCCTTGCCTTTGCTTCCCTAATCGCCCACCGAGGAATCCTGCTCAGCTGACGATCAGCAGCATGACTCACAACAGCAGACTGGCTGGCAGACGTGTCGCAATTTCTCCACCTGGAGTAAATAAAATTTGCCATTTGAGGGTCGGAGGAGGGCTTCCAAAACGCGAGGAGAGAATTCACCACGTGTTCCAACACCGTTCCGAAGCCAACAGCCAAAAGAGCGAGGGGAGGGTAAGTTTGTGTATGATCAAAGAACACAGAAAATTACAGCACAGGAACAGGCCCTTCGGCTTCTCACTCTGCGGTCTGTTTAGCACAGTGCTAAACCACTGGCTTTGAAAGCAGACACAAGGCAGCCAGCAGTATGGTTCTATTCCCGTACCAGCCTCCCCGAACAGGCGCCGGAATGTGGCGACTCGGGGCTTTTCACAGTAACTTCATTTGATGTCGTCTTATGACAATAAGCGATTTTCATTTCATTCATTATCTAAACCTTTCGCCTATTTTCCAAGGATCGACTTCCCTCTGTTCCCCGCCCATTCATATATCTGTCCAGATGCATCGTAAATGATGCTATCGTGCCCGCCTCTACCACCTCCAGGCACCCACCACCCTCTGCATTAAAACTTTTCCAGGCACATCTCCCTTAAACATTTCCCCTCTCACCTAGAAATCGTGACCGCTTGTAATTGACACCCCCACTCTTGGAAAAAGCTTGTTGCTATCCATCCTGTCCATACCCCTCATAATTTTGTAGACCTCAATCAGGTCCCCCCTCAACCTCCGTCTTTCCAACGAAAACAATCCTAATCTACCCAACGTTTCTTCATAGCTAGCACCCTCCATACCAGGCAACATCCTGGAGAACCTCCTCTGTACCCTCTCTAAAGCATCTACATCCTTCTGGTAATGTGGCGACCAGAACTGCACGCAGTATTCCAAATGTGGTCTAACCAAAGTCCTAAACAACTGTAACATGACCTGCTGACTCTTGTATTCAATACCCCGTCCGATGAAGGCAAGCATGCTGTCTGCCTCCTTGACCACTCTATCGATCTGCGTTGCCACCTTCAGGGTACAATGGACCTGAACTCCAAGATCAATTTTCCCCAGGACTCTTCTGTTGACCGCTCTTGAATTGAATCTTCCAAAATGCATCACTTCGCATTTGTCTGGATTGAACTCCATCTTCCATTTCTCTGCCCAACTCTCCAATCGATCTATATTTTGCTGTATTCTCTGACAGTCCCCCTCGCTATTTGCAACTCCACCAATCTTAGTATCATCTGCAAACTTGCTAATCAGACCACCTATACCTTCGTCCAGATCATTTATGTATATCACAAACAACAGTGGTCCGAGCACGGAATCCTGTGGAGCACCACTAGTCACCTTTCTCCATTTTGAGACACTCCCTTCCACCACTACTCTCTGTCTCCTGTTGCCCAGCCAGTTCTTTATCCATCTAGCTAGTACACCCTGAACCCCATTCGACTTCGCTTTTTCCATTAACCTGCCATGGGAAACTTTATCAAACGCCTTACTGAAGTCCATGTATATGACATCTACAACCCTTCCCTCATCAATTAACTTGGTCACTTCCTCAAATAATTTTATTAAGTTTGTAAGACATGGCCTTCCCTGCACAAAACCATGCTGCCGATCACTGATAAGTCTATTTTCTTCCAAATGTGAATAGATCCTATCCCTCAGTATCTTCTCCAACAGTTTGCCTACCACTGACGTCAAGCTCACAGGTCTATAATTCTCTGGATTATCCCTGCTACCCTTCTTAAACAAAGGGACAACATTAGCAATTCTCCAGTCCTCCGGGGCCTCACTCGTGCTCAAGGATTCTGCAAAGATAACTGTTAAGGCCCCAGCTATTTCGTCCCTCGCTTCCCTCAGTAACCTGGGATAGATCCCATCCAGACCTGGGGACTTGACCACCTTAATGCCTTTTAGAATACCCAAAACTTCCCCCTTCCATATGCCGACTTGACCTAGAGCATTTTAACATCCATCCCTAACCTCAACATCCGTCATGTCCCTCTCCTTGGTGAACACCGATGCAAAGTACTCATTAAGACTCTCACCCATTTCCTCTGACTACGCATAAATTCCCCCTTTTGTCTTTGAGTGGACCAATCCTTTCTCTAGTTACCCGCTTGTTCCTTATATACGAATAAAAGGCTTTGGGATTGGTCTGTGTGTGAGGGTGGGTGGAGGGGGGGGGGGGGGCGGGGGTGACGGGACGGAACGAACGAGACAGCAGAGAACAGATAGGGAGGGGATGAGATTTGGAGGGAGGCTCGGGAGAGAGGAGGGGAGGCTGGAGCAACGCCAGAACGGATAATGGGGGCCGAGAGCAAGGCCACAAAGACCAGAACTCCTAAAGAAACACCGAAAACGAGACGAGGGGTGGGGGGCGGAGGGGGCGGGGGGGGGGGGTGATTGTAGGGGATCACGGCCAATCTACAAAGTGGGAGAAGAGAAGGCGAAGGGGAAAGAGCTGCATATATGTAAATAGATGACAATCGCCTATTGTATGATATCTGATCGAATAAAGTATCTTTAAACAACAAAAACGGGGGGCAGAGATGGTCAATGAGTGGGGGGGGCGGGGGTGGGTGTAAAGTTCTTGAATATTGTAATCGCTTCGCATACCCTTGTCTATTGTACAATGTATGAAATAAAAAACTGCAATAAAAACATTTTTTAAAAATTGTTACATCTGCCATTGAGCGTGCAGTAAATAAAAGTGGTTTGTTCGACCACTCTGCCTGCTATTTCGTATGTACCTCATGTTACTTCCGAATGCTGGAGTATACACTTTGTCTTGTAAATGGTTTATTTTGTTCAGGACCATGAACTATTGTGGCTGTAACATCTTTGTAAACAAGCATGATTGCAGATTCTGCCTAATTCTGGATATATTAATAGTCCTTAACTTGATCATGAAGCACTGTTCAACCTAAAGCAACTCGTGATAATGGCGAAGGGAAAAGTGAGCAACTTCTTCAGCTCATTTCGGAACTTGGTCTGGGCTACTGCATAGATGAAGGTGTTGTTGCAGGAACTGAGTAACTGAAGCATGTTGGTCGTTTCTAGAAAGATGAAGTGTGGGTCGTTGAAATCCAGACCGGTGAAGTAGGCCTCAGCTGTAACACGAACGTATAGGAAATGTCCAACATATGTGACCCAGAGGAGGAGGAAGCTGAGCGAGATGGCGAAGAGCAGGACAATCGACTACTTGCGATTGGCAATCGCTGGATCTCCGTCACTCGCGGAGCCCTTCAGCCTCCTGCGGGCTCTGCTGGCTTCTACAATGTGTCTTACAGTCAGGGCGTTGAGCAGCAGAATGAAGAAGAACGGGAGAAAGGGGGTTAATATGTGGTCGAGCCAGTCATAGGCTTGCCACGATGGTATAGTGTAATAGCTGGATTTAATATCACAGAACCAGGGCACCCCGTCCAATATGTACAGGGGCTGGTAGGTGAAGTAAAAGGGGACGTTCTTGACGTAGCTCAGGGTAATGGCCATTCCGATGACCAGCAGTGCGGTTTTCTCGGTGCAGTATCTGGTCTTCAGTTTCTGATAGCAGATGGAGACAAAACGGTCGAAGGTGAAGGCCATGGTCAGCCAGACTGAACCATTGCGGGTCGCATACAGGAGCACGGTGCTGACAGCGCATCCGGGGGTGATCGATAGGACACTGTATCTGAAGTAAATGCCACCAATCCGGCTCAAGATAACAGAGGTGACCATGACAAGGAGGTTAGTCACTGCTATCGCTACCAGGTAGTAGGTGATACACCGAGACAGTCCGCACCGTCCTCGGGATAGGATGATGATCGCCACCAAGTTGGCTGTAATAGAGAAAAGACAAGCGTCACTGAGCAGATTCCAAAAAACAGCTACTCCCTGGTCCATTCCGCTGCTGAATCCCTCCTGACCTGCCCATTTCGCACCTCCAGATTTCAATTAATCCAAAGGCATTACTACTTGATGCTAATCCAATGCTGGATTAAACGTTTGTCAATTCACAGAATATCGCAATCAGCCCCTGCAACAAACTCCGCTCTCCACTGGGTCCATTCCCGTGGCTGGCCCTCTTCTGAAGTTACAGACCATTTACAATATTCAATTCCTGCTTGACCGTGGGCTGAACTTCCAAACGCCCACATTCCCAAACCGACCAGAGGCCCGGACACTGCAAACTTCTACATTTCTCCACAGCCCATTGTATCGCCCGTCTGAAAGTCTGCCTTAGCTGAAGAGCTACTCAAACCCTTATTGACCACTTTCATATATCTACACTCCCGATCATTGTAATAGTTTTTGTGTGTCTCCTCGTGTCTGCGTGGGTCTCCTCCGGGTGCTCCGGTTTCTTCCTACAATCCAAAGATATGCAGGTTAGGTGGATTGGCCATGTTAAATTGCCCTTTAGTCTCCAGAAAGGTTGGGTGGGGCTACTTGGTTACGGGGATACGGTGGAGGTGTGGTCTTGGGTGGGGTGCTTTTTCAAATGCCGATGCGGACTCGATGGGCCGAATTCTGGCCTTGGGTCTCTGTCTGTGTGGAGTTTGTACTTTCTCCCTGTGTCTGTGTGGTTTCCTCTGGGTGCCTCCCACAGCCCAAAGATATGCAGGTTAGGTGGATTGGCTATTCTAAATTGCCCCTTCGTGTCTAAAACAGGTGTGTAGGTTAGGTCAGGCTCAGGGGTTATTGGGAAAGCGCAGGGGATGGAGCCTGGGCGCAGTACACATTTCAGAGGTTGGTGCAAGTTCGAATGGCCTCCATTTGCACTGATTCTATGATTGCCTAATAACGCCTCTATTTCAGCATTCTCCCGATTGTTTCAATTGCCTCATTGCCCTATTAGACTAGTCCCTCCCCATTCCTGTGCCACCCTGCAGCCCAATAACAATTTGTAGCAAATGGTTGCAATGCTTAACAATATAACGTCCGTGCAATGCTAACCATTATAATTCATATTTCTGCAGTCTAATAAACAGTTGTTCTATAAGTGTGACGGGTAATTTATTGACCATTTATTGTCCTGCTCTGTAATAAAAAATTAGTTGATGCACTCTAATATACCACAATGCAATAACGTTTCCAGCACGATCCTTAAAAGGAAGAGACAAGATTTCTGGAGATTCAGAAGAAAAACAAATATTATAGTTGAGATTCCTCTCTTACCTGGGACACCAATAATAGCGAGTGCTGGGTATTAAATGACATAAAATGGTCCATTCGCTGGTCCATGCATCGTCTTTCAGGAACCAATTGAATTATGCCAGGTGTACATACTCGCTCTGCAAGGCGTGCAAAGGGTCCCTCACTTATAACAATGAGAGTCTCCAGAGGGGCAATTAACTTCCAACATGCACTTTAGTTACAGATCGGTGAACAAACAAATTAAGAAACGAGTCCATGCCTTTCATTTGTTCCCTTAGGAAGGGGAGTGAATTCATTGCCAACGTGGCAGCACGGTAGCATTGTGGATAGCACAATTGCTTCACAGCTCCAGGGTCCCAGGTTCGATTCTGGCTTGGGTCACTGTCTGTGTGGAGTCTGCACATCCTTTCTGTGTGTGCGTGGGTTTCCTCCAGGTGCTCCGGTTTCCTCCCACAGTCCAAAGACGAGCAGGTTAGATGGATTGGCCATGATAAATTGCCCTTAGGGTCCAAAATTGCCCTTAGTGTTGGGTGGGGTTACTGGGTTATGGGGATAGGGTGGAGGTGTGGACCTTGGGTAGGGTGCTCTTTCCAAGAGCCGGTACAGACTCGATCGGTGGAATGGCTTCCTTCTGCACTGTATATTCTATGAAACTGCTGACTGCAGCTTCTGTGGTCCCTCCTAGCCCCAAGATAGTTCTCTGCATCTCCATCAATCAGAATTCCTCTTGTTAACTCTGAGCTGAAGTTTGGTCTCTGATAAAAATCTGCCTCTTTCAATCTCTGACATATTGTGCTTTTAGTTGATGGATACGTGGTTTGCGTATTTGTAAGTGTTCTGGTGTTTAGTGTTGCATTGATACACTAATATTGAAAGATATTTGCAATGAAGGAACTTGAAATAACTCATCGCTAACATGGGAGGGCGGATGAGGTCGAGCCGATCGCAGGCAAATGCTTTGTCCTAATAAACCGTACATACTGAAAGTGCCTTAAAATGGTTCAGTATGAATTTAAAGTTTTAGTGAAGGAACAATTGATACCTGGCTGGTGGAATATCAATTCCGATATCATTGGGGCAAGTAATTATCGAGACATGACTCAGAAGCAATAGCACCAAGTGCAGTGAAAATGGAGGCACGATCTATAAAATCTAGAAATGAACATTTTTCGGTCAGTGAGCTGTGGTGGCAAAATTACTGAATATATTTAAGAAGGAAATAGATTTCTGAACACTAAATGTGTCAAAGTGTATGGGGAATGTGCTGGGGTATAGTTTTAATAGAGAACTATTGAAATGAAATGAAAATCGCTTAGTGTCACAAGGAGGCTTCAATGAAGTTACTGTGAAAAGCACCTAGTCGCCACATTCCGGCGCCTGTTCGGGGAGGCTATTACAGGAATTGAACCGTGCTGCTGGCCTGCTTTGTCTGCTTTCAAAGCCAGCGATTTAGTCCTGTGCTAAACAGCCACATTGTGATCATGTTGGATGGAGGAACAGGCTCCAAGCGCCAAATGGCCTACTCCTACTACTATCTAAAATGTTTTGATATTTCGATGATGCACGGTTCTGTGTGGTATTACCTGAGATTGTACCTCGTAAACTACAGAGGCATTGTCTAGCTTAGTGCATCATTTCATTATAGTATAAAAGCAAATTACTGCGGATGCTGGAATCTGAAACAAAAGAGAAAATACTGGAAAATCTCACCAGGTTTGGCAGCACCTGTAGGGAGAGAAAAGAGCTAACGTTTCGAGTCCGATGACTCTTTGTCAAAGCTTTGACAGTCATTGGACTCGAAACGTTAGCTCTTTTCTCTCCATTCTGATGCTGTCAGACCTGCTGAGATTTTCCAGCATTTACTCTTTTATTTCATTATAGTAGGTGCAGTATCAGTTACTGCTGCACACACCATGCCATTGCTCATATCGCACTTGATTTGGCCACTGTTTATACTACACTGTGTTATGTTGTTATTAATACTCCACGTCGGAGGCATGTTGGTGACAAGATCTAATGCAATATAAATGTACATATGGTCTCGTGGACTTTATTTTTAATTTTTCCAATTAAGTGGTAATTTAGCATGGCCAATTCACCTTTCCTGCACATGTTTGGATTGTGGGGGTCAGATCCACCGTCCCTCTGAAAGAGCATCCTACTTGGCCCACTCCCCAGCCCTAAACCCTGCAACCCCACTTAACCTGCACATCCTTGGACATTAAGGGACAATTTTCGCATGGCTAATCCACTTATCCTGCACATCTATGTTGCTGATGGTGTAGCCACTGGGATGGCCACGTCCCGATTACAAAATGGACACTTGCAAAGAATGCAGGAAAAATTGGTCAATGCTAAGAAACAAGCAGGTGCAAGCTCTGTCTGTTGATTAGAAACTTAAACTCTCAGACAGGACAGAAACAACCAATGAATCTACATACTAATGAGCCATCTCCGGGGACAAAAGGGAAACATTTAGATACACAATGTTAAGGCAGGCTCCCCGGCGCCAGAAGAGGCTAATACAAAGCAGACTGACAGTCACCAGGACACGCCCAGCGATCAGGGAACCACCCCTCTATTGGAGGAAAATCGATGCAACTGATTGAGAAAGACCCAATTAGTTGAGGTCAAGTTCAAGGTCCGCCCAAAAGCGCGCGGAGCCCTTTTCAGTATAAAAGATATTCCCCAAGGGAGAATCTTCCTCCTTTGGCTTTGGCTCTCACCGAGAGAGAGACGAGCCTAGCAGCTGCACCAGACCAACTAAGTTCCAAGTTAACGCACGCTACGAGATAGACGCTCCTAGTGGCTACACTGTAAACAGCTCAACCTATCAGCCTCAGAACCGAGCAACGGCCATTGTTCCTCTGACTGAGTGGGCACCCGAAAGTAAGTATAGGCTTTAGTAATAGTGGTAGTCTAATTTGTAGAGTTTATGCATGAGTAGATTTGACTGTGTGTAAATAAATGAGCATTGCTTTTGAACATGCTAACTGGTGTATCGAGTCATTGATCAGTATTCGGTTCTGAACCTTGTGGCGGTGTCAAAAGATACCTGGCGACTCTTGAGTAAACATAATTAAACAAAGCCAAATTAAGAGCCAAACAAAGAGAGCAACAATGGCTCAGTATATCATCATATTCGCAAGGCCTAATGTTCATGCAAAATACAGAGTTCTCATCCAAACACCCATTGTTTACAACAATGCCCACCAAATTCATTAGCATTTCATTTGTTCCAGCTCTGGGCGAAAGAACTGCCCACCTCACATTATAAATAACCTGTTCCTGTCAACCAATTTAAAGATTGCTCCTGAGGAAGGAGCAGTGCTCCGAAAGCTAGTGATATCGAAACAAACCTGTTGGACTTTAACCTGGGGTTGTAAGACTTCTTACTATTTAAAGATTAGCATGGGGATGAACAAATTCACGTTGTCGCTTTCGATCTGCGCCAACAGGATGAACTGGAGATCCAATGCCCTGTGAGAACATTGATTCAATTGAAGAGAAAAGGAGCTTACAGGCAATTGGATGTGACTCGATGACGTTGTGAGCAATGTACCAATCAGCAGGCACTCGGATGTGACTCAACCTCTTCTCAACTCTTGGCGAAAACAATTTCAGCCTCAACCAGTTCTGCTGAAAGCTGCCACGATCTCTCTGCAAACATGTCACCTGTTACTTTGTATTTATTCCTCACAGCGGTCTCGCTTTTAACCGGTAAGTTCACCGTTTACTCAACTCTTTGTCACAACTTTTCTACACATGACATTCCGTCAGGCAGTTCGCTCAATACAAGGGGGTGGTGTGGGTGGTCGGACAAATAGATTGACCCCAACTTCGAAAGGTCATCCGAATTTCGCTGGTCCCAGCACGGAACACTGCTGGAAGTCGGCACATTTCCCGAGGGGATGAGAGCGGAAGAGTTGGGCTGAGATTGAAGCTCCTCTGGTGCCAGTGAATGACCTTGACAAACAGCAGACTGTCAAACACACAGACCGTTAGGACTTTGCGCTTCCAGTTACAGTGACTGAAGGTGAGGACCGGATCTCGTTAGAAAGAACGGAATCTTTGTGTTAGAAGATTTATTTAATCCGTCCAAACATTTTCCCGTTGCAACCACTGAGCTGTGGAAAATATATTTCTATTGTCTTGTCTGATCACTCTCTGAGGTTATTAGTCAGGATGACGGGACGAATCTGCGGTATAGACTTAGTGAATTCGCATTGTTTAATTTATAATCATTCTGGGTTCTTACAGGACATTGTCGAGGAGATTCCGTTTCACAGACACCGGCTGCAGTCACAGTGAGTGAAGGAGATGATGTTCAGTTGTTCTGTAATTATACAGCTACAAGCACGAACACTTATTACCTATTTTGGTACCGTAAGTATCCCAGCGGATCCATGGAGTACCTGCTGCAGATTAGTAAATACACCGGGAACACAGAGAGATCCCCAGGGGACCGTTTTTCAGCGGAGCTCAATGATACAATCCGCACCGTCCGGCTGAGCGTGACTAATACGGAGCTGACAGACTCCGCGGTGTATTACTGCGCGCGGAGACGCACAGAGACACAGAACTGGGCTGAACGTGTACAAAAACTGTCAGCACTCAGCATAACAGAGCGTTAGGCACACACTGTGATGAGCGGCGTGTCTGAAATGGAGCCTGAAATCGAGGTGAGATCTCAACTTTTCAATTCTAACATATACTTTTAGCACTAATAAATTTATTGCCAAAATAAAGCAATGGAATGGGGCAGTTTCGAGAATGAAAATTAGAATATTGATAGAGCTTCAGGTTCCAAAGTGTTTCACCATCCCTGTTACAACAAAATGTAGAAAACCCAGCAGATAATTGAACTCAGCATATCATCCCATACAGTAATGTTTAACCGTCTCGCTGTTACAGGAATTGTGATTGGTGGATGGATATTGGACAGGGCGTCTCTCCTGCTCTTTTTTTGGAAATGGTGGCCATGCGATGTAAATACCTCCATTGGTATGTGTTCCACTGTGTCTGCTTCGCACAGAGATACATTCTGGAGGAAGGCAGTGTCCTCAATTTAACATATCATCCAGAGGCCAGGAACTCTGAGAGTGCAGCATTCCCTGAGGAATGCACCGTCTCCTCGATAAATTCCAGGATTGTTGTTCCTGACGGACTGCCCGTGTCCTGTTGAGGGGGAAAAAAACTCTGAACAGGCTGGAGACAGAATCCTGGAAAATCCCAGGAGATGGTGACCACTTATTTATCCAATCCGGGAAAAGGAGACTGGAATAAAGAATAGGAAATTAATAACAAATTAATGATCCCCATGGGAAAAGGAGGAGAATTAATTTAACCCCTGGAGTAAAATATGACTTGGCAAGCGAAAGTAAGACTTTTACTGATGTCGCCCCTGTTACCCACTCCGGATGGCCGAAAACATTTTCAAACCTCAGGAAGTTCATTTCCACTGCAGTCGGTGTCGTGATGTTGGAGATATTATTAACACAGAGGGCTTTGGGAATGTTTAATTCTCCGACAGAAAGTGTTGTTATCCTAATGCTTGAGCAAAGGGATTTGAGAGTCTAGGCATTTCCCTGGTTACCTTGTCGCAAATAGTAACCAGAACATTCTGTAACGACTTGGTGGACATCCCTTTCTCTTTCTCTCTGATATATTGCGGAATCACATTGATTAGAAACCTGCTAAATCTTAGTCAGACCACCCAGTGATATTGGAATACAACTATTTATTATGTTCACTGTCTCAGTCTCCACTGCCACCCTTCACACCCTCCAGGTACCACCATCGCTGGTTGACCACGGGCTTCCATTAGATTGACCTATGATTATGTTTGAGTGCAGTGGTTTCAATTGCCTCCTGCAGTTTGGTTGACGAGAAAACTCTCCAGCTCTTACGACCTGTCATTGGGCATAATGGAAGAGTTTACAAGCTGATCATCAGTCGGTTTAACCAGGCTACGAACCAGAAAGTCCTGAAGTGGGACTGGATTTCAGAGCCTCAGGACCAGAAACGTGCTCTGTGCGAGAGCTTCTGTAAGTCATACATAGGTTTTTGCCCTAAATACATGAAATGGCACGAAGCACAGATATTTCCTGTGCTCCTCAGCTGTCAGTTGTAACGGCGGTGAACTGACGCCTCTGTAAGTTTTGAACACAGATAAAGTACTAGCGCGCCATCCAGTGGAGTGTTGTCTGTGAAACATCGATTCTAAATTTATCCTCGAATATGGCGGGATTTTTATTGTGACAGCTTATTACGGGTTTTATTACTTTGATTATTTTATCACCGCATCTGATAGATTTTTCATTGCATTACCGGATCCGCTCTGTGCCTCACTGTGTCTGCTTCACACAGAGATACATTCCGGAGTCCTGGATCGCGCTGCCATCCATAGATATGGTATTGGACTTCTTTGTTCTGTTAAAGGACAGGGTGTAGCGTCCTTTGGTCTGATTCCCCTGGTAAATGGAGGCGATAAATGTGGGAGCTCCCTGTCAGTGTCTGTCTGTACCAGACTATGGAATAGCCATAACCAATGGAGAGCCGACAGTTCATTTCAGCCCGATCCCCTGCCCGAGACAACTCCTACTCAGGGTGGGAGCTCTGATCCTCACACTGAACGGCTACGATAAAAAAGAATCACGCATAAACCACACGGCATGAAGAGATTGTTAAAACAATGCATCAGATAAGAAAATGAACTCACCCAACATCAGTAGCATCAGAGCTCCAGCTGGAAACAGCTCTTTCCTGGGGTTTCTGGTCACGATGATGATGGTGGACAAAAGGCGGATGAATCCGGGTCTGATTTCCAGACTGGGACTTGCTGCCGAGTCCGGGACTGAATGCTCTGCGGGTGAGGAGAGGGAGAGCTTTACATTCTCCCCCTGAATGTGAGACTGATGGGCCATATTGTCACCGATTGGACTATTATGGGATGTCGTTATCTGCCGTTACTCACGGTGCCACTGTGCGATTTGTTGTTTCTCAATTCATGGACCACGCGAATCGTCACTGATTCCAACCCTCTCTGCTTCCTGTGTGTAAGAGCAGGTTAACATGATTCATATAGTCAGTGCTCTGTTGTCTTTATAACAGAACAGAACCGTTCGTTATCTTCGAATCATAGAGTTTGACAGTCCAAAAAGAGGACATTCGCTCAGTACATATGTACTGTCTCGCATAAAGAGTTATCCACTGATTAATCATGATTGTTTCCATACATTTCATCATTTTAAAATTTCTATTTACTGGTCAGATATTTCTTCCTTAAGCTGATTGATAGATTCTGTTCCCGGCCCTGTTTCTCGTGCACTTGCTCCAGTTGCTGAAGTCTCTGCTCAGGATTATTGTCTCTTCACCTTTCCCAATCCCTCCCACACTGTCTGTGAAGTTAATACCAAACGAAAGAAGAGTCACAGAACCGATCCACGTGTTTGAACAGCATTTCCATCAGTGATCTGTACATATTTATGTGTGTCTGTATCTGTTCGAATATCTGCAACGCTGTTGATAAAACCGGGATCCTTTACCTCTTTAACGTCATCAGCAACGTGTCAAATTTCTGCATCGAACCCTGAATGCTTTCTCCTCTTTGACTCATTCAAATTATATTTACTTCTTAGTTCCTTCCTCGTTCTATCTACTTTATGTGTGTATATGATATAAACAGACACAACATTTATGGTTGTACTTTAGATCATCAGCTCTGTTGTTTGGTGGTTATTTAATGCAGGAAAAGATATGCTGGAGCAGACATACAGATTCCTGCACCATTGCATTGTTTACAGAACCAATGATAGGAAGAGGCCAGACGCAGTGATGTCTCCACCAGCACAATCGGTTCAGATCGAGAGCAGCAAACGGAAGTTGTGCGGTGGACACCGCAGTCTCTAAACTGAGCAAACTGTGCGGCGGTTACCAGCTGCCGTCACAAGTGCTGGAGCGGAAATAGCGACCACCCCGGAAGTCTGTGACCACCCTGCACCTGCTCGCTGCTCAAGTGACTGAGAACAAAGTGTGGGAGTGATATGAACGGCCCTGAACCATAGAGATTTAGGGAACGGAATGAGGGTTCAGTTTTCCTGTGTCTATTTGAAAACGCTGTCCCAATCGACTTTCACACCCCACATTACCCATGCTGCTTTCCCTTCACAATTCTCTTTTGAAAGTTGCCGTTGAATCTTCTTCCTTCGCCATTTCATGCGTGGAATTACGGACGGTACCATATCGTAACGTAATAAATAAAATATCTGCTGCTTTTGGAAACAATTAGTTGTGTTCTATACTACCCAAAATACATAATTTTAGAACATCGTTTGAGTGTCGCTTCTACTTTCTTTGTTAAAAACAATGAAGGCAAGCATCTCTAGCCTTGTGCAAAGATGTGCCTCATGCCTCCTATTCTGATATACAACCCGCACTTTCTCCGACGCCTTAACAATAAAGAACAAAGAACAATACAGCACAAAAACGGGCCCTTCGGCCCTCCAAGCCTGTGCCGGTCATGATACCAACCTTTGTTCCTACTTTGTCCTGCACAGGTTTTGGACAGAGCCGGTCAGCAAATAATTCAACAGGTTTCGCGTCACATTTAGAATCATCTGACATAAACATCAACAGCACTATAAGCTGAGTGTAAGAAGCTCCAATTTGCGTTTCTGGGAAACATTCGTATCTTGTGTGTTTCCGTGCACGCGGAATTCATTCAATGGCCGCATTCTAACAGCAATGAGATAAATCCGGCAGCAGAGGGCGCCATGTTCAAGCAGGGGCGTGATGACGTCATGCGACGGAACTGTCAAAGCCGATAGGTTTGGGAGACGAGGCGATGTCATAATGGGTTTGGTAGCCTGGGTGATGTCGCAATGGGCCTGGTCCCCTGCAGTGTGTGGGTGGAACAATGAGCTGAACAGAGCCCGGGTTCCCTCTCTCCTCTCAATCTCTGCCTCATCCCATTCCCATTCACTCACAGAGATTCAGCCAGACATGTTTCGGCTAATACTGGCGGCGCTGTTGGGCGGTAAGTACTGGATAATGTTCACCATGCCTGATTAGCCGATAATAGATTGTAATAATTAATGATCAGAAATGTCTATCTGATGGGTAGAGTAGAGCTTCCACAAACTCACACATTTGCAAACAAATTTAGGTATCTTATGTTTAAACTCTTGATATTTAATTCCGCCACTATCGCAGGCTAACAATACGCAGATCCAGTAACTCAGTCACCGATGACAAAACCCGGGGCAGAAGGGGATTCGGTGCAGTTGCATTGTCAATATTCAGAGCCGGACACTCGCTACGCCCAATGGTATCAGCAGCAAACGGCACAGCCATCAATCTGGATTATTCGCAATGTAATAACTCTGAAGAAAGATGCAGTTTCAGACGATATCTGGCACTGCTGACAAGTCTGAACAGAACGGTTACCTCAATATAAGCGCCCTCAGTATGGAGGACGGGGCGGTCTATTACTGTGCAATGAGGCACAGCGTTGTATATAACATAACACGCCGTAGAAAAACATTAGCGAGTATTTACTGGACAGCCAAGCTTTATTTAGTGTCATTGCTTGCGGGAATAATTTCACGAAAGCAGTCAGGTCTATCTATTGCAGTTATATTGCTGTCTCTGTTCTTGTACAAGTCAACACAGAGACAGTTTGGTAAATCATAAGGCTCATCTCCATGCGGCGATTTCTACAGTAAATTTAAACATGGAAGACCCACGTACTAGCAGAGGTAGTGAAAACTATCTGATGTGGAGCTAATAATACCGACAATTATGGATAATATTTCCAAAACTTAAGGCAGCACGGTAGCCTTGTGGATAGCACAATTGCTTCACAGCTCCAGGGTCCCAGGTTCGATTCCAGCTTGGGTCACTGTCTGTGCGGAGTCTGCACATCCTCCCCGTGTGTGCGTGGGTTTCCTCCGGGTGCTCCGGTTTCCTCCCACAGTCCAAAGATGTGCGGGTTAGGTGGATTGGCCATGATAAATTGCCCTTAGTGTCCAAAATTGCCCTTAGTGTTGGGTGGGATTACTGGGTTATGGGGATAGGGTGGCGGTGTTGACCTTGGGTAGGGTGCTCTTTCCAAGAGCCGGTGCAGACTCGATGGGCCGAATGGCCTCCTTCTGCACTGTAAATTCTATGAAATTCTATGAAATTAACTCAGGTGGACCAAACGCCACAAACGCCACTGAGTCTCGGCCATCCCATCCTGTAATGAATCTAAAAATGTGAGAAAGTCTGAAATGCGCAATAACCATTTCAATAGAGCATCACAAAGCAACACGATTATTATTATCGTGCAGGACCATGTGACGTTTTGGTGTATAGTTTAGCCTTCAACAAAAATATAAATTTTTTGGTCGATGTTGATCGATGTTGACCATTTCTGCCCAATGATAAGGCGCCATCCAGGTTAGGGGCAGACTTCACCTGCTGAGAGACGGAGGGGCAGGTCCCAAGGTGAGTGCAACAACATCCCAGGGGCTATGTCGACTCCACCAGTTAAAAAAACCCTGAAGCGCCGCTGATGTGAATTTGTGCTGTCCCTACAGATCCTCACACTTGCTGCATTCACGCAGCTGTTGATCAATCTGCCCCGACAGCTCCTCCAAACACATCTTTTCATTCTTTGTTTCTTCCATTGCTCCAACAGAGAGCTGGCACAGACACGGCAGCCGGAATGGCCTCATTCTGTGGTGTAATCATTCTCTGATTCGATTCTAACCTCACCCTGTGGCCAGGAACACAAGGCCTTTTCTCATTTAATCTCTCCTGACTTGCGCATTATCAGAGCCCTTTCCTGTTGTTCTGTTTCCTCCCTCCGGGATTTCACTTGGTTAATACATCCTACATTTCTAACCTGTCCCAGTTTAAATGAAAGGTGATGGTGAAAGACGAGCTTTGTTGTCCTGTCGACAAATGCCGCCTGGCTCCCTGAGTTGTTCAAGTATTTTCCGCTTTCTCCGCAGATGTTAGATCGAATTTCGATGCCAATGACAGTCTGCTTAGGTTATTTTTGAGGGTCTCGTTGGTCTAGGAGTGTGATTCTCGCTTCGGGTGTCTCGGTGTCGAAATTTGCGAGAAATCCCGCCTTCAAATCTCGGATGAGCCCTTTGATGCTGTTTTCTGTTGGTCACGCGACATGTTTTCTTCATTTCTTTGCGGCGCAGACGGCGGGATTCATTCACATGGGGTTCGCATTGAGAAGCTGAGCTCACACTGCAGGGAGCCAGTACGTTCCCGAGGAAATCGAGACATTTTCGAAAAGCTTGTCTATGTGTGGACATTCACTTATCTCTATTGACTAATTCCAGTGGATTCAGGCAGCTCTCTGTCAGTTTCATTTTATTCAGTTCAACAACATCAGACTGTGTAATCTTTCTCCCCCCTCCACCATCTGTTTCCATCAACTTATTTTCATTCCTTCCATTGCTCCCCTCCCCCCGCCCATAAAATCCTGCTTGAGCAATCTGATCCCTGTTGCCAATTGTTCTCTGACACAGTGCTTACTTTGTTCTCCCATTAACACATTGTGACTTCTTAATGCGCCATCAGCACCTTTCTTAGCCTTGATTAGCCTCATTTACATTGCCTTTTTCTTTCTGTCCGAGACATTTTCGTCATTTTCCACCGATTGCTGACCACTCTATTGAGTCCCAATAGGGCACCCCCCCCCCCCCCCGCCCATCCACAATAGGCTGAATCTGACCCCATTTCCAGTTCTCCAGCTTTGACAAAGAGTCACCCAGACGCGGAACGACAGCTGCCATCTCGCTCCACAGAGGCTGTCAGACTTGCTGAGATTGTCCAGTATTTTCTGTTTTTGTTTCAGAATGAAGCATCCGCAGTAAGTTGCATTTGTCGTTCATTTAGACATGTTTGAGATGGTGAATAAGTATGTTCATCTGCATTTGTAAATGCATGAAATTATGTTGTGGGTGTACTAGCTCCGAATATCCAAAATAGGAAGATCCTTTTCTTCTCATTGCCTGTCGAAAATTCAGTACTTGTGACTTAATGTGGAATTTATTTGAGTGGCTCATGAGAGACTAAACCTCATAATCCTCGAACATACGAGATCGGGGAACAAAAGTACTTTGTGCAAACATTCCTCACACAACATGAGAAGCACTTGATGTTTCTACCCGGTATGGACCCGGGGACCTTTCGCATGTTAGGGGAATGTGCTAACCACTGCACTACCGAAACCGCTGGCGGTGCAGTAATCAATGGACTTGTGCAATGTTCAACCTCACTGTGTTGCCGCCTCTTCTCATGGTTCGGCTGAGATGCCATGTCACTTATTACAAGAAGACAGCCGTTTCTCTAAAACCGATGTCTCAACTTATAAACAATCAGGAATGGAACTTTACAGACCTGAAGATAAGTTATGTTTTGCTTGAAGTGGAAGTTAAATTGAGAAGGCAGGGCTTTCGTAAATAACCACAACCGATACGAGAATGGAAGATGTCCTGCTCACTTTGCTCTGCATCAAGAATCAGCTGTCCCACCCACTGAGTTAAAGCGCAGGCCAAAATTCAGAAGTCCGAGCCAGCCAGGAGTCGAACCAGGAATCTCCTGATTCGTAGTCAGGCGCGTTATCCATTGCGCCACTGGCCCATTCGAGTGCATGCATTTGGCTGTTCCTCGTTGACGAAGACCAGTTACGAGATAGTCTGCAGACTAAACCGGAAGTATGAGATGTTTCTGCCCGGTTTCGAACCGGGGACTTTTCGCGTGTAAGGCGAATGTGATAACCGCTACACCACAGAAACAGCTGGCAATTAACGGACGTGTACAATGTTCAACCTCACTGTGTTGCTGCCGATTCGCATGGCGAGGCTGAGAGTCCAGGCCAGGCCACTTGTTACAAGACGACAGCTGTTTATTAAAAAAAACAGATGTTTCAACATATAAAACCATTGGATGTAGAAATTATATCGAACTGAACATAAGTTCTATTTTGCTTAGCTCGGTCTTAAATTTGTGCCCTGTGGTCTCGAGCTATGGTTCTCGTTTACGGATTTTTAATCAATGCGAGCGGTCGTGGGTTTAAATCCAGGACAAGCCCTTTACTCCAGGTCAGGCATTATGAATTGTTTGCGACGCTGACGGCGGCGTTGGTTTGCATTGGCCCACTCTGAAAAAGGTTTCTCGGGACTCGGGATGTTTACGTCGTTTCTCTCCCCACAGATGATGCTCGAGGGAGACAGTGTCTGAGCTGGAGTGCGTTTGGATAGAATTGATGCTCCAGATCTGCGTTAACTTCACAAGGACGTGACCCATCTAATCCACAGAGCCAAAGTGGAGAATTGAACTGACTGGAGAGCTGCATCTTAACGCTGACCTCCCGGACCTCGGCCTCCTGAAATGTTCCAAAGAAGCTCAACAAACACTCGAGGAACAGCTGCGCATCTTTCCACTGGGCTCAATACAGCTTTCACACTCAGAGTGTGTGCAACAGTCTCACACTGTAAATGCTGCCCCCATTCTGTGTGTACTTCCATCGCAGATTTGGGTTTGAATCTTGTTTCCACTTGTTCTTTGTATCCGGGCGGTAGTTGTTGAGAGCTGGCACAGACACAGCGGCTGGAATGGCCTCATACTGTGGTGTAATTATTCTCTCATTCGATGCTAACCTCACTCTGTGGCCAGGGAACCCTCGGGCTTTTCTCATTTAATCTCTCCTGACTTGCACCCTATCAGAGCCCTTTCCTGTTGTTCTGTTTGCTCCCTCCGGGATTCACTTGGTTAAAACGTCCGACATTTCTAACCGGTCCCGGCTTTAATGAAAGGTGACGGTGAAAGACGAGCTTTGTTCTCCTGTCGACAAATCCCGCCTGACTCGCTGAGTTGTTCCAGTATTTTCCGCAGATGTTAGATCGACTTTCGATGGCAATAACAGCGTGCTTCTGTTACTTTTCCAGGGCTCGTTGATCTAGGGGTATGATTCTCGCTTTGGGTGTCTCGGTTTCGAAAGTTGCGCGAGGTCACGGGTTTAAATCCCGGACGAGCCCTTTGATAAGGTTTTCTGTTGGTCAAGCGACATGTTTTCTTCATTTCTTTGCGGCGCATTCGGCGGGATTCATTAACATTGGGTTTCCTTTGAGAAGCTCAGCTCACACAGCAGGGAACCAACACGTTCCCGAGACAATCGAGACATTTTCTAAAAGCTTGTCTGTGATTAGACATTCACTTACCTCTATTGACTAATTCCAGTGGATTCAGGCAGCTCTCTGTCTGTTTCATTTTATTCAGTTCAACAACATCAGACTGTGTAATCTCTCTTCCCCCTCCACCATCTGTTTCCATCAACTTATTTTCATTCCTTCCATTGATATGTTTTACCCTCAGCATTGCCCCCTCCCCCAGCCCATACCATCCTATATGAGCAATCTGATCCCTGTCGCGAATTGATCTCTGACACACTGCTTACTTTGTTCTGCTATTAACACATTCTGATCTCTTGAGGCGCCACTGTCAGCACCTTTGTTAGCCTTGATTAGCGTCATTGACATTCCATTTTTCATTCTGTCCGAGACATTGACGTCATTTTCCACCTATTGCTGACCACTCTATCGAGGCCCAATACGGGACCCCACCCCCGCCCATCCACAATAGTCTGAATCTGACCCCATTTCCAGTTCTCCAGCTTTGACAAAGAGTCACCCAGACCCGGAACGACAACTGCCACCTCGCTCCACGGAGGCTGTCAGACCTGCTGAGATTGTCCAGTATTTTCTGTTTTTGTTTCAGAATGAAGCATCCGCAGTAAGTTGCATTTGTCGTTCATTTAGACATGTTTGAGATGGTGAATAAGTATGTTCATCTGCATTTGTAAATGCATGAAATTCTGTTGTGGGTGTACTAGCTCCGAATATCCAAAATAGGAAGATCCTTTTCTTCTCATTGCCTGTCGAAAATTCAGTACTTGTGACTTAATGTGGAATTTATTTTAGTGGCTCATGACAGACTAAATCTCATAATCCTCGAACATACGAGAACGGGGAACAAAAGTACTTTGTGCAAACATTCCTCCCACAACATGAGAAGCACTTAATGTTTCTACCCGGTATGGACCCGGGACCTTTCGCATGTTAGGGGAATGTGCTAACCACGACATTACAGAAACCGTTGGCGGTGCAGTAATCAATGGACTTGTGCAATGTTCAACCTCACTGTGTTGCCGCCTCTTGTCATGGTTCGGCAGGGAGGTCATGTCACTTATTACATGAAGACAGCCGTTTCTTTAAAACCGATGTCTCAACTTATAAAACAATCAGGAATCAAACTTTACAGACCTAAAGATAAGTTATGTTTTGCTTGAAGTGGAAGTTAAATTGAGAAGGCAGGGCTTTCCTAAATAACCACAACCGATACGAGAATTGAAGATGTTCTGCTCACTTTGCTCTGCATCAAGAATCAGCTGTCCCACACACTGAGTTTCAGCGCACACCAAAATTCAGAAGTCCGAGACATCCAGGAGTCGAACCTGGAATCGGCTAACACGTAGTCAGACGCGTAAACCATTGTGCCACTGGCTCGTACGGATAAATGCATTTGGTTGTTCCTCGTTGATGAAGACCAGTTACGAGATTGAGGTAATATTCAGCAACAGACGAAACTAGAAGTACGAGATGTTTCTGCCTGGTTTCGAACCGGGGACTTTTCGCGTGTTAGGCGAATGTGATAACCACTACACTACAGAAACAGCTGGCGATCAACTGACGTGTACAATGTGCAACCTCACTGTGTTGCTGCAGATTCGCATGGTGAGGCTGAGGGGTCAGGTCACTTATTACAACACGACAGCTGTTTTTTTTAAAAAACAGATGTTTCAACATATAAAACCATGAGATGTAGAAATTATATCGACCTTGACATAAGTTATATTTTGCTTAAGCTCGGTTTTAAATTTGTGCTCTTTGGTCTCGAGGTATGGTTCTCGTTTAGGATTTTCAATCAATGCCCATGCGAGCGGTCGTGGGTTTAAATCTAGGACAAGCCCTTTACTCCAGGTCTGACATTATGAATTGTTTGCGATGCTGACGGCGGGGTTGGTTTGCATTGGCCCACTCTGAAAAAGATTCCTCAGGTCTCGGGATGTTTATGTCGTTTCTCTCCCCACAGATGATGCTCGAGGGAGAGAGTGTCTGAGCTGGAGTGCGTTTGGATAGAATTGATGCTCGAAAAGATGCACACACATCTTTTGTTTCTTTGTTTGTTCCATTGCGCTAACAGAGAGCTGGCACGGACACAGCAACCCGAATGGCCTCATTCTGCGGTGTAATTATTCTCTGATTCGATGCTAACCTCAGCCTGTGGCCTCGGGCCCAAAGCCTTTTCTCATTTAATCTCTCCTGACTTGCACCCGGTCAGAGCCCTTTCCTGTTGTTCTGTTTGCTCCCTCCGGGATTTCACTTGGTTACAACGTCCGACATTTCTAACCTGTCCCGGTTTTAATGAAAGTTGATGGTGAAAGAAGAGCTTTGTTGTCCTGTCGACAAATGCCGCCTGACTCCCTGAGTTGTTCCAGTATTTTCCGCTTTCTCCTCAGATGTTAGATGGACTTTCGATGGCAATGACAGTCTGATTCCGTTGCTTGCGAGGGCTTAGTTGGTCTAGGAGCATGATTCCCGCTTTGGGTGTCTTGGTGTCAAAACTTGCGAGAGGTCCCGGGTTCAAATTCCGGACAAACCCATTGGTGAGGTTTTTTGTTGGTCAAGCGACATGTTTTCTTCATTTGTTTGCGGCGCAGACGGCGGGATTCATTCACATTGGGTTTGCTTTGAGAAGCTGAGCTCACGCTGCAGGGAATCAATACGTTCCCGAGAAAACGGGACATTTTCGAAAAGCTTGTCGTTGTGTGGACCGAATCCCTCAACAGGCCCAAAACCACCTTCGAGTACGGAAGGCCAAGTGCAACTGACAGTATTGCACAGAGTGCATCTGACAAGAAGCACAATAAGGAGGTGGAGGACAAATGGTAACGGTGTCAGGGAGGCGCAGCCAACCACACCTGCATGTTCTGGATATGCCCCATACTTGACGGATTTTGGGCAGCCTTCATTGAGGCAATGTCCAAGGTTGTGAGGGTGGACCCGTGCCCGCGGAATGGCAGTATTCGGGGTATCGAACCAGCCAAAGCTATTCATGGGGAAAGGGGTCGACCCCCTTGCCTTTGCTTCCCTAATCGCCCACCGAGGAATCCTGTTCAGCTGACGATCAGCAGCATGACTCACGACAGCAGACTGGCTGGCAGACGTGTCGCAATTTCTCCACCTGGAGTAAATAAAATTTGCCATTTGAGGGTCGGAGGAGGGCTTGCAAAACGCGAGGAGAGAATTCACCACGCGTTCCAACACCGTTACGAAGCCAACAGCCAAAAGAGCGAGGGGAGGGTAAGTTTGTGTATGAACAAAGAACACAGAAAATTACAGCACAGGAACAGGCCCTTCGGCTTCTCACTCTGCAGTATGTTTAGCACAGTGCTAAACCACTGGCTTTGAAAGCAGACGCAAGACAGCCAGCAGCATGGTTCTATTCCCGTACCAGCCTCCCCGAACAGGCGCCGGAATGTGGCGACTTGGGGCTTTTCACAGTAACTTCATTTGATGCCGTCTTATGACAATAAGCGATTTTCATTTCATTCATTATCTAAACCTTTCGCCTATTTTCCAAGGATCGACTTCCCTCTGTTCTCCGCCCATTCATATATCTGTCCAGGTGCATCGTAAGTGATGCTATCGTGCCCGCATCTACCACCTCCAGGCACCCACCACCCTCTGCATTAAAACTTTTCCAGGCACATCTCCCTTAAACATTTCCCCTCTCACCTAGAAATCGTGACCCCTTGTAATTGACACCCCCACTCTTGGAAAAAGCTTGTTGCTATCCATCCTGTCCATACCCCTCATAATTATGTAGACCTCAATCAGGTCCCCCCTCAACCTCCGTCTTTCCAACGAAAACAATCCTAATCTACCCAACGTTTCTTCATAGCTAGCACCCTCCATACCAGGCAACATCCTGGAGAACCTCCTCTATACCCTCTCTAAAGCATCTACATCCTTCTGGTAATGTGTCGACCAGAACTGCACGCAGTATTCCAAATGTGGTCTAACCAAAGTCCTAAACAACTGTAACATGACCTGCCGACTCTTGTACTCAATACCCCGTCCGATGAAGGCAAGCATGCTGTCTGCCTCCTTGACCACTCTATCGACCTGCGTTGCCACCTTCAGGGTACAATGGACCTGAACTCCAAGATCAATTTTCCCCAGGACTCTTCCGTTGACCGGTCTTGAATTGAATCTTCCAAAATGCATCACTTCGCATTTGTCTGGATTGAACTCCATCTTCCATTTCTCTGCCCAACTCTCCAATCGATCTATATTTTGCTGTATTCTCTGACAGTCCCCCTCGCTATCTGCAACTCCACCAATCTTAGTATCATCTGCAAACTTGCTAATCAGACCACCTATACCTTCGTCCAGATCATTTATGTATATCACAAACAACAGTGGTCCGAGCACGGATTCCTGTGGAGCACCACTAGTCACCTTTCTCCATTTTGAGACACTCCCTTCCACCACTACTCTCTGTCTCCTGTTGCCCAGCCAGTTCTTTATCCATCTAGCTAGTACACCCTGAACCCCATTCGACTTCGCTTTTTCCATTAACCTGCCATGGGAAACTTTATCAAACGCCTTACTGAAGTCCATGTATATGACATCTACAACCCTTCCCTCATCAATTAACTTGGTCACTTCCTCAAATAATTTTATTAAGTTTGTAAGACATGGCCTTCCCTGCACAAAACCATGCTGCCTATCACTGATAAGTCTATTTTCTTCCAAATGTGAATAGATCCTATCCCTCAGTATCTTCTCCAACAGTTTGCCTACCACTGACGTCAAGCTCACAGGTCTATAATTCCCTGGATTATCCCTGCTACCCTTCTTAAACAAAGGGACAACATTAGCAATTCTCCAGTCCTCCGGGACCTCACTCGTGCTCAAGGATTCTGCAAAGATAACTGTTAAGGCCCCAGTTATTTCGTCCCTCGCTTCCCTCAGTAACCTGGGATAGATCCCATCCGGACCTGGGGACTTGACCACCTTAATGCCTTTTAGAATACCCAAAACTTCCCCCTTCCATATGCCGACTTGACCTAGAGCATTTTAACATCCATCCCTAACCTCAACATCCGTCATGTCCCTCTCCTTGGTGAACACCGATGCAAAGTACTCATTAAGACTCTCACCCATTTCTCCTGACTACGCATAAATTCCCCCTTTTGTCTTTGAGTGGACCAATCCTTTCTCTAGTTACTCCCTTGCTCCTTATATACGAATAAAAGGCTTTGGGATTGGTCTGTGTGTGAGGGTGGGTGGAGGGGGGGGGGTGACGGGACGGAACGAACGAGACAGCAGAGAACAGATAGGGAGGGGATGAGATTTGGAGGGAGGCTCGGGAGAGAGGAGGGGAGGCTGGAGCAACGCCAGAACGGATAATGGGGGCCGAGAGCAAGGCCACAAAGACCAGAACTCCTAAAGAAACACCGAAAACGAGACGAGGGGTGGGGGGCGGAGGGGGCGGGGGGGGGGGGGGTGATTGTAGGGGATCACGGCCAATCTACAAAGTGGGAGAAGAGAAGGCGAAGGGGAAAGAGCTGCATATATGTAAATAGATGACAATCGCCTATTGTATGATATCTGATCGAATAAAGTATCTTTAAACAACAAAAACGGGGGGCAGAGATGGTCAATGAGTGGGTGGGGTGGGTGTAAAGTTCTTGAATATTGTAATCGCTTCGCATACCCTTGTCTATTGTACAATGTATGAAATAAAAAACTGCAATAAAAACATTTTTAAAAAATTGTTACATCTGCCATTGAGCGTGCAGTAAATAAAAGTGGTTTGTTCGACCACTCTGCCTGCTATTTCGTATGTACCTCATGTTACATCCGAATGCTGGAGTATACACTTTGTCTTGTAAATGGTTTATTTTGTTCAGGACCATGAACTATTGTGGCTGTAACATCTTTGTAAACAAGCATGATTGCAGATTCTGCCTAATTCTGGATATATTAATAGTCCTTAACTTGATCATGAAGCACTGTTCAACCTAAAGCAACTCGTGATAATGGCGAAGGGAAAAGTGAGCAACTTCTTCAGCTCATTTCGGAACTTGGTCTGGGCTACTGCATAGATGAAGGTGTTGTTGCAGGAACTGAGTAACTGAAGCATGTTGGTCGTTTCTAGAAAGATGAAGTGTGGGTCGTTGAAATCCAGACCGGTGAAGTAGGCCTCAGCTGTAACACGAACGTATAGGAAATGTCCAACATATGTGACCCAGAGGAGGAGGAAGCTGAGCGAGATGGCGAAGAGCAGGACAATCGACTACTTGCGATTGGCAATCGCTGGATCTCCGTCACTCGCGGAGCCCTTCAGCCTCCTGCGAGCTCTGCTGGCTTCTACAATGTGTCTTACAGTCAGGGCGTTGAGCAGCAGAATGAAGAAGAACGGGAGAAAGGGGGTTAATATGTGGTCGAGCCAGTCATAGGCTTGCCACGATGGTATAGTGTAATAGCTGGATTTAATATCACAGAACCAGGGCACCCCGTCCAATATGTACAGGGGCTGGTAGGTGAAGTAAAAGGGGACGTTCTTGACGTAGCTCAGGGTAATGGCCATTCCGATGACCAGCAGTGCGGTTTTCTCGGTGCAGTATCTGGTCTTCAGTTTCTGATAGCAGATGGAGACAAAACGGTCGAAGGTGAAGGCCATGGTCAGCCAGACTGAACCATTGCGGGTCGCATACAGGAGCACGGTGCTGACAGCGCATCCGGGGGTGATCGATAGGACACTGTATCTGAAGTAAATGCCACCAATCCGGCTCAAGATAACAGAGGTGACCATGACAAGGAGGTTAGTCACTGCTATCGCTACCAGGTAGTAGGTGATACACCGAGACAGTCCGCACCGTCCTCGGGATAGGATGATGATCGCCACCAAGTTGGCTGTAATAGAGAAAAGACAAGCGTCACTGAGCAGATTCCAAAAAACAGCTACTCCCTGGTCCATTCCGCTGCTGAATCCCTCCTGACCTGCCCATTTCGCACCTCCAGATTTCAATTAATCCAAAGGCATTACTACTTGATGCTAATCCAATGCTGGATTAAACGTTTGTCAATTCACAGAATATCGCAATCAGCCCCTGCAACAAACTCCGCTCTCCACTGGGTCTATTCCCGTGGCTGGCCCTCTTCTGAAGTTACAGACCATTTACAATATTCAATTCCTGCTTGACCGTGGGCTGAACTTCCAAACGCCCACATTCCCAAACCGACCAGAGGCCCGGACACTGCAAACTTCTACATTTCTCCACAGCCCATTGTATCGCCCGTCTGAAAGTCTGCCTTAGCTGAAGAGCTACTCAAACCCTTATTGACCACTTTCATATATCTACACTCCCGATCATTGTAATAGTTTTTGTGTGTCTCCTCGTGTCTGCGTGGGTCTCCTCCGGGTGCTCCGGTTTCTTCCTACAATCCAAAGATATGCAGGTTAGGTGGATTGGCCATGTTAAATTGCCCTTTAGTCTCCAGAAAGGTTGGGTGGGGCTACTTGGTTACGGGGATACGGTGGAGGTGTGGTCTTGGGTGGGGTGCTTTTTCAAATGCCGATGCGGACTCGATGGGCCGAATTCTGGCCTTGGGTCTCTGTCTGTGTGGAGTTTGTACTTTCTCCCTGTGTCTGTGTGGTTTCCTCTGGGTGCCTCCCACAGCCCAAAGATATGCAGGTTAGGTGGATTGGCTATTCTAAATTGCCCCTTCGTGTCTAAAACAGGTGTGTAGGTTAGGTCAGGCTCAGGGGTTATTGGGAAAGCGCAGGGGATGGAGCCTGGGCGCAGTACACATTTCAGAGGTTGGTGCAAGTTCGAATGGCCTCCATTTGCACTGATTCTATGATTGCCTAATAACGCCTCTATTTCAGCATTCTCCCGATTGTTTCAATTGCCTCATTGCCCTATTAGACTAGTCCCTCCCCATTCCTGTGCCACCCTGCAGCCCAATAACAATTTGTAGCAAATGGTTGCAATGCTTAACAATATAACGTCCGTGCAATGCTAACCATTATAATTCATATTTCTGCAGTCTAATAAACAGTTGTTCTATAAGTGTGACGGGTAATTTATTGACCATTTATTGTCCTGCTCTGTAATAAAAAATTAGTTGATGCACTCTAATATACCACAATGCAATAACGTTTCCAGCACGATCCTTAAAAGGAAGAGACAAGATTTCTGGAGATTCAGAAGAAAAACAAATATTATAGTTGAGATTCCTCTCTTACCTGGGACACCAATAATAGCGAGTGCTGGGTATTAAATGACATAAAATGGTCCATTCGCTGGTCCATGCATCGTCTTTCAGGAACCAATTGAATTATGCCAGGTGTACATACTCGCTCTGCAAGGCGTGCAAAGGGTCCCTCACTTATAACAATGAGAGTCTCCAGAGGGGCAATTAACTTCCAACATGCACTTTAGTTACAGATCGGTGAACAAACAAATTAAGAAACGAGTCCATGCCTTTCATTTGTTCCCTTAGGAAGGGGAGTGAATTCATTGCCAACGTGGCAGCACGGTAGCATTGTGGATAGCACAATTGCTTCACAGCTCCAGGGTCCCAGGTTCGATTCTGGCTTGGGTCACTGTCTGTGTGGAGTCTGCACATCCTTTCTGTGTGTGCGTGGGTTTCCTCCAGGTGCTCCGGTTTCCTCCCACAGTCCAAAGACGAGCAGGTTAGATGGATTGGCCATGATAAATTGCCCTTAGGGTCCAAAATTGCCCTTAGTGTTGGGTGGGGTTACTGGGTTATGGGGATAGGGTGGAGGTGTGGACCTTGGGTAGGGTGCTCTTTCCAAGAGCCGGTACAGACTCGATCGGTGGAATGGCTTCCTTCTGCACTGTATATTCTATGAAACTGCTGACTGCAGCTTCTGTGGTCCCTCCTAGCCCCAAGATAGTTCTCTGCATCTCCATCAATCAGAATTCCTCTTGTTAACTCTGAGCTGAAGTTTGGTCTCTGATAAAAACCTGCCTCTTTCAATCTCTGACATATTGTGCTTTTAGTTGATGGATACGTGGTTTGCGTATTTGTAAGTGTTCTGGTGTTTAGTGTTGCATTGATACACTAATATTGAAAGATATTTGCAACGAAGGAACTTGAAATAACTCATCGCTAACATGGGAGGGCGGATGAGGTCGAGCCGATCGCAGGCAAATGCTTTGTCCTAATAAACCGTACATACTGAAAGTGCCTTAAAATGGTTCAGTATGAATTTAAAGTTTTAGTGAAGGAACAATTGATACCTGGCTGGTGGAATATCAATTCCGATATCATTGGGGCAAGTAATTATCGAGACATGACTCAGAAGCAATAGCACCAAGTGCAGTGAAAATGGAGGCACGATCTATAAAATCTAGAAATGAACATTTTTCGGTCAGTGAGCTGTGGTGGCAAAATTACTGAATATATTTAAGAAGGAAATAGATTTCTGAACACTAAATGTGTCAAAGTGTATGGGGAATGTGCTGGGGTATAGTTTTAATAGAGAACTATTGAAATGAAATGAAAATCGCTTAGTGTCACAAGGAGGCTTCAATGAAGTTACTGTGAAAAGCACCTAGTCGCCACATTCCGGCGCCTGTTCGGGGAGGCTGTTACAGGAATTGAACCGTGCTGCTGGCCTGCTTTGTCTGCTTTCAAAGCCAGCGATTTAGTCCTGTGCTAAACAGCCACATTGTGATCATGTTGGATGGAGGAACAGGCTCCAAGCGCCAAATGGCCTACTCCTACTACTATCTAAAATGTTTTGATATTTCGATGATGCACGGTTCTGTGTGGTATTACCTGAGATTGTACCTCGTAAACTACAGAGGCATTGTCTAGCTTAGTGCATCATTTCATTATAGTATAAAAGCAAATTACTGCGGATGCTGGAATCTGAAACAAAAGAGAAAATACTGGAAAATCTCACCAGGTTTGGCAGCACCTGTAGGGAGAGAAAAGAGCTAACGTTTCGAGTCCGATGACTCTTTGTCAAAGCTTTGACAGTCATTGGACTCGAAACGTTAGCTCTTTTCTCTCCATTCTGATGCTGTCAGACCTGCTGAGATTTTCCAGCATTTACTCTTTTATTTCATTATAGTAGGTGCAGTATCAGTTACTGCTGCACACACCATGCCATTGCTCATATCGCACTTGATTTGGCCACTGTTTATACTACACTGTGTTATGTTGTTATTAATACTCCACGTCGGAGGCATGTTGGTGACAAGATCTAATGCAATATAAATGTACATATGGTCTCGTGGACTTTATTTTTAATTTTTCCAATTAAGTGGTAATTTAGCATGGCCAATTCACCTTTCCTGCACATGTTTGGATTGTGGGGGTCAGATCCACGCAGACATGGGGAGAATGTGCAAACTCTATACGGGCAGTGGCCCCGGCGGTTCGAACCCAGGTCCTCGGCGCCGTGAGGTAGCAGTGCTAACCACTGCGCCAGCGTGCCACCCTCGTGGAGTATCAATAACAACTGTCCCACCACGACACCCAGGTCTCGTTGCACTTCCCATTTTCCTAAACTTACTCCATTCAGCGAATAATCTGCCTTCTTGTTTTTGCCACCAAGGAGGGTAACCTCACATGTACAGTCCTTGAAGGTTGGCATGCAGGTACAACAGGCGACGAGGAAAGCCAATGGTATGCTGGCCATCAGATAGAGAAGGTTTGAGCATAGGAGATTGCATGGCTTTCTACAGTTATACGGAGCCTTGGTGAGGCCACACCTTGAGTATTGTGTGTAGTTTTAGTCTTCTAGTTTGAGGAAGGACATTCTTGCTTTTGAGGGTGTCCAGCGAAAGTTCACCAGACTAATTCCCGGGATGGCAAGACTGACAAATGAAGAAAGACTGGATCGGCTGGGCTTGTGCTCACTGGAGTTTAGAAGGATGAGAGGCGATCTCATAGAAACATGTACAATCCTGATGGGACTGCACGGGCTAGATGCGGGACGAATGTTCCCGATGTTGGGACTAGGGGGTCACAGCCTAAGAATAAAGAATGAGTCATTCAGGACTGAGACGAGGACGAACTTCTTCTCTCAGAGAGTTGTCAACTTGTGGAATTGCCGTTGGGGCCAGTTCGTTGGATATATTCAAGAGGGAACTGCTCGTGGCCCTTGCGGCTGAAGGGAGCAAGGGAATGGAGAGAAAGTGGGAGTGTGAGACGGAATTTGCATTATCAGCCATGACCATTTGAATGGTGATGCAGGCTCGAAGAACCGAATGGCCTACTCCTGCACCGGTTTTCTACGTTTCTATGTTGATAAATATCAGGAACCGAACAAATGCAGATATGAAGTAGAAGAAATTTAAACACAGGGTTGTGAGAATATGGACCCTGTTGCCACACGGAGCTTGGAGGAGAGAGTATTGATACATTTATGGGAAGACTTGGAAATACTGGAAAGAGAACAGAATAGACCGACACACGGACTGGATGGGAATGGTCAATTAGATGTCGCGCGGGAGGGGACAGTCTGGTCTGGAGCATATAGAACATAGAACAATACAGCGCAGTACAGGCCCTTCGGCCCACGATGTTGCACCGAAACAAAAGCAATCTAACCTACACTATACCATTATCATCCATATGTTTATCCAATAAACTTTTAAATGCCCTCAATGTTGGCGAGTTCACTACTGTAGCAGGTAGGGCACTCCACGGCCTCACTACTCTTTGCGTAAAGAACCTACCTCTGACCTCTGTCTTATATCTATTACCCCTCAGTTTAAGGCTATGTCCCCTCGTGCTAGCCATTTCCATCCGCGGGAGAAGGCTCTCACTGTCCACCCTATCTAACCCTCTGATCGCAAATATATGCGCAAATACAATTTAGTTGGGCCGAATGGTCTATTCCTCTTCCGCAATTTCTATACTATGCAAACCGCAGATAATACTGCGCACAGAGAACCATGGAGAGAATCAGTCAATGGGCGGAATGAATTGTAATTGTCAGAGAGCCGGAAGGGGCAGTTCCCAGTGAGTAGCAGTGAAACCCACTGCGGAAACTGAGCAGACTGAACCCAACCGACAACTGTGAGATTGGACAAGTTCCCACGATGACGAGAAACACAAACAGCACAAAGTAAATTTAGAAACAAATCGAAACTAACAGTAAATACATAAATCTAAAGAGAAACGGAGAAAAAGAATTATTGATAGAAGAAAATTGTCAAATCGATGAAAAGTCAATCAGAAACTCCGGGAAATGTTAAACCGCAGTCAGGGATTGACCGCTGACCACCGGTGTTCAATATCAGTTGCGCCCCACAGTTCCTGTTGATTCGCAATAAATTATGTTGGATCTTGCTGTGCCTGGTGATAAAAACCGCTTGGGTTACTGTCCGCCCAGTTATTTTAGGAACAGATTGGCTCACGGATGAAAAAATGATCCCTTGGGTTTGTCTCTCAGCAAGGAAAAAAGGAACTGAGTAGTGATATCCATGGTAGAATCAAACAGAAATAAGGATGACATTCGCTACCTCGGGTGAATGTCTTTCCTTCATGAATGAAATACTATTCGACCATGATTTTCCCATAGCCCTGTTATTATCCTTTTCCCGTATTTGAACTTTACCCGTTTGTAAATCACTGTTCAATCAGCTCCCACCTCCCATTCTGACAGTGCATTCCAGATCGTTAGAGCTTGCTGGCTGGAATAAAATATCACCTCAGTCCCCAGTGGTTTGCATTGTAAGAATTGTATTGTAACAGTGAATACAATTCAAATGCAATTAAAGTGATAACATTGCCACACAAACTGAGCAATTCACACGATTGGCAAATACCCCAGGTTAATCAGTGGTTAAACCATTTTTCTTGATCCATGCTCACGTTTTTGTACAGCTCTCCCCGTGTTCTGTGTCACCGTGTGGGTAATCCTCACTATGTTCAGGTTTCTGTACAGCTCTCTCTGTGCTCTGTATCACTGTGTGTGTAATGCTCACCATGTTCAGGTTTCTGTACAGCTCTCCCCGTGTTCTGTATCACTGTGTGTGTAATCCTCACCATGATCAGGTTTCTGTACAGCTCTCTCCGTGCTCTGTATCACTGTGTGTGTAATCCTCACCATGTACAGGTTTCTGTCCAGCTCTCCCCGTGTTCTGTGTCACCGTGTGGGTAATCCTCACCATGTTCAGGTTTCTGTACAGCTCTCTCCGTGCTCTGTGTCACTGCGTGTGTAATCCTCACCATGTTCAGGTTTCTGTACAGCTCTCTCCGTGCTCTGTATCACTGTGTCTGTAATCCTCACCATGTTCAGGTTTCTGTGCAGCTCTCTCCGTGCTCTGTATCACTGTATGTGTAATCCTCAGCATGTTCAGGTTTCTGTACAGCTCTCTCCGTGCTCTGTATCACTGTGTGTGTAATCCTCACCATGTTCAGGTTAATGTACAGCTCTCCCCGTGTTCTGTGTCACCGTGTGGGTAATCATCACCATGTTCAGGTTTCTGTACAGCTCTCTCCGTGCTCTGTATCACTGTGTGTGTAATCCTCACCATGTTCAGGTTTCTGTGCAGCTCACTCCGTGCTCTGTGTCACTGTGTGTGTAATCCTCACCATGTTCAGGTTTCTGTACAGCTGTCTCCGTGCTCTGTGTCACTGTGTGTGTAATCCTCACCATGTTCAGGTTTCTGTACAGCTGTCTCCGTGCTCTGTGTCACTGTGTGTGTAATCCTCACCATTTTCAGGTTTCTGTACAGCTCTCTCCGTGCTCTGTATCACTGTGTGTGTAATCCTCACCATGTTCAGGTTTCTGTACAGCTCGCTCCGTGCTCTGTGTCACTGTGTGTGTAATCCTCACCATGTTCAGGTTTCTGTACAGCTCTCTCCGTGCTCTGTATCACTGTGTGTGTAATCCTCACCATGTTCAGGTTTCTGTGCAGCTCTCTCCGTGCTCTGTGTCACTGTGTGTGTAATCCTCACCATGTTCAGGTTTCTGTACAGCTGTTTCCGTGCTCTGTGTCACTGTGTGTGTAATCCTCACCATGTTCAGGTTTCTGTACAGCTCTCTCCGTGCTCTGTATCACTGTGTGTGTAATCCTCACCATGTTCAGGTTTCTGTACAGCTCGCTCCGTGCTCTGTGTCACTGTGTGTGTAATCCTCACCATGTTCAAGTTTCTGTACAGCTCACTCCGTGCTCTGTATCACTCTGTGTGTAATCCTCACCATGTTCAGGTTTCTGTACAGCTCTCTCCATGCTCCGTGTCACTGTGTGTGTAATCCTCACCATGTTCAGGTTTCTGTACAGCTCTCTCCGTGCTCTGTGTCACTGTGTGTGTAATCCTCACCATGTTCAGGTTTTTGTACAGCTCTTTCCGTGCCCTGAATCACTGTGTGTGTAATCCTCACCATGTTCAGGTTTTTGTACAGCTCTTTCCGTGCTCTGAATCACTGTGCTGCGCGGCGGCTCAGCTCACAGCAATACACAGCAGAGTCGCTCTGTTGAAGTTTGGAGATCTTTAACCGGCTGATTCTCTTGGCAGTATCAATAGAAGCAGAAATTCTCCCACCGGCAGCGTTTTCTTTATTCTCCTGTCCTGAAGTGTGTCTCTGAAGCAGGTATTCCGGAGCCTGTCCTGAGGAGTGACGGTACTAGTGTACTGTGTACTGACAGAATCCTGAATATTCCCAGTTTAAAGTAACTGTGTCACCGGGAGCAGAAGTTTGGAGAGGCGGGTTCTTGGACACCAAGGGACAGGAATCTGGCGGATGAAAAAAACGACGTTTGTTTTATTCGGAGAGCCATTATTTGTCAATCACGCGAATAGCTCAGTTGTTTATAGCATTGTTTTTATTTTAATTCTGCTTGAACTGTATGAACTTTTATGTCAACACGAACCAGTGAGGGATGAGTGGTTATTATCTTTAACGCCACAAGCTCGAAAGTTCCGCCATGCACTGTCGGAATGAGTGGTGGGAGCTGATTCCACAAAGGTTTATAATCTGGCAATGGTCAATGACCGGGATAGGAAAATGCAGATTTATGGGAAAATTAAATGGTTCATGGGAAGAATTGTATTTCATTGTCAAAAGGGCAGCATCTGCCCGTGGTGCCTAATGCAATCCTTACTTCTGTATGGTTTTACCGTGGATGTGACATTTCTGCTCCTATTTTCCTTGCTGAGGGACAGACGCGAGGGAACATTGTCATATCAGTGAGACAATCTGTTTCCTGATATAATTGGCCGAGTGTAACCGAACTGCATTTATCACTTAGCGCAGCAAGATCCAACAGAAACTGATTGCGATTCATTGGCTATGGATACAAACCGACGTTGGGCATCCGTAATTATATGTCAATCACTGACTGCAATTTATAATTTCCCGGAGTTTCTGATTGTCTTTTACTCTATTTGTCTATTTTCTTCAATCAATAATATTTTTCTCCGTTTCTCTTTAAATTGAATCATTTACTGTTAGTTTCATTTTATTTCTACATTTACTTTGCGCTGTCTTTGCTTTTCGTGATCATGGGAACTTGTCCCAAAGTCTCTCAGTTGTCGGCTGGGTTCAGTCTGTTCAGTTTCCGCAGTGGGTTTACTGTTACTCACTGGCAACTGCCTCTTCCGGCTCTCTGACAATTACAATTCTTTCTCTTTATTAACTGATTCTTTCCCGGGTTCTCTGAGCGGACTTTTCTGTAAGTTTTACATTGTGTATAATTTACTGGAGAGGAATGAACGATTTGGCCCAACTGATTTATGTCTGTGCATACTCCAGGTCAGCCTAACCCGCCCGAAATCGAGTTGGCCATTTCCATCCAGCACCTTGTTTCGCTCCATTCTGTTTCCCTTCCTTTATTTTCAATCCTACCCATTTCTGAATCAATAGTCTCTGCGCCAACCACTCAATGTGGCAGCGAATTGTATATCCTGATGTCTCTGAGTTGAAATATCTGTTTTCAATTTGTGTCTGTTTTCTGTTAATGACTATTACATGTTCACCGTCCCTTCCTCTGGAAGAACGCACAAATCGCCATTGAGATTTATGTTCATAATTTAATTTATGTATCAATCCTCCTCGTGATTCTTCATCCTTCGGTGAAAATGGACCCAACATGTTGAATCTTTCCAGAGAGATTTGCATTGTTGCTGATTTCCGTCCGCTGAACTGCAAGATTCAAAAGATAATTTCTAACGGGTAGAAGCAAAACCGACGAGACCTCCTTTCAAAGTTGACCCGCAATTCATTTATATCATCGCTGATCCCCTACCTCAACAACTAGTCCCCCATTGTCGCCATTACCTTTGATACTTTTGTATCTAATCATCTATTGAACACTTCTATGAATAAACTCACATCTGAGAATCCAGAACTCCCTGAGGAACAGAAATCAAAGATTCACAAGAATTGATTAACTGAAGAAATGTATCCTTTTCTTTACTCTACTGCCGAAACACATATTCTGAAACTGGGATCCCAAGTTATAACCTAAACAGCGTGGATACACTTACCCAGTATCTGCTCTGCCAAGCCCCTTGAACACATTGTATGTTCTGGCGAAGTTACATCTCCGAGCTCTACATTACATGGAATCTCGGTCTAAAGAACTTAATTTCAACTCACAGTAATGTATCTCAGGAATATTTGTTAAATTTCCTCCCAAGCATGGAGATCGTTTCTGAACTGAGGAGACTGGATCCTATGCAGCATTCCAGACCGTAGTCCATTTCAGTCCTTTCATCTCCAAACCCGATAATGCACCCGTGTATCTGGCTGTATTCAGAGATCATCCAATCTTTCTTTCCCCTCCATTAATTATATATTGCTGGTTCTAAATTAACATTCCCGCAGCTTATAATTGTCCTCTATGTTACCGTTCTCCTTTATTATTTTAAGACATGATCCTCATTCTCGCACTGCACTGTCACTGTTTCATTTAACAATAATCAGGGATATTGATAATTATCGCATTCCCACCTTTCAAACATCTGCATTCAAAATAGGAAGTGTCTGCATTCCCAAACTATCACATTTACATCTGATGGTGGAAAACAAGGAGCAAAGTGAATCTTATATGAAGGCAAATGAAATAAATGGCTGGTACAACGTAACTAATTTCAGTGACGTATTGCACATTAATAAAATTCCATCTGGAGCTGCAATAATCTTTTTCTGGAGTATGCTGTGTCACGCTCCTGCTGTCTAGGGGCAGGTATTGGACGAGCCGCTGCAGGTCTCTAACCTGGCTGTAGTCCTATTACACCATAAGACCATAAATATGAGAATGACTAGAGCGAGGGTAGGTCCGATCAAGGACAGTAGCGGGAGATTGTGTATTGAGTTTGAAGAGATAGGAGAGGTCTTGAACGAGTACTTTTCTTCTGTATTTACAAATGAGAGGGGCGATATTGTTGGAGAGGTCAGTGTGAAACAGACTGGTAAGCTCGAGGAAATACTTGTTAGGAAGGAAGATGTGTTGGGCATTTTGAAAAACTTGAGGATAGACAAGTCCCCCGGGCCTGACGGGATATACCCAAGGATTCTATGGGAAGCAAGAGATGAAATTGCAGAGCCGTTGGCAATGATCTTTTCGTCCTCACTGTCAACAGGGGTGGTACCAGGGGATTGGAGAGAGGCGAATGTCGTGCCCCTGTTCAAAAAAGGGACTAGGGATAACCCTGGGAATTACAGGCCAGTTAGTCTTACCTCGGTGGTAGGCAAAGTAATGGAAAGGGTACTGAAGGATAGGATTTCTGAGCATCTGGAAAGACACTGCTTGATTAGGGATAGTCAGCACGGATTTGTGAGCGGTAGGTCTTGCCTTACAAATCTTACTGAATTCTTTGAGGAGGTGACCAAGCATGTGGATGAAGGTAAAGCAGTGGATGTAGTGTACATGGATTTTAGTAAGGCATTTGATAAGGTTCCCCATGGTAGGCTTCTGCAGAAAGTAAGGAGGCATGGGATAGTGGGAAATTTGGCCAGTTGGATAACGAACTGGCTAATCGCTGGAAGTCAGAGAGTGGTGGTGGATGGCAAATATTCAGCCTGGATCCCAGTTACCAGTGGCGTACCGCAGGGATCAGTTCTGGGTCCTCTGCTGTTTGTGATTTTCATTAATGACTTGGATGAGGGAGTTGAAGGGTGGGTCAATAAATTTGCAGATGATACGAAGATTGGTGGAGTTGTGGCTAGTAAGGAGGGCTGTTGTCGGCTGCAAAGAGACATAGCTAGGATGCAGAGCTGGGCTGAGAAGTGGCAGATGGAGTTTAACCCTGAAAAGTGTGAGGTTGTCCATTTTGGAAGGACAAATATGAATGCGGAATACAGGGTTAACGGTAGAGTTCTTGGCAATGTGGAGGAGCAGAGAGATCGTGGGGTCTATGTTCATACATCTTTGAAAGTTGCCACTCAAGTGGATAGAGCTGTGAAGAAGGCCTACTGTGTGCTCGCGTTCATTAACAGAGGGATTGAATTTAAGAGCCGTGAGGTGATGATGCAGCTGTACAAAACTTTGGTAAGGCCACATTTGGAGTACTGTGTACAGTTCTGGTCACCTCATTTTAGGAAGGATGTGGAAGCTTTGGAAAAGGTGCAAAGAAGATTTACCAGGATGTTACCTGGAATGGAGAGTAGGTCTTACGAGGAAAGGTTGAGGGTGCTAGGCCTTTTCTCATTAGAACGGAGAAGGACGAGGGGCGACTTGACAGAGGTTTATTAGATGATCAGGGGAATAGATAGAGTAGACAGTCAGAGACTTTTTCCCCGGGTGGAACAAACCATTACAAGCGGACATAAATTTAAGGTGAAAGGTGGAAGATATAGGAGGGATATCAGAGGTAGGTTCTTTACCCAGAGAGTAGTGGGGGCATGGAATGCACTGCCTGTGGAAGCAGTTGAGTCGGAAACATTAGGGTCCCAGGTTCGATTCCGGCTTGGGTCACTGTCTGTGCGGAGTCTGCACGTCCTCCCCGTGTCTGCGTGGGTTTCCTCCGGGTGCTCCGGTTTCCTCCCACAGTCCAAAGATGTGCAGGGTAGGTGGATTGGCCATGATAAATTGCCCTTAGTGTCCAAAATTGCCCTTGGTGTTGGGTGGAGGTGTTGAGTTTGGGTAGGGTGTTCTTTCCAAGAGCCAGTGCAGACTCAGGGGGCCGAATGGCCTCCTTCTGCACTGTAAATTCAATGATAATCTATGATTAATCTAGGACAAAGGTTCGGCACAACATCGTGGGCCGAAGGGCCTGTTCTGTGCTGTATTTTCTATGTTCTATGTTCTATGTTAAGACAATAAGAAGTAGGAGCTGACGTTGGCCACTCGGTCCATCGAGCCTGTTCCTGCATTCAATGAGGTCATGGCTAATCTAATATAATCAAAAGAACAAAGAAAAGTAGAGCACAGGAACAGCCCCTTCGGCCCTCCAAGCCGACCATGCTGCCCGTCTAAACTAAAATCGTCTACACTTCTGGGGTCCGTATCTCTCTATTCCCGTTCTATTCATATATTTGTCAAGATGCCCCTTAAAGGTCACTATCCTTCCTGCTTTCACCACCTCCTCGGGCAACGAGTTCCAGGCACCCACTAACCTCTGTGTAAAAAACGTGCCTCGTAAATCTCCTCTAAACCGTCCCCCCCGTCACCCCCGTTGCCCGCCCCCCCCCCCCCCCCCCCCCGCGCACCTTAAACCTATGCCCGCTAGTAATTGACCCCTCTACCTGGAGAAAAAGTCTCTGGCTATCCACTCTGTCTCTGTCCCTCATAATTCTGTAGACCTCTATTACGTCCCCTCAAACTCCATCGTTCCAGTGAGAACAAACATAGTTTATTCAACCTATCTGAATAGCTAATGCCCTCCATACCAGGAAACATCCTAGTAAATCTCTTCTGCACCCTCTCGAAAGCCTCCACATCCTTCTGGTAGTGTGGCGACCAAAATTGAACACTATACTCCAAGTGTGGCCTAACAAAGGTTCTATATAGCTGCAACATGACGTGGCTATTTTTATACTCAATGCCCCGGCCAATGAAGGCAAGCATGCCGTATGCCTCTTGACTACCTTCTCTGCCTATGTTGCCACTTTTAGTGACCTGTGGACCTGTACCCAAGATCTCTCTGCCTGTCAATACTCTTTAGGGTTCTACCATTCACTGTATATTTTCTACCTGTATTAGACCTTCCAAAATGCAATACGTCACATTTGTCCGGATTAAACTCCATCTGCCATCTCTCAGCCCAAGTCTCCAAAGGAAATAAATCCTGCTGTATCCCCTGACAGTCTTAATCTCTATCCGCAATTCCACCAACCTTTGTGTCGTCCGCAAACTGACTAATCAGACGCGCTACATTTTCCTCCAAATCATTTGTATATACTACGAACAGCAAAGGTCCCAGCACTGATCCCTGCGAAACACCACTAGTCACAGCCCTCCAATCAGAAAAGCACCCTTCCATTGCTACTCTCTGCCTTCTATGACCTAGCAAGTTCTGTATCCATATAGACAACATACACTGCCCTACCTGCAGCAACCATCTTTGTGACCTCCTCGAAAAAGTCAAGTTAGCGAGACACAACATCCCCTTCACAAAACCGTGCTGTCTTTCGCTCATATGTCAACATGCTTCCAAATAGGAGTAGATCCTGTCTCGAAGAATTCTGTCCGGTAATTTCCCTACCAGTGACGTAAGGGTCACCGGCCTGTAGTCCCCCGGATTATCCTTGCTACCCTTCTTAAACAATGGAACAACATTGGCTATTATCCAGTCCTCCGGGACATCACCGGAAGACAGTGAGGGTCCAACGATTTCTGTCAAGACCTCAGCAGTTTTCTCTCTTGCCTCCTTCAGTATTCTGGGGCAGATCCCATCATGCCCTGGGGACTTATCCATCTTAATATTTTTCATGACGATAATCCTCAACTCTACTGTCCCACCTTATGCCCCTAGCGCTCGATCCCCTCATTGATTAAATATCTGCCTCTCTCAGCCTTGAACATGCTTAGCGCCAGTATTCCACAGATTCACGGCTCTCTGAGAGAACAGATTCCTCCTGATCTCTGTTTTACCTGGCGTGCTTTGACTCAGATATCATGCTCTCTGGTTCGAGACACAAGAGGAAATCCTCTCAGCATCCAGCCTGTCAAGCCCCCAGAGTATCCTATATGTCTCAATAAGGTTACGTCTCTTTCTTTGAAACTCCTTCATAGAAATTACCTCCAAAGACGGGATCAACCTCGTGATTTTTCTCCGGACTGTTTCAAATGTCGGTATATACATTTCCTGAAATGTTGAGTTTATTCACACGGTGCATCAATCACATTGCGCAGTTTGGAGAACGAACGGCTGCCGTGAAGAGAGCTCTAAGACCCGACGTGGTCAGCACGGGGGGCAGCATGGTAGCACAAGTGGGTAGAACTGTGGCTGCACAGCGCCAGGGTCCCAGGTTCGATTCCCTGCTGGGTCACTGCCTGTGCGGAGTCTGCACGTTCTCCCTGTGTCTCCGTGGGATTCCTCCGGGTGCTCCGGTTTCTTCCCACAGACCAAAGATGTGCTGGTTAGGTGGATTAGCCATGATAAATTGCCTTTAGTGACCAAAAAGGTTAGGAGGGGTTATTGGGTTACGGAATAGGGTGGAAATGTGGGCTTAAGTGGGTCGGTGCAGACTCGATGGGCCGAATGGCCTCCTTCTGCACTGTATGTTCTATGTTCTTGGTGCCCAAATGGACAGACAGAGACCCCCCTGACAGTCCAACTCCGACAGCGGAGTCCGCACGATCGACAATCTGCTTTCATTAAAAACAGTTAGGAATGAGAGAGCCTGTGATGTTGAGCATGTGCCATTAAACCGAGTAATGGTCCACAAACTGTCAACCGCCGCCAACACCACCCATCCACAATTACCACTACCCCTATCCCTCTAACCTCCTGCTCCATATACAGTTTCCACAGGAAAGACCTGGACCCAACTCCAGAATCATATTCTGCTCTGAAATCAGCATGGAAACAGGCCCTTCGGCCCAACCAGTCCATGCCGCCCAGTTTTTACCAATAAGCTAGTCCCAGTTGCCCGCACTTGGCCCATAACCCTCTATACCCATCTTACCCATGTAACTATCTAAATGCTTTTTAAAAGACACAATTGTACCCGCCTCTACTACTACCTCTGGCAGCCCATTCCAGACACTCACTACCCTCTGAGTGAATAAATTGCCCCTCTGGGCCCTTCTGAAACTCTCCCCTCTCACCTTAAACCTATGCCCTCTAGTTTTAGACTCCCCTAACTTTGGGAAAAGATGTTAACTATCTACCTTATCTATGCCCCTCATTATTTTATAGACCTCTATAAGATCACCCCTAAGCCTCCTACGCTCCAGGGAAAAAAGTCCCAGTCTATCCAGCCTCTCCTTATAACTCAAACCATCAAGTCACGGCAACATCCTAGTAAATCTTTTCTGCACTCTTTCTAGTTTAATAATATCCTTTCTATAATAGGGCGACCAGAACTGCACACAGTATTCCAAGTGTGGCCGTACCAATGTCTTGTACAACTTCAACAAGACGTCCCAACTCCTGTATTCAATGTTCTGACCAATGAAACCAAGCATGCCGAATGCCTACTTCACCACCCTGTCCACCTGCGACTCCACCTTCAAGGAGCTATGAACCTGTACTCCTAGATCTTTTTGTTCTATAGCTCTCCCCAACGCCATACCATTAACTGAGTAAGTAGGTCCTGGCCTGATTCGATCTGCCAAAATGCATCACCTCACATTTATCTAAATTAAACTCCATCTGCCATTCGTCGGCCCACTGGCCTAATTGATCAAGATCCCGTTGCAATCCTAGATAACCTTCTTCACTATCCACTGTGCCACCAATCTTGGTGTCCTCTGCAAACTGACTAACCATGCCTCCTAAATTCTCATCCAAATCATTAATATAAATCACAAATAACAGTGGACCCAGCACCGATCCACTGGTCACAGGCCTCCAGTTTGAAAAACAACCCTCTACAACCACGCTCTGTCTTCTGTCGTCCAGCCAATTTTGAATCCAATTGGCAACCTCACCCTGGATCCCGTGAGCTTTAACCTTCTGCAACAACCTACCATGCGGTACCTTGTCAAAAGCTTTGCTAAAGTCCATGTAGACAACGTCTACTGCAATGCCCTCATCTACCTTCTTGGTCACCCCCTCAAAAAACTCAATCAAATTTGTGAGACATGATTTTCCATGCACAAAGCTATGCTGACTGCCCCGAATCAGTCCTTGTCTCTCTAAATGCTTGTAGATCCTGTCTCTCAGAATATCTTCTAGCAACTTACCTACTACAGACGTTAGGCTCACCGGTCTGTAGTTCCCAGGCTTTTCCCTGCTGCCCTTCTTAAACAAGGGCACAACATTCGCCACTCTCCAATCTTCAGGCACCTCACCTGTGGCTGCCGATGATTCAAATATCTCTGTTAGGGGACCCGCAATTTCCTCCCTAGCCTCCCACAACATCCTGGGATACATTTCATCAGGTCCCGGGGATTTATCTACCTTGATGCGCTTTAAGACTTCTAGCACGTCCTCCTCTGTAATATGCACACTTCTCAAGACATCACTATTTATTTCCCTTAGTTTCCTAACATCCATGCCTTTCTCCACCGTGAATACCGATGAGAAATATTCATTCAGGATCTCACCCAACTCTTGTGGCTCTGCACATAGATGTCCTTGTTGATCCTTAAGAGGCCCTACTCTGTCCCTAGTTACTCTTTTCCCCTTTATGTATCTGTAGAATCTCTTTGGATTCTCCTTTGCATTATTTGCCAAAGCAATTTCATGTCCCTTTTTTGCCCTCCTGATTTCCCTCTTAACTCTATTTCGACAATCTTTATACTCTTCAAGGGATCCACTTGATCCCAGTTGTTTATGTACGTCATATGCCTTCTTCTTGTTTTTGACCAGAGTCTCAATATCTCGAGTCATCCAGGGTTCCCTACTTCTACCAGCCTTGCCCTTCACTCTAAAAGGAATGTGCTTACCCTGCACCCTGGTTAACACATTTTTAAAAGCCTCCCATTTACCAGCCGTCCCTTTGTCTGCCAACAGTCTCCCCAATCTACCTCTGAAAGTTCCTGTCTGATACCATCAAAATTTGCCTTGCCCCAATTAACAGAAGAACATAAGAACTAGGAGCAGGAGTAAGCCATCTGGCCCCTCGAGCCTGCTCCGCCATTCAATGAGATCATGGCTGATCTTTTGTGGACTCAGCTCCACTTTCCGGCCCGAACACCATAACCCTTAATCCCTTTATTCTTCAAAAAACTATCTATCTTTATCTTAAAAACATTTAATGAAGGAACCTCTACTGCTTCACTGGGCAAAGAATTCCATAGATTCACAACCCTTTGGGTGAAGAAGTTCCTCCTAAACTCAGTCCTAAATCTACTTCCCCTTATTTTGAGGCTATGCCCCCTAGTTCTGCTTTCACCCGCCAGTGGAAACAACCTGCCCGCATCTATCCTATCGATTCCCTTCATAATCTTATATGTTTCTATAAGAACCCCCTCATCCTTCTAAATTCCAACGAGTACAGTCCCAGTCTACTCAACCTCTCCTCGTAATCCAGCCACTTCAGCTCTGGGATTAACCTAGTGAATCTCCTCTGCACACCCTCCAGTGCCAGTACGTCCTTTCTCAAGTAAGGAGACCAAAACTGAACACAATACTCCAGGTGTGGCCTCACTAACACCTTATACAATTGCAGCATAACCTCGCTAGTCTTAAACTCCATCCCTCTAGCAATGAAGGACAAAATTCCATTTGCCTTCTTAATCACCTGTTGCACCTGAAAACCAACTTTCTGCGACTCATGCACGAGCACACCCAGGTCTCTCTGCACAGCAGCATGTTTTAATATTTTATCATTTAAATAATAATCCCTTTTGCCGTTATTCTTACCAAAATGGATAACCTCACATTTGTCAACATTATATTCCATCTGCCAGACCCTAGCCCATTCACTTAGCCTGTCCAAATCCCTCTGCAGACTTCCAGTATCCTCTGCACTTTTTGCTTTACCACTTATCTTAGTGTCGTCTGCAAACTTGGACACATTGCCCTTGGTCCCCAACTCCAAATCATCTATGTAAATTGTGAACAGTTGTGGGCCCAACACTGATCCCTGAGGGACACCACTAGCTACTGATTGCCAACCAGAGAAACACCCATTAATCCCCACTCTTTGCTTTCTATTAATTAACCAATCCTCTATCCATGCTCCTACTTTCCCCTTAATGCCATGCATCTTTATCTTATGCAACAAACTTTTGTGTGGCACCTTGTCAAAGGCTTTCTGGAAATCCAGATATACCACATCCATTGGCTCCCCGTTATCTACCGCACTGTTAATGTCCTCAAAAAATTCCACTAAATTAGTTAGGCACGACCTGCCCTTTATGAACCCATGCTGCGTCTGTCCAATGGGACAATTTCCATCCAGATGCCTCGCTATTTCTTCCTTGATGATAGATTCCAGCATCTTCCCTACTACCGAAGTTAAGCTCACTGGCCTATAATTACCCACTTTCTGCCTACCTCCTTTTTTAAACAGTGGTGTCACGTTTGCTAATTTCCAATCCGCCGGGACCACCCCAGAGTCTAGTGAATTTTGGTAAATTATCACTAGTGCATTTGCAATTTCCCTAGCCATCTCTTTTAGCACTCTGGGATGCATTCCATCAGGGCCAGGAGACTTGTCTACCTTTAGCCCCACTAGCTTGCCCATCACTACCTCCTTGGTGATATCAATCCTCTCAAGGTCCTCACCTGTCATAGCCTCATTTCCATCAGTCACTGGCATGTTATTTGTGTCTTCTACTGTGAAGACCGACCCAAAAAACCTGTTCAGTTCCTCAGCCATTTCCTCATCTCCCATTATTAAATCTCCCTTCTCATCCTCTAAAGGACCAATATTTACCTTAGCCACTCTTTTTTGTTTTATGTATTTGTAGGAACATTTACTATCTGTTTTTATATTCTGAGCAAGTTTACTCTCATAATCTATCTTACTCTTCTTTATAGCTTTTTTAGTAGCTTTCTGTTGCCCCCTCAAGATTTCCCAGTCCTCTAGTCTCCCACTGATCTTTGCTACTTTGTGTTTTTTCCTTCAATTTGATACTCTCCCTTATTTCCTTAGATATCCACGGTCGATTTTCCCTCTTTTTACCGTCCTTCCTTTTTGTTGGTATAAACCTTTGCTGGGCACTGTGAAAAATCACTTGGAAGGTTCTCCACTGTTCCTCAACTGTTTCACCATAAAGTCTTTGCTCCCAGTCTACCTTAGCTAGTTCTTCTCTCATCCCATTGTAATCGCCTTTTTTTAAGCACACAACACTAGTGCTTGATTTTACCTTCTCACCCTCCATCTGTATTTTAAATTCCACCATATTGTGATCGCTCCTTCCGAGAGGATCTCTAACTATGAGATCCTGAATCAATCCTGTCTCATTACACAGGACCAGATCTAGGACCGCTTGTTCCCTCATAGGTTCCATTACATACTGTTCGAGGAACCTATCGCGGAAACATTCTATAAACTCCTCCTCAAGGCTGCCTTGACCGACCTGGTTAAACCAATCAACATGTAGATTAAAATCCCCCATGATAACTGCTGTACCATTTCTACATGCATCTGTTATTTCTTTGTTTATTGCCTGCCCCACCATAATGTTACTATTTGGTGGCCTATAGATTACTCCTATCAGTGACTTTTTCGCCTTACTATTCCTGATTTCCACCCAAATGGATTCAACCTTATCCTCCATAGCACCGATGTCATCCCTTACTGTTGCCCGGATGTCATCCTTAAACAACAGAGCTACACCACCTCCCTTACCATCCACTCTGTCTTTCCGAAAAGTTTGATACCCTCGGATATTTAACTCCCAGCCGTGATCATCCTTTAACCATGTTTCAGTAATGGCCACTAAATCATAGTCATTCACGATGATTTGCGCCATCAACTCATTTACCTTATTCCGAATACTACGAGCATTCAGGTAAAGTACACTTATGTTGGCTTTTTTACCTCTGTTCTGAATCTTAACACCTCGATCAGTAACCTCTCCTAAGTTATAATTCCTCTTAACCTTTCTCCTAATTTTCCTTGTCGTCGAACCCACATCTTCCTGTAACAACCTGCCGCATCGCTTACCATTAATGTTTTCACTTCCCGTTTTATTTCTTTTGGTATTCCTGGTCCTATTCACTGAGCTCCCCTCAGTCACTGTACCTTGTACTGTCGCCCTTTTTGATTTTTGACTATGGCTTCTCTGCCTTACACTTTCCCCCTTACTGCCTTTTATTTCTGTCCCTGTTTTACTACCTTCCAACTTCCTGCACCGGTTCCCATCCCCCTGCCACATTAGTTTAAACTCTCCCCAACAGCTCTAGCAAACAACCCCCCTAGGACATCGGTTCCAGTTCTGCCCAGGTGCAGACCGTCCGGTTTGTACTGGTCCCACCTCCCCCAGAATCGGTTCCAATGTCCCAGGAGTTTGAATCCCTCCCTCTTGCACCATCTCTCGAGCCACGTATTCATCCTCTCTATCCTGACATTCCTACTCTGACTAGCTCGTGGCACTGGTAGCAATCCTGAGATTACTACCTTTGAGGTCCTACTTTTTAGTTTAACTCCTAGCTCCCTAAATTCAGCTTGTAGGACCTCGTCCCGTTTTTTACCTATATCGTTGGTGCCTACGTGCACCACGACAGCTGGCTGTTCACCCTCCCCCCCCGCAGAATGTCCTGCAGCCGCTCCGAGACATCCTTGACCCTTGCACCAGGGAGGCAACATACCATCCTGGAGTCTCGATTTCGTCCGCAGAACCGCCTGTCTATTCCCCTTACAATTGAGTCCCCTATCACTATAGCCCTGCCATTCTTCTTCCTGCCCAGCTGCGCAGCAGAGCCAGCCACGGTGCCATGAACCTGGCTGCTGCCGCCTTCCCCTGGTGAGCCATCTCCCTCAACAGTATCCAAAGCGGTATATCTGTTTTGCAGGGAGATGACCGCAGAGGACACCTGCACTGCCTTCCTACTCTTGCTGACTTTTGGTCACCCATTTACTACCTCCCTCAGTACCTTTCACCTGCGGTGTGACCAACTCGCTAAACGTGCTATCCACGACGTCCTCAGCATCGCGGACGCTCCAAAGTGAGTCCATCCGCAGCTCCAGAGCCGTCAAGCGGTCTAACAGGAGCTGCAACTGGACACACTTCCTGCACTTGAAGGAGCCAGGGACAGTGGACGTGGAATTTTAACTCTTGGGCCAGACCTATCATTCTCCATAGCTATCTTAAAACTAATGGAGTTATGGTCACTTGTCCCAAAGTGATCCCTCACTAACACTTCTGTCACTTGCCCTTCCTTATTTCCCAAGACGAGGTCAAGTTTTGCCCCCTCTCTAGTCGGCCCATCCACATACTGAATGAGAAATTCCTCCTGAATACACTCAACAAATTTCCCTCGATCCAAGCCCCTAATGCTATGGCTGTCCCAGTCAATGTTGGGAAAGTTAAAGTCCCCTACTATTACCACCCTGTTTTTCTTGCAGCTATCTGTAATCTCCTTACATATTTGCTCCTCAATTTCCCGCTGACTATTTGGGGGCCTGTAGTACAGTCCTATCAAGGTGATCTCTCCCTTCTTATTTTTCAGTTCCACCCATATAGACTCAGTGGGCGAACCCTCGGATATATCCCCTCTAAGTACTGCCGTGATGTTCTCCCTAATCAAAAACGCCACTCCCCCTCCTCTCTTACCTCCTGTTCTATCCTTTCTATAGCATCTGTACCCCGGAACATTGAGCTGCCAGTCCTGTCCCTCCCTTAGCCATGTTTCAGTCATAGCTATAATATCCCAGTCCCATGTGCCCATCCATGCCCTGAGTTCATCCGCTTTGCCCGTCAGGCCCCTTGCATTGAAATAAATGCAGTTTAATGTAGACTTTCCTTGCTCTCTGCCCTGCTTTCTCTGGTCATGCTTTACACACTCTCCCTTCCTGCCTTTTATTTCCGTCCCCACTGACTTCCTACATCGGTTCCCATCCCCCTGCCACATTAGTCTAAACCCTCCCCAACTGCACTAGCAAACACACCCCCGAGAACATTGGTTCCGGTCCCACGCAGATGCAGACCGTCCGATTTGTACAGGTCCCACCTCCCCCAGAACCGGTCCCAATGTCCCAGGAATTTGAAACCCTCCCTCTTGCACCATCTCTCAAGCCACGTATTCATCCTAGCTATCCTGTCATTCCTACTCTGACTATCACGTGGCACTGGTAACAATTCTGAGATTACTACCTTTGAGGTCCTACTTTTTAGTTTAACTCCTAACTCCCTAAATTCAGCTTGTAGGACCTCATCCCATTTTTTTACCTATATCGTTGGTGCCTATATGCACCACGACAGCTGGCTGTTCACCCTCCCCCTCCAGAATGCCCTGCAGCCGCTCCGAGACATCCTTGACCCTTGCACCAGGGAGGCAACATACCAACCTGGATTCTCGTTTGCGTCAGCAGAAACGCTTGTCTATTCCCCTTACAATTGAATCCCCTATCACTATAGCTCTGCCACTCTTTTTCCCGCCCTTCTGTGCAGCAGAGCCAGCCATGGTGCCATGAACCTGGCTGCTGCCACCTTCCCCTGGTGAGCCATCTCCCCCAACAGTTTCCAAAACGGTAAATCTGCACGGCCTTCCTACTCTTCCTCTGTCTGTTGGTCACCCATTCCCTATTTGCCTCAGTAATTTTAATCTGCGGTGTGACCAACTCACTGGATGTGCTATCCACAACTTCCTCGGCATCGCGGATGCTCCAGGATTCCTCAGCATCGCGGATGATCTGCAGCCAATAATATTACTTATAACACAGATGAGCTCCAGTTTCAATCGGTTTTAAGAAATACAGATCATAATTATAAATTGAACATTCACCGACACACTCTGTAACACAGCGGGGTTTGGAGACACTTACCGGCTGTGACAGTCACCACCGTCCCAGATCCCTCTGCAGAAGCATCGTACCAGTTATCACACAGTGATACGGTTCTCAGACTCCCCGGTACAATAACCACTGACACCTCAACCCGCAGGAAAATGATCACCAGTCATTCGAAGCTGCCCAATTATTCGGAGGTTTGAAATACATAAACAACACCCAACGTTTCAAAGACTTTGTTGATTTAAACCGTTCTCTGTGAGGCCCTGAGCTATGACTAAATTGTACGAGGCAGGAAATATTCGCTTCATGTAAACCAAGAAAAATGGAAAAGAAAGATGAAAATGGTGGAAATTACAATGAAACGTAACCAGGTTACAGCCACAATAACATCAGCCCGAAAATTCGCTGCCAGGCCGGGCGAATTGTTATTTGCTTTGTACGGAGGAAATTGTCCAGATCTCCGTCACTGTGAATATCCCAAAGTAGCACCGTATGGCAAGTCAATATAAAAACCCCGGCTATATGGTGAACGTGGGGACATAACTTCAGCAGTGGGGACTGCGGTTCCCGGTTCCAGCTGTTGGAACAGGATCCGACTGGTCTGAGGGTCTGTCACTGGGATCAGTCATTCCCAATCTCCATTCACTGACACTAATTCCGGGAAAAGCATCAACATCCACACACACTCAGCGTTTATAAAACTCAAGATGTTAACGGGAATGATCCAGTCTCATTATAAACCAGAGCATGGAATAGACAGTGTGAGGCGGAACTGTGGAGGTTTCAGGGCAGATTAACTCCGCTTTTACATTTGTTTATGTGATAATCCGCAGTGAGGGATTTTGTATCGCGGGAAGCCGAGAACCATCACCGTGTGTTCCAGTATTCGTACTGAGCTTTACAGTAATATGTGACGCTGTCTTCAACTTTCACATCCCGAATTTCCAGCCAAAATGTCCTTGCTGCTTTATTCACCGACACAACAAACCTCCCTCCGCTGGAGACCCGCTCCCGCTGTGTGCCGGGCTGGGTTTGTCTGAAGAAATCCCCGCTCTTCAATTTAACAGTATAGCCTCCACTATCTAAAACACAGGTGATGGTGAGGGACTGACACTCCTCCCTGGTCACCGCTGCCGGGCTCTGTGTCACTGACTGACTCAAACATCCTGGAAATTAAACAGAGACAGTTTAATGGACCATCATAGCCAGAAACACACATCAGGGCTAAAACCCCAGACAGGGTCTGTAATTGGAATGGATTCGGGCAGCTTTATATTAAATCCACACAATGTGGGTTAGTTTGATTGGTACTCACCGGGTAAACAGACACACAGGGTGAAAACAAGGAGGCTTCCCATCGTTCTGCTGCCTGGAGCTGATAGTTTAGATGACGGGGATCTGGAGACTGCAGACCTGGACTGCTCTGGAGCACTGTTCCACCGAGCTGAATTGAAATTAAATTACGCCCTCATATCGGCAAATTAGGCCACGCCCACAGTCCACCTCACAACAGAACTTGAGTATTTAAGGGGGACAGTCGGTTGTGAACACTCAGTCGAAGATCCACAGCTCCTGCTACCAGGGAGCCTCCAGTTTCCTGTCGCTTCATTGGATTTGTGAGCTGCGGTTGAAACGGAGCTCAAACTGGGCGCCAAGGTAGCACAGTGGTTAGCACTGTTGCTTCACAGCGCCAGGGTCCAGGGGTCGATTTGTGACTTGGGTCACTGTCTGTGCGGAGTCTGCACGTTCTCCCCGTGTCTGTGTGGGTTTCCTCCGGGTGCTCCGGTTTCCTCCCACAAGTCCCGAAAGACATGCTGTTAGATGAATTGGACATTCTGAATTCTCCCTCTGTGTACCCGAACAGGCGACGGAATGTGGCGACTAGGGGATTTTCACAGTAACTTCATTGCAGTGTTAATGTAAGCCCACTTGCGACAATAATAAAGATTATTATGATTATTATAAAAATCCCCTCCCACCTCAGTCTATTGAACAGGGGGGTTGAGGACGTGTTGTTTTGTCACTGGAGGCTCCCGCCCCCTATCCCTTAGTGCAGTGAGTTGGGAGATTGGTCCATGTGATTTTGTTGGGTGGTCGTATTTCCACTATTATTGCAATGGTGCCGGTAATACCTTTAACAAACCCTGAACGGGTTCACGGTTAAGTGACTGATCAGAATGCCGGAGCCTCAGAACCAGCAGCTTCCTTCAATCCAGAAACTGATGATCAGGTTACAATATGATACAGACCACTGATAATATCCAGGTAGATATTTATAATATACATGATGATTACTGCACCATCGCCGTCTATGTTTTATAATACCAACAATGCTTCAATTTAGTAATGATTACTTTCCAGTTCTGTCATATTCAGAATGCTCATTTGTAGTGACAGAGAATGGACAAATATTCAGAAGGGCAGTGCACACTGTGGGATCGGTTTAGGGGCTTGGAAGAATGAGGACAGACAATATAAAGTGAATGCTGCAAGTTGTAAGGCACTGTGGAAAGAGCGAGAGAGATGATGTGACGGGAGGAAAGGTTGCGACTTCTGTTAAATGCATTTTAGGTTATTGGCTTGATCAACAGGAAGCTTGTATCGAAGGTGAAACTGTTGAAGGCAACTATGCATTTGTATACCGTTGATAATATCTCGGCTAGATTAATGTTCAAATCTGGTCTACACATCTGAGAATGATTTGAGGGTCTCAGAAAGGGTGCGGGTCAGAATCATTAAAATGGAACTAATGAAGAAATGCTTCCGCTTTGTGCAAAGATTGGGGAATGTGATCCTGTTCTCTGTAAAACAGGGAAGTCTGAGCGAATATTTGGTTGATATTAGACCACAAGACCATAAGACATAGGAGCAGAATTAGGCCACTCGGCCCATCGAGTCTGCTCTGCTGTCAACAATTCCGGTTGAATAAATAAGGAAATATTGCCTCTAGTGGCAGAAGGTTCAGTCACCAGAGGATTTTCATTTGAAGGATTGGCATCTGCCAAAGAACCAAAGACAAGTTGCGCATGTATTTCTTTTGCAATGTGAGTGTTTCTGACGTGTTCACTGACTAAAAGGCTGGTGGAAGCGGATTTAAAAGTAAAAAAAGGAATAGGATAACGTCCTGAAATTGAACCTTTAGCAAGGCAGCGGAACGGAGCAGTGGAGTGAGAGTAATTTAGTAGTTCTGCTCAGAGATCAGATAGGCACCTTGTGCTGAATGATCTGATTGTGGGAATGAATGATGCGGGAATGGAACAGGAAGTTCTTGATGATTCCAGTATCCAAATATTTACCTATTTCCTGTGCAGTTACTTTTCGAACGTTTGTGTTAATCTCATGCGATTGAGCAACATATGGCGTGAGTAACATATTTGGAGAAAGAAGGCATGACTTTACCGAGTTCATAGTCCAGAGACAACCACCAAGATCTGGCACTGTCCAAGGACGGAGGAGGCTGTGTTTTAATCAGATGAGTTCTGAAGGAGAAGCAGAGAAAGCAATTTTCTTTAACACACCGAGTACCTGATCGTTTGAGTGAAACATACAGATAAAGCAGAGAGTTGGGCGCACATTGCTTAAAGACCATAAGACCATTGGGGCTGGTTTACCACACGGGGGCTAAACAGCTGACTTGTAATACAGAACAAGGCCGGCAGCACGGGTTCAATTCCCGTACCGGGCTCCCAAACAGCCGCCGGAATGTGGCGACTAGGGGCTTTTCACAGTAACTTCATTGAAACCTATTTGTGACAATAAGCGGTTATTATCATCATCATCATAAGACATAGAAGCAGAATTAGGCCACTAGACCCATTAATCATGGCTGATATTTTTCTCATCACCATTTTCCTGCCTAGTCCCCATAACCCCTGATACCCTTTTTAATCAAGAACCTATCTATCTCTGTCTTAACGACACGCAGTGATTTGGCCTCTACAATTGTCTGCGACAAAGTATCCCATAGATTCACCACTCTCTGGCTGAAGAAATTCCTCCTCATCTCTGTTTTAAAGGATCGTCCCTTTAGTCGGAGATTGTGTCCACTGATTCTAGTTTTTCCTACAAGTGGAAACATCCTCTCCATGTCCACTCTATCCAGGCTTCGTAGTATCCTGTAAGTTTCAATAAGATCCTCCCCCCCCCCCCCCCCCCCCCACTCATCCTTCTAAACTCCAACGAGTACAGACCAGGATTCTCAACCGTTTCTCATACGACAAGCTTTTCACTTCAGGAATCCTTCTTGTGAACCTCCTCTGGACCCTTTCCAAGGCCATCACACCTGTCTTTAGATACGGGGCCCAACACTGCCTAAAATACTCCAATTTGAGTCTGACCAGAGCCTTATACAGCCTCAGAAGTACATCCCTGGTCTTCGATTCTAACCCTCTTGGCACGAATGCAGTATTGTATTTGGCTTCCTAACTGCCGACTGAACCTGCACGTTGACCTTGATAGATTCGTGAACAAGGACATCCAAGTCCCTTTGTGTTTCTGGTTTCAGAAGCATTTCCCCATTTAGAAAATATTCTATGTCTAAATTCCTCCTTCCAAACTGCATAACCTCACACGTTTCCACATTGCATTTCATCTGCCACTTCATTGCCCATTCACCTAGCCGTTCCAAATCCATCTGCAGCCCACTTGCTTCCTCAATACTATCGTTGTATCATCTGCACACCTAGCAACAGTGCCTTCAGTTCCTTCTTCCAGATCATTAATGTATATTCTGAAAAGTTGTGATTCCAGCACGGACCCCTGATGCACACCACTAGTCACCGGCTGCCATTCTGAAAAAGACCCCTTTATCCCCACTCTCTGCCTTCTGCCAGTCAGCCAATCCTCTATCCATGCCAATGTCTTTATCTTAACACCATGGGCTCTTAACACTTTGAACAATCTCCCAGGCGGCACCTTGTTAAAGGCCTTCTGAAATCTAAATAAATCACGTCCACTGATTCTCCTTTGCCGCAGTTCCTTGTTACCTCCTCAAAGAGCTCCCACAGATTTGTCAGACATGACCACCCTTTGACAAAGCCGTGCTCATTCCTATTTTACCATGCACTTACAAGTACTCGGTGATCTCATCTTCAACAACAGACTCTAAAATCTTACCAACGACCAAAGTCAGGCCAAACGGCATATAATTTCCCGTCTTCTGCCTCCCATCCTTTTTAAAAACTTTTTAAAATTTAGAGTGCCAAATCCATTTTTTCCAATTGAGGGGCAATTTTAGCGTGTTCAGTCCACCTACCCTGAACATCTTTGTGTTTTGGGGATAACCCCACGTAAACACGGGGAGAATGTGCAAACACCACACGGACAGTGACCCAGAGCCTGCAGAAGAGAAGGTGGAATTGATCCTGTGCAGCACTTCGATCCGCATCTTCCCCCTATCTCCAAGCCTATTTCCTCCCCCCATTTATGCTGCGTTTTATCCAGTGGCATCCTGACCTCTTGTAAAGGTCGCCCATATATTTCACCACATGTGCGTCCTCCTAGTTTGACACGTTTTAGCATCCTGTCCAGTAGGGTGTGTCCGGGTAGCTGGGGTCTCTTTGTGGAGAAACACCCGCTGCTGCAGCTATCGAAGTTCCTTCCCTTTCGGGAGTTAGAACTTCTGGAAATTTCGCCAATCTATCTAATGTAAGTTATGAATTAGTAAGTTAAAAAAATAGAATTTTATTATCGTCAAGTCAAGTATGGGGTCTACTGCAATTTTCCATCACTTCCATAAGTCATCACATACTCGAGATATATATCAGAAACTTCCCGTGATGGTGAGATGAAGCCTTGCTAACAAAGCAGCGTATGGTTGATTGCTGCTCCTTATATTCGATCTGATTTATTTGCATTTTCACCTGGAAACCCAGGGATTGCAGGTTCAACTTTGTAATAGAATGACCACTGCGACGTTACGTTGTAACTAAGAAAATTAGGAGAATTGTTTATCAATGCATGATACCGCTCGTAAAAAGTCTATACCCTAATCATGTGCTTGAGTTCACCTTAAAATCTTAATTGAGAAACATTCAATTATTAGTACTCTTTCAGAATATTTGTAAAGATTTGAGGTGTATTGATGTTAGACTGTGCTGTAATCTGAATATTATTTGCACGTTTTCCCGTTTTCTGCGTGGATCTCCTACGAGTGCTCCTGTTTTTCGCACAGCCCAGAAATGTGCAGATTAACTGGATTAGCCATGATCAATACGCGAGGTTATGATTATAAGGTGGGCGAGTGGGCCGAGGACTCCAGTTCTTTCGCAGGGTGGGTACGAACTCGATGGACTGAATGGTCTCCTTCTGCATTGTCGGGATTCATTGGATATTGACAGCATCTTTGTGCTTGACCTGACATTGCTGACGATGACTTTAATGATCAGCATCATCGGCCTCTCTAGCAATACTACCGGCCATAGGGACATTTGTTTACCTTAACAGTGCTATACAGGACACGTTTTTCGCGTGGTAGCTAGGAGGATAAACAGTTTCATGCTATTTGTTGTTCGGCCTGCCAGGTTTGGGAAAATACATTCAAGAATACCATTCAAAATCTGAAAAAAATTGGATAAACATTTAATGTGCAAAGCTTATGTATGAAGTAAAACATTGTGTGTGTGTATTCGTTATTCCCGTGCACCAGATGAGGTTTCTGTCTTTGACTGGACATTCGTGCTCAGGGGCAACCCATACCGAACTGCTCTGAGGTCGATTAAACCGTCGACCCACTTTTTGTGGTGTTGGCCAGTTCATGTCTGCGTGACTTACAGTTAACAAACTGGTGTGAAGTCCCGAAATCCTCAAGTTTGTTTTTAAAATTATCTTCTCTCCTTTCCATGCCACTTTAGATTGTTGATCAGGCCTATTTCTATCTTTCCCGGATATTGGCAATGCAAGGCGCGTGTCTACTGCTAGAACACGATCCTCAGGCGATGGACTCAGGGAAGTTGTCAGGTCTAAGGCCTTTGGATCAAAGGTTGAACTGAAACCTCAACAGTCCATTTAGAGAGATGTTTGATCATTTTCGGCAGTCAGCTATGAAAGGAGCCAGACAGACACGAAACGTTGACTCTATTTATTTATTCGCAGATTCTATCTGGCCTGCTGAGATTAATTATACAGCATTTTTTGTTGTAAATACAATTGCAAGGTGAGATTCTGCCATATCCCACCCTCAAAACATGCCGCTTGCTAAACAGACAAAGGCGGACCGACAGATTATTACTGTGGGGCAATGAGGGAGGCAGGCATTATCAACAGAAACAACTGAAAATCCCTCACCAACCCGGTAGGCCACTGAACAACACACAAATAAGCTGACTTCACGTCAGACTTCCAGACTCGGCGGAACAACACGAGACCGCAGGTCCCTTTATAAGCCTGTCACTTATTCAAAGAACGCACACTCAGAGAGAAACAGGGCACCCTGTGACCCATCGGGGATACGCGTCACACCGTCATTTGCAAACCAGCACTACCCCCTAAAGTATTTCAGTCCAGCTCTGAGGCCCACTCTCCCAGAGCAGTCTCCATCTCCTCGTCATATATACCATCAGCTCCAAGCAGCAGAGCGATGGAAATCCTCCTTGTTTTCATCCTGTGTGTCGTCTTACCCCGTGAATACGATAAGACTGTCCCATGTTTTGTGAATTTAATCTAAAGCTGCCCGAGTCCATCCCAATTACAGACACTGTCTCGGATTTCATCCCCGTTGTGGTTGGGCTTTGATGGGCCATTAAACTGTCTCTGTTTAATTTCCAGGATGCCTGAGTCAGTCAGTGACACAGAGCCCGGTAGTGGTGACCAGGGAGGAGTGCCAGTCTCTCACCATAAACTGTGTTTTCAATGCTGGTTATCGGGCTTTTTTCAAATTGGGAATTTCTTTCGACAATCTCGGACCGGGACATGTTGGACGCCGATCTGGAGTGGAGGGAGATTTGTTGTCAGGACTCAAAAAGCAAAACAGTCATTTTCGCTGGAAGTTCTGGATGTGAGAGTTGAAGACAGCGCCACCTACTACTGCAACGCTCATCACTGGTACTGCACACATGTTGGATGGAACTGTCACCGTGGAAGGGCCCTGAGCAATTACCGCCACAATTGAAATATATTTTCAAGAGCACGGAGAGTGAATTATCCGGTTGGTCTTATTATTATTGTATTCCAGTGTGATTTTATTTATTTTCGCCATTCAGTTATCTTTCTGGAGGACAACACTCTTTTTTTATGTCAGTTCGGATTGTCCTCAGTTAATATGAAGATCACATCTCCGGGCAATGTTCTTGGGGCGATGTTATAAGGGCCCAAGGCCTCACACAGAATCCTTTGAACCGACAGGTAGCTTGAAACATTGATTATTGTTTATTTATCTAAAACTCCTGAATAATTTTGCAATTCAAACTGTCCAGTGATGATTTTCCGACAGGTTGACGCAAAGGCGGTTCTTGTACTGGTGAGACTGAGAGCCGTGTCACTGTGATACGTTTTGAAAGATGGTGATGCAGATGGATCCGGAACGGTTGTGACGGTCACTCCCGGTAAGTGACTCCAAACCAAACCGTATTACAGACGAGAAAGGTTGGATGTGGAGAACTAGTGATAATGTAATTGGACCAGTAATCCAGAAACCATGCCAATACTCCGGTAACATGGGTTCAGATTTCAGCACATCAACGTGTGGAATTTAAATTCAATAAATAAAACAAATAGAAGTAAAAGCTAGTCTTGGTATGGTGAGCGTGCAACCATTGTCGATTATTGCAAGCCATCTGGTTCAGTAACGCTCTTTATGGAAGGAAATATGTCGTTCTTGTCTGATCTACTCGGTATTGGACGGCAGACACAAAGCAATGTAGTTTACTCTTTAATGACCAATACAATAATGACCTCGCAAGCCATTTAGTTTTATCAAACCGTTGCAAAGTCTAAAGAGTGACATTTGAACAGACCACTCGGTACACCATCTTGCACCCGCTTTGGCATCGGAAATACTATGGCACTAGCAGCTGCATGGGCTTGTCATTGTGTTAACTCTGCTATAAATGCAAGTTGTCTCTTTGGTAACTATGAGGAAGATTTATGCATGAGCTGCTCGCCTTTGCAATATATACACCTCACTCGCCACCTCAGCTGATGAACCTATTGAACACAATTGAAAGAAGCATTGATTGTGGCAGTGACCGAAATGAATCCCAGTCTAGAATTCTATGTAAAGGATTTGGGCTCCTACTTGAGAAAGGATCGACATGCTTTGAAGGAAGTGAGGAAATAATCATCCATCTATTTCCAGAGATAAAAGGATTATCCTCCGAAAGAGAGTATGAAGCGAAAACAGACGTTTAGAGGAATGAGAGTTGATCTCTTTAGAAAATATAACATTTTTATGCGGCTTGTTGGGACAGATTCTGGGTTGCTTCTTCCTCAGGCTGCGAAGTATAACTCGGGGTCAGTTTGAGAATACAGGTTCAAATATTAAAACTGAAAAGAGGAGAATTTTCTTCAGTCAAATTCATTGTTGTGAATTTCTGAATTCCATATCTCAGAAGCGGTGAGTACTCCGTGGTTGACTATATTCAAGGCAGTGTTGGATAGAGTTATAGAACCTAAAGGAATCAAGGGACGTAGAGAAACTACGGGAAAACGTAGTTCAGGCTTGAGATCAGCGGGTTATTTCTGAAAGGCCGAGATGGGTTCAAAGTTAAATGGAAGCCCCTGCCGATTTGTTCGATTCTATGTTGCAATTTATTAAATTTCTGAGGAAAGAGATCAGCAGCAATATACATCTCACAGGAAAAGGTGAAGAAGTTGTGCCACCATTCTCTGCGGACAGAGATCCTTGAGGAGAATTGAGATAAATCTCCAATAATTTGAAGAGTATAATGAGATGGTGGTGGTGCAAATAATTTTCCTGACTGATCCAGGTAAATAGGGCATTATGCAGGGGGGTGGTTTAGCTAAACAGCCAACTGGCTCGTGATACAGAGCAAGGCCAACAGCGTAGTTTCAATTCTCGTACCGACTGATGTTTTGATGTTATTAATAAAGAAGCATTGATTGTGGCAGTGACCGAAATGACGTTTCCCTCGCCTGAGGTGCGGTGATCACGTTAAATCACCACCAGTCAGCTCTCCCCCTCAAAGGGGAAAACGGTCTTTGGTCATCTGGGATTATGGTCTGAGGTGAGGTGGCAAGATGGATACAGAACTGGTTCGGTCACAGAAGGCAAAGGGTAGCAAAGGGGGTTTCTGAATGGAAGGTTGTGACTAGTGGCGTTCCACAGTGCTGGGGCCTCTGTTGTTTGTGGTGTACATAAACAATTTGGAGGACTATGTAGCCAGTCTGATTCGTAAGTTCGCGGATGACACCAAGGTTGGTGGAGTGGCAGATAGTGTTGAGGATTGTCAGAAGATGCAGCAGGACACAGATAGTTTGGCGACTTGGGCAGAGAAATGGCAGGTGGAGTTTAATCCGGACAACTGTGAGGTAATGCATTTTGCTAGGTTGAACATAGAGGGGAAATATACAGTAAGTGGCAAAACTCTTCGGAATATAGAAAGTCAGAGAGATCTGGTCGTGCATGTCCACAGATCTTTGAAGGTGGCAACAGAAGTGGACAAGGTGGTCAAGAAAGCATACAGAATGCTTGCCTTCATTTGTCGGGGCATCGAGTATAACACCTGGCAAGTCATTCTACAGTTGTATAGAAACTTTGTAAGGCCGCACTTGGAATATTGCGCACAACTTTGGTCACCACACTACCAGCAGGATGTGGAGGCTTTGGAGAGGGTGCAGAGGACGTTTACCAGGATGTTGCCTTGTCTGGAAGGTGTTAGCTATGTGGAGAGGCTGAATAGACTTGGACTGTTTTCATTAGAAAGACGTAGGCCGTGGGGTGTCCTGATAGACGTCCACAAGATTATGAGGGGCATGTATAGAGTGGACGGGCAGGCACGCTTTCCCAGCGTGGAGGGGTCAGTCAGCAAGGGGCATAGGCTTATGGTCCGTGTGGTAACATTTAGAGGAGATGTGCGAGGCAGGTTTTTACACAGTGGGTGGTGAGTGCCTGGAACGCGTTGCCAGGGGAGGTTGTGGAAGCAGATACATTAATGACGTTCATAAGGCATCTTTGCAAACACATAGATAGGATGGATATAGAGGGATACGGCACAAGGAAGTGCTGAGGGTTTTAGCAAAGGTTGGTATCATGACTTGTACAGGCTTGGAGGGCCGAAGGGTCTGTTCCTGTTCTGTATTGTTCCTTGTTCTTTATTCTTTTTTCTTTGCCTGCAGAATACTCACAATATAAATCAGTTGGAGTGAATGGCCTCTTTATGCTCTGCCGATTTTGCATAATGTAAAAGTTAGGGAAAAAAAGACCCAGGAGAGAATCAGTTCATGACGGAAAGAATTGTTATTGTCAGAGAGCCCGAAGAGGCAGTTCCCAGTGAGTAACAGGAAAACCCACCGCGGAAACTGAACACACTGAATCCAACCGACACCTGAGAGATTTTGGGACACGTTTGCACCATTGCAAAAAAGGCAACAAGTACAAAGTAAATGTAGAAATAAAATGAAACTTATCGGAAATATTTCACATTGAAGTGATATACGGAAAAATGATGCTAATAGAAGAAAGCTGACAGACCGACAAATAGATGGAAAAGCAGATCGAAACGTCGGAGAGATGTTGAACTGCAATAAATTTGTGGTCATCAAAGTTTAACTTAGGTTAGACCCAATTGGTGCTGATGAATCGCAATAATTTCGCTGTACGGATTGACGCAATACAGTTGGCTTCGTATCAGACAACCGTTTTGGAAACAGATTGCCTGTGAAAGTAACATTTTCCCTCGGTTTGTCTCTCTCCAAGGAAACTGAAAACTAAAATGTAATATACATCATGGAATCGAGTGCGGCAGGATTAAAAGACAGGACCTCGAGGGTTGTAATCTCGGGATTACTCCCTGTGACACGTGCCAGTGAGGCTAGAAATAGGAAGATAGAGCAGATAAACACGTGGCTAAACAACTGGTGTAGGAGGGAGGGTTTCCGTTATCTGGACCACTGGGAGCTCTTCCGGGGCAGGTGTGACCTGTATAAGATGGACGGTTTGCATCTAAACCGGAGAGGCATAAATATCCTGGCCGCGAGGTTTGCTAGTGTCACACGGGAGGGTTTAAACTAGTATGGCAGGGGGGTGGGCACGGGAGCAATAGGTCAGAAGGTGAGAGCATTGAGGGAGAGCTAGGGAATAGGGACAGTGTGGCTCTGAGGCAGAGCAGACGGGGAGAAGTTGCTGAACACAGCGGGTCTGGTGGCCTGAAGTGCATATGTTTTAATGCAAGGAGCATTACAAAGAACAAAGAACAAAGAACAAAGAAATGTACAGCACAGGAACAGGCCCTTCGGCCCTCCAAGCCCGTGCCGACCATACTGCCCGACTAAACTACAATCTTCTACACTTCCTGGGTCCGTATCCTTCTATTCCCATCCTATTCATATATTTGTCAAGGTGCCCCTTAAATGTCCCTATCGTCCCTGCTTCCACTACCTCCTCCGGTAGCGAGTTCCAGGTACCCACTACCCTCTGCGTAAAAAACTTGCCTCGTACATCTACTCTAAACCTTGCCCCTCTCACCTTAAACCTATGCCCCCTAGTAATTGACCCCTCTACCCTGGGGAAAAGCCTCTGACTATCCACTCTGTCTATGCCCCTCATAATTTTGTATACCTCTATCAGGTCGCCCCTCAACCTCCTTCGTTCCAGTGAAAACAAACCGAGTTTATTCAATCGCTCCTCATAGCTTATGCCCTCCATACCAGGCAACATTCTGGTAAATCTCTTCTGCACCCTCTCTAAAGCCTCCACATCCTTCTGGTAGTGTGGCGACCAGAATTGAACACTATACTCCAAGTGTGGCCTAACTAAGGTTCTGTACAGCTGCAACATGACTTGCCAATTCTTATACTCAATGCCCCGGCCAATGAAGGCAAGCATGCCGTATGCCTTCTTGACTACTTTCTCCACCTGTGTAGCCCCTTTCAATGACCTGTGGACCTGTACTCCTAGATCTCTTTGACTTTCAATACTCTTGAGGGTTCTACCATTCACTGTATATTCCCTACCTGCATTAGCCCTTCCAAAATGCATTACCTCACATTTGTCCGGATTAAACTCCATCTGCCATCTCTCCGCCCAAGTCTCCAGACAATCTAAATCCTGCTGTATCCTCAGACAGCCCTCATCGCTATCCGCAATTCCACCAACCTTTGTGTCGTCTGCAAACTTACTAATCAGACCAGTTACATTTTCCTCCAAATCATTTATATATACTACAAACAGCAATGGTCCCAACACTGATCCCTGTGGAACACCACTGGTCACAGCCCTCCAATTAGAAAAGCATCCTTCCATTGCTACCCTCTGCCTTCTATGGCCTAGCCAGTTCTGTATCCACCTTGCCAGTTCACCCCTGATCCCGTGTGACTTCACCTTTTGTACTAGTCTACCATGAGGGACCTTGTCAAAGGCCTTACTGAAGTCCATATAGACAACATCTACTGCCCTACCTGCATCAATCATCTTAGTGACCTCCTCGAAAAACTCTATCAAGTTAGTGAGACACGACCTCCCCTTCACAAAACCGTGCTGCCTCTCACTAATACGTCCATTTGCTTCCAAATGGGAGTAGATCCTGTCTCGAAGAATTCTCTCCAGTAATTTCCCTACCACTGAAGTAAGGCTCACCGGCCTGTAGTTCCCGGGATTATCCTTGCTACCCTTCTTAAACAGAGGAACAACATTGGCTATTCTCCAGTCCTCCGGAACATCCCCTGAAGACAGCGAGGATCCAAAGATTTCTGTCAAGGCCTCAGCAATTTCCTCTCCAGCCTCCTTCAGTATTCTGGGGTAGATCCCATCAGGCCCTGGGGACTTATCTACCTTAATATTTTTTACGGGTAAGGCAGATGAACTTAGAGCTTGGATTACTACTTGGAACTATGATGTTGTTGCCATTACAGAGACCTGGTTGAGGGAAGGGCAGGATTGGCAGCTAAACGTTCCAGGATTTAGATGTTTCAGGCGGGATAGAGGGGGATGTAAAAGGGGAGGCAGAGTTGCGCTACTTGTTCGGGAGAATATCACAGCTATACTGCGAGAGGACACCTCAGAGGGCAGTGAGGCTATATGGGTAGAGATCAGGAATAAGAAGGGTGCAGTCACAATGTTGGGGGTATACTACAGGCCTCCCAACAGCCAGCGGGAGATAGAGGAGCAGATCGGTAGACAGATTTTGGAGAAGAGTAAAAACAACAGGGTTGTGGTGATGGGAGACTTCAACTTCCCCAATATTGACTGGGACTCACTTAGTGCCAGGGGCTTAGATGGGGCGGCGTTTGTAAGGAGCATCCAGGAGGGCTTCTTAAAACAATATGTAAACAGTCCAACTAGGGAAGGGGCGGTACTGGACCTGGTATTGGGGAATGAGCCCGGCCAGGTGGTAGATGTTTCAGTAGGGGAGCATTTCGGTAACAGTGACCACAATTCAGTAAGTTTTAAAGTACTGGTGGACAAGGATAAGAGTGGTCCGAGGATGAATGTGCTAAATTGGGGGAAGGCTAATTATAACAATATTAGGCGGGAACTGAAGAACATAGATTGGGGGCGGATGTTTGAGGGCAAATCAACATCTGACATGTGGGAGGCTTTCAAGTGTCAGTTGAAAGGAATACAGGACCGGCATGTTCCTGTGAGGAAGAAAGATAAATACGGCAATTTTCGGGAACCTTGGATGACGAGTGATATTGTAGGCCTCGTCAAAAAGAAAAAGGAGGCATTTGTCAGGGCTAAAAGGATGGGAACAGACGAAGCCTGTGTGGCATATAAGGAAAGTAGGAAGGAACTTAAGCAAGGAGTCAGGAGGGCTAGAAGGGGTCACGAAAAGTCATTGGCAAATAGGGTTAAGGAAAATCCCAAGGCTTTTTACACTTACATAAAAAGCAAGAGGGTAGCCAGGGAAAGGGTTGGCCCACTGAAGGATAGGCAAGGGAATCTATGTGTGGAGCCAGAGGAAATGGGCGAGATACTAAATGAATACTTTGCATCAGTATTCACCAAAGAGAAGGAATTGGTCGATGTTGAGTCTGGAGGAGGGGGTGTAGATAGCCTGGGTCTCATTGTGATCCAAAAAGACGAGGTGTTGGGTGTCTTAAAAAATATTAAGGTAGATAAGTCCCCAGGGCCTGATGGGATCTACCCCAGAATACTGAAGGAGGCTGGAGAGGAAATTGCTGAGGCCTTGACAGAAATCTTTGGATCCTCGCTGTCTTCAGGGGATGTCCCGGAGGACTGGAGAATAGCCAATGTTGTTCCTCTGTTTAAGAAGGGTAGCAAGGATAATCCCGGGAACTACAGGCCGGTGAGCCTTACTTCAGTGGTAGGGAAATTACTGGAGAGAATTCTTCGAGACAGGATCTACTCCCATTTGGAAGCAAATGGACGTATTAGTGAGAGGCAGCACGGTTTTGTGAAGGGGAGGTCGTGTCTCACTAACTTGATAGAGTTTTTCGAGGAGGTCACTAAGATGATTGATGCAGGTAGGGCAGTAGATGTTCTCTATATGGACTTCAGTAAGGCCTTTGACAAGGTCCCTCATGGTAGACTAGTACAAAAGGTGAAGTCACACGGGATCAGGGGTGAACTGGCAAGGTGGATACAGAACTGGCTAGGCCATAGAAGGCAGAGGGTAGCAATGGAGGGATGCTTTTCTAATTGGAGGGCTGTGACCAGTGGTGTTCCACAGGGATCAGTGCTGGGACCTTTGCTCTTTGTAGTATATATAAATGATTTGGAGGAAAATGTAACTGGTCTGATTAGTAAGTTTGCAGACGACACAAAGGTTGATGGAATTGCGGATAGCGATGAGGACTGTCTGAGGATACAGCAGGATTTAGATTGTCTGGAGACTTGGGCGGAGAGATGGCAGATGGAGTTTAATCCGGACAAATGTGAGGTAATACATTTTGGAAGGGCTAATGCAGGTAGGGAATATACAGTGAATGGTAGAACCCTCAAGAGTATTGAAAGTCAAAGAGATCTAGGAGTACAGGTCCACAGGTCATTGAAAGGGGCTACACAGGTGGAGAAGGTAGTCAAGAAGGCATACGGCATGCTTGCCTTCATTGGCCGGGGCATTGAGTATAAGAATTGGCAAGTCATGTTGCAGCTGTATAGAACCTTAGTTAGGCCACACTTGGAGTATAGTGTTCAATTCTGGTCGCCACACTACCAGAAGGATGTGTAGGCTTTAGAGAGGGTGCAGAAGAGATTTACCAGAATGTTGCCTGGTATGGAGGGCATAAGCTATGAGGAGCGATTGAATAAACTCGGTTTGTTCTCACTGGAACGAAGGAGGTTGAGGGGCGACCTGATAGAGGTATACAAAATTATGAGGGGCATAGACAGAGTGGATAGTCAGAGGCTTTTCCCCAGGGTAGAGGGGTCAATTACTCGGGGGCATAGGTTTAAGGTGAGAGGGGCAAGGTTTAGAGTAGATGTACGAGGCAAGTTTTTTACGCAGAGGTTAGTGGGTGCCTGGAACTCGCTACCGGAGGAGGTAGTGGAAGCAGGGACGATAGGGACATTTAAGGGGCATCTTGACAAATATATGAATAGGATGGGAATAGAAGGATACGGACCCAGGAAGTTTAGAAGATTGTAGTTTAGTCGGGCAGTATGGTCGGCACGGGCTTGGAGGGCCGAAGGGCCTGTTCCTGTGCTGTACATTTCTTTGTTCTTTGTTCTTTGATTACATTCGGCCCTTTGCGTAGATGCTTATCCTCTTTCAATGCAATCAAATTGCTCCAACTAATCCAAAATTTCAAGGTTGCTCTGCATTTTTTACAGGTCCAGCACAGGTTGATTTTCAGTTTGAAAGTTACTCCTAAATGTGATCCCGACACGCTGTCTGCCATTGCATTCCAGATCGGAAGAAATCGTGTGTAAAATAAAATATCACTTATTAACCATTTGAACATATTTTATATTTCGAAAAAGCATAAACTGTTCGAACCGGCTGCAAATTCAGACAAAGACACCAGTGGGATGCACTTCACAAACACCCGGGAACCAGCGGATATACGAACAAATAATGTTTATTTTTATCCTGCAGATTCCAATTCCCTGGGGTCCAAGACCACGCCTTTCCAAACCTCTGCTGCCGGTGACACAGTTACTTTAAACTGGGAATATTCAGGGTTCTGTCAGTACACAGCACACTGGTACCGCCAGTCCCCAGGACAGGCTCTGGAATACCTGCTTCAGAGACACACTTCAGGGGAGGAGAATAAAGAAACCGCTGCCGGGGGAAGAATTTCTGCTTCTGTCGATACTGCCAAGAAAATCAGCCGGTGAAACATCTCTGAGCTTCAACTGAGCGACTCCGCTGTGTATTACGCTGCATTGAGCCGGCACACAGCACAGTGATACAGAGCACGGAGAGAGCTAGCAAAAACCTGAACATGGTGAGGATTACACACAGTGACACAGAGCACGGAGAGAGCTGGACAGAAACCTGAACATGGTGTGGATTACACACACAGTGATACAGAGCACGGAGAGAGCTGTACAGAAACCTAAACATGGTGAGGATTACACACACAGTGATACAGAGCACGGAGAGAGCTGTACAGAAACCCGAACATGGTGTGGATTACACACACAGTGATGCAGAGCACGGAGAGAACTTTAGAAAACCCTGAACATGGTGAGGATTACAGACACAGTGATACAGAGCACGGAGAGAACTTTAGAAAACCCTGAACATGGTGAGGATTACAGACACAGTGATACAGAGCACGGACAGAACTTTAGAAAACACTGAACATGGTGAGGATTACAGACACAGTGATACAGAGCACAGTGATAAGGGGCTGCTTTAGCACAAGGGGCTGCTTTAGCACAGGGCAAAATCGTTGGCTTTGAAAGCAGACCAAGGCAGGCCAACAGCACGATTCAATTCCCGTACCAGCCTCCCCGAACAGGCGCCGGAATGTGGCGTCTAGGGACTTTTCACAGTAACTTCATTTAAAGCCTACTTGTGACAATAAGATATTTTCATTTTCATTTTTCAAAGCATGGAGGGAGCCGCAGAAAGCCCGAATGTGAAAGGTTTACAGTAACATCTTGACAAATGTGAGGTTATCCATTTTGGTAGGAATAACAGCAATAGGGATAATTATTTAAATTATAAAATATTAAAACATGCTGCTGTGCAGAGGGACCTTGCTGTCCTGGTGCCTGTGTCGCAAAATGTTGGTTTACAGGTGATTAAGAAGACGAATGCAGTCTTGTCCTTCGTTGCTGGAGGGATGGAGTTTAAGACTGGGGATGTTATGCTGAACTGTATAAGGTGATAGTGAGGCCAGACCTGGAGTTTTGTGTTCAGTTCTGGTCTCCTTACCTGAGAAAGGACGTCCTGGCGCTAGAGGGTGTGCAGAGGAGATTCATTTGGTTAATCCTAGAGTTGAGGGGGTTGGATTACGAGGAGAGGGTGTGTAGACTGGGACTGTACTCGTTTGAATTTGGAAGGATGCGGGGGGGGGCGGGGGGGGGGGTGGGGAATCGTATGGAAACATATAAAATTAAGAAGGAATAGGTGGGATAGATTCGGTGGGGGGGGGGGGGGGGGTGCTGTTCCCACTGGCGGGTGAAAGCAGAACGAGAGAGCATAGGCTCAAAATAAGAAGAAGTAGAACATAAAAGAACATAGAACATAAAAAAAGTACAGCACAGTACAGGCCCTTCAGCCCACGATGTTGTCCCGACCATTTACCCCAATCTAAGATCAACGTAACCTACTACCCCTTCAATTTACGGCTGTCCATGTGCCTGTCTAAGGGTCGCTTAAATGTCCCTCATGACTCTGACTCCACCAGCTCTGCTGGCAGTACATTCCACACACACCACTCTCTGTGTAAAGAACCTACCTCTGACATCTTCCCTATACTATCCTCCAATCACCTTAAAATTATGTCCCCTCATGACAGCCATTTCCACCCTGGGGAAAAGTCTCTGGCTATCCACTCTATCCATGCCTCTCATTACCTTGTACACCTCTATCAAGCCACCTCTCTTCCTTCTTCCCTCCAGTGAGTAAAGCCCTAGCTCCCTCAACTTTTCTTCATAAGACATGCCCTCCAGTCCAGGCAGCATCCTGGTAAATCTCCTCTGTATCCTCTCCAAAGCAGCCACATCATTCCTATAATGAGGCGACCAGAACTGGACACAATATTCCAAGTGTGATTTAACTCGAGTTTTATTAAGCTGCAGCAGAACTTCGCTGCTCTTAAACTCAATCCCCTTGTTAATGAAAACCAACACACCATACGCCTTCTTAACAACCCTATCAACCTGGGTGGCAACTTTGAGGGATCTGTGTACGAGGACCCAAAGATCCCTCTGTTCCTCCACACGTCCAAGAATCCTGCCTTTACCCTGTATTCAGCATTCAAATTCGACCTTCCAAAATGAATCACTTCACGTTTATCAAGGTTGAACTCCATCTGCCACTTCTCAGCCCAGCTCTGCATCCTGTCAATGTCCTATTGTAACCTGAAACAACCCTCAACATTATCTACAACTCCACTAACCTTGGTATCACCGGTAAACTTCTCACCCACCCGTCCACTTCCTCATCCAAGTTATTAATAAGAACTACAAAGAGCTGAGGCCCCAGAACAGATCCTTGCGTGACATTGGTCACCGATCTCCAGGCAGAATAATTTCCATCCACTAACACTCACTGGCTTCTTTCGGCCAGCCAATAATGTATCCAGACAGCCAAATTTCCCTGTATCCCATGCCCCCTAACTTTCTGAATGAGCTTACCATGGGGAACCTTATCAAATGCCTTTGTGAAATCCATATACACCACATCCAGTGCCCGACCTTCATCAATGTGTCTCGTCACATCCTCAAAGAATTCAATGAGGTTTGTGAGGCATGAGCTGCCCCTCACAAAGCCTTACTGACTATCTTTAATCAAACTGTTTTTTCTAAATAATCATAAATCCTATCTCTCAGAATCCTTTCCAATAATTTGCTCACCACAGACGTAAGACTGATGGGTCTGTAATTCCCAGGGATTTCCCTATTCCCTTTCTTGAATAGTGGAACAACATTTGCCTCTCTCCAGTCATCCGGTACTACTCCAGTGAAAAGTCAGGGCGCAAAGATTATCGCCAACGGCGCAGCAATCTCCTCCCTCGCTTCCCGTAGTAACCTTGGGTATATCCCGTCAGGCCCAGGGGACCTATCTATCCTGATGCTTTTCAAAATTTCCAACACATCCTTCTTCTTAATATCAACCTGTTAGAGTCTATTAACCTGCTTCACTTTGTTCACATGGGCAACAAGGTCCCTCTCTCTTGAATACTGAGGCAAAGTATTCATTTAGGCCGCCCCCATCTCTTCCGACTCTAGGCACAAGTTCCCTCCACTATCCGTGAACGGCCCTATTCTCACTCTGATCATCCTCTTATTTCTCACATAAGTGTCGAACGCCTTGGGGTTTTCCCTAATCGTTCCCACCAGGGCTTTTTCATGCCCCCTTCTATCTCTCCTCAGTCCATTTTTGCTTTCATGCCTGGCTACCTTCTAACCCTCTAGAGCCGAGTCAGATACTTGTTTCCTCAAACTTACATAAGCTTGCTCCTGACTAGAAACTCCACTTATCTTGTCATCCAAGGCCCCTTCACCTTACCATTCCTTCCTCGTCTCAGTGGGACAACACTACCCAGCACTCGCAGCTAGTGCTCCTTAAACAATCCCCACATTACTGTTGTGCATTTCCCCAAGAACAATTGTTCCCACTCTATGCTCCTCAGCTCTTGTCTAATAGAAGTATAATCTCCCCTCACCCAATTAAATACCTTCCCATACTGTGTGTTCCTATCCCTCTCCATGTCTATGTTAAAGGTCAAGGAGTTGTGGTAACAGTCACCGAAATGCTCTCCCACCGAGACATCTGACACCTGGCCTGGTTCGTTGCCGAGCACAAAGTCCAATATGCCCTCCCCCTCGTCGGCCTATCTACATACTGAGTCAGGAATCCTTCCTGTACACACTTGATAAAATCTGCTCCATCCAAACCATTTGCACTAAGGAGGTTCCAGTCAATATTAGGGAAGTTGAAGTCACCCATGACAACAACTCTGTTACTTCTGCATTTTTCCAAGATCTGCCACCCAATCTGTCCCTCTATCTCTCTGCTGCTATTGGGTGAAAGTGGATTTAGGACGGAGGTTAGGAGGAACCTCTTCACTCAAAGGGCCATGAATCGATGGAATTCCCTGCCCAATTAAGCAGTTGAGGATCCATCATCAAATGTTTTTAAGATAAAGATAGTTTTTTGAAGAATAAAGGAGTAAAGGGTTATGGTGTTCGGGCGGGAAAGTGGAGCTGAGTTCACAAAAGGTCAGCCATGCTCTCATTGAATGGCGGAGCAGGCTCGAAAGGTCAGATGTCCTCCTCCTGCTCATACTTCTAATGTTCTTATGTTCTAATGTTTAACAGTGATACAGAGCACGGGGACAGTCTAAGGTCTTCGCCATTTCGGGGATTGGAGACAGGTGACAGGAACAGACAAGCACTCCCACACATAGACACAACGAAAATGCATTGAATCTTGACGAATGTATTTATAATTAACTTTGCATATTTAGAGCAGAAAACAAATTTGTTACACTCGTCAAGTTTTCACATTTCTTTTTGTTCATTGGAACTGTCAATATGCTTCTCTCTGTCCTCACAAAATAATTAAATCACTTAAAGTTTAAACTGCATGAAAGAACAAAGGGACCTGAACTATTTGGGCAAAATTCGTTGACTGTAGCTGTTCAAGTGATTATTAAAACATACGGTTTGGTGGGCTTCAGAACACATGTGCATGATATAAAAGAGAGGAATTGCTGGTGACCGTTGATAAACAACTGGTCTCCCTGAAATGGAAAATTGGGCGCGGTTCCGGAAATCGCACTTCAGGTTCTGTATTAACTCTTTAGAACGTGTACCCAGACGTTGGCGAGGAGTCTTCGAAACATATGTAGCGTAGACAAAATAGGAGCAGGGAGAGGTCATTCGACTCTTCAATCGCGCTCTGCCATTCATTATAATCATGGCTGATCATCCAACTCAATAGCCTAATCCCAGTTCCCCCCATATCTTTTGATCCCCTTCACCCTAAGTGCTATATCTAACTGCTTCTTGAAAACATACAATGTTTTGGACTCAACTACTGCCTATGGTAACGAATTCCACAGGCTCACCACTCTCTGTGTGAAGGCATTTCTCCTCGTCTCTGTCCTAAATTATCTACACCGTATCCTCAGACTGTGACCCCTGGTTCTGGACACACCCACCATCGAGAACATCCATATGCCCTGTCCTGTTAGAATTTTACAAGTTTCTATGAGATGCCAACGCATTCATCTGAACTCCAGCGAATACAAGTCTAACCAATTCAATCTATCCTCGTATGTCAGTCCTGCCATCCCAGGAATCAGTCTGGTAAACCTTCGCTGCACTCCCTCCATAGATAGAACACCCTTCCTCAGATAAGGAGACCAAAACTGCACACAATATTCCAGGTATGGCCTTGCCATAGCCCTGTATAATTGCAGCAAGTTATCCCTGCTCCTGTACTCGAATCCTTCGTCATGAAGGCCAGCAGAACATTTGGCTTCTTTACCACCTTCTGTACCTGCATGGTTACCTTCAGTGACCAGGTATTTTTGCATGTTCCCCTCTCCTAATTTATGTCCAACCAGACAATAGTCTGTCTTTTCTTTTCTACCAAAGTGCATAATGTCGCATTTATTCATATTATACTGTCATTTCATTTGCCCACTCACTCAACTTGTCGAAATTACACTGAAAGATATCTGCATCTTCTTCACCCTCCCACCCAACTTGATGCCATCTGCAAATTTGGAGATTTAACATTTTGTTCCCTCATCTAAATCGTCAACATATATTGTGAATAGCTGGGGTCGTAGCACCGATCACAGGTACCCCACTGGTCACTGCCTGTCAATTTGAAACCACCCGTTAATTCCTTCTGTTTGTTTCCTATCTGCCAACCAGTTTTCTATCCATCTCGCTGCCCGCAATTTTTTGCTGTTTAGCTTTACACGCATTCAATTAATAGTCTTCTTGCCCATTTGGACGGGAGATGTCGGAGCTTACAAAATCACAGAAACATGGCCCACTATACGTCATAGAAATACGTCTGCCATTTTCCTTCAATGTTAGATAGCAATGTCCTGCCAGCTTGTGAGGTTCATGGTAACTGCCTGTGTCTCCCATTTATTCGGGGTCAGGAGATCACGGCGTATCTACAGACTGCGCTCAGCATTAGAACACCCAGTTTTCAAACCCTGTTAATCTTGATCCAGACCTTAAAGGAAGGGGTTAGGTCAGGACATTAGAAGAGGCCTGCATAACTCGAGCTGTTTATATTTAGAATTTGAGGGGAGCTAAGGTTGTTTGGAATACGATTGAGAAGAAAACGATATTGTAAATATATTTATTCGGGGTGATGACTGAATATCAAATGTTTATTTTCGCTAAATATAAATGATTTCATACAAATTATTTCATGTAAAGCGGAATCAGTGTTTTTCAAGGATTACATGTCATTACATGTTAATAAGACCATAAGACATAGGAGCGGAAGTAAGGCCATTCGGCCCATCGAGTCCACTCCACCATTCAATCATGGCTGATTTCAACTCCATTTACCCGCTCTCTCTCCATAGCCCTTAATTCCTCGAGAAACAACAATACAGATAATCTCGATTTTGATTATCCATGTATCGGTATAGACCAAAGCGTAAGGTTTAGGATGCAATTATAATCAGTAAATGGAGGAGCAATAATATAGACAGAGCCCGTTGTATTAATATCGGACCCAGGGTCCAAAAATCAATACTTAGCGCATTCAAACCTACAGAGATACAGTGTAATGCAATAATGTTGATCCAGAATGATAGAGTGCAATGCAATAATGTTGATCCGGCTATGCATTAACAGTGAAACAGCCAATTATAATAATGAAGCGGTCTAGGATACATACAAAAATATCCTTAGATTTTCTGAAGTGATTCAGTCTCAATTTAGTCTCCCACGTGAGACACATTGTGCTGTTTCATGGCGTCAAACTCATGGCGTTTCATGGTGTAAATTCAAGTTCTGATAAGAGTTTGTATGGTCAGTATAGTCGTTGGGGCGTGCCGGATAATTTATATTATGTGTGTTTAATTTGGGTTACTTGGAAGCCGATATCTTGCATGTAAGTCTAACTTCCATTATGCGAGCACATTCGACAGCACGTGACTGTGACAGTCATTCTGATTGTTTCCTGCTCTAATGTCACTGAGCTAAGCTGGCTTCGGTCTCGTGGTTATAATATTTCTTTGTTGTCTGACAAAAATGACCATTCGACGTGAGTAAGCGGTCATATATTTGCCCAATTATTATCATTCAGGAATATACTGGGCTGCCCAACACACAAAGACTGGTTGTCATCTTCCTGGGGTCTCCCAAAATTCTAACTCCTCCAAATATGAAAATGAAAATAACTGCTGAAACTGTTTGTTCACGCAACTGTAAATAATTTTAGATACTAATTGCCTCCCTGTAGATTTCAGACTGTATAAAGGCGGACTTTTTGACTTTCTCATAAAGAATCTGTGTGACTGACTGCAGAATGCACGGCCAAATAACTGGTGTAGTTTATGCCATTTATTACCCAATTCTTGCTGCCATTGGAGTTCCGGGTAAGTCGCTGCACTAACTCATTGACTTGACGAATCACTGTTTTATGAAGTTACTTCAACCCATTGTAACTAACAGCATGATATAATCGTCCCCACGTGTTTTTAAACCTTATTTGAGAAAAGGAAGCTTAGATCATCCTTATTAAATTATGTCTTCATTGTTAAAAGCTCGACCTTAATCATTAATTTCTGACACATCAGTGGATCTGGGACTATTCCTTGCCATATCGAGGCTCGGCTGCCAATGTCAGTTGCCTGGATAAAATTAATAATATTTGGTCACCTTTTCGAAATCAATAGTACCTGATCTACAGGTATGTAACTTAAGAATGTAACCTTTAGGTAGATTTTGAATTCGTATTAAGTCTCAATCAAGCAGTAGCAAATTATTACCATGTAATACAATTGATGAATTGCGATAGCATTGCTTTGAGGTGAACTACATTTCTGGGGGGATGCGGAACGAGCTGCAGATTCACTGTCAGCTATTTCATCCTTTCGCTTAAAATGAAGATTCACCTGGTTAAAAAAGATGGGGGATTGAAATTGTTATTGCGTTGTAATGTTCACTGGCGTCCAGTTTTGCACTTGATCTGCTTTTCTGTCGCATTGATATCACAGGAGAAGAAAACCGGACCGAGCGTAAAACAAGCTAATTTATTCGCCATTTCCCTGAAACATTCGTCCAGCTACTGCATTACTAGACTAGTGACACAGCCACTTCATTCATCTTCCCTGTGCGGTTGCGAGTACTCTTACTGTGCTCTTCAATAACTGCTTTACAAACCCATTGTTGAGGTTGAGCAAAGGATATTACAGACGAATCATAGATATTTGGTGGGAATCATGTAATGTTCGGTGAAGGGGAGATTGCGGTCATGTTCCTGGATTAATTATCCAGAGATACGAGATCAAAACGCAGAATTTAATTTAAATTCAGATAATAAATAAATCTGGAATGAACTGATATTATCATTAATGATGGTTTTGAAACTATCAGTGACTGCAGAAAGTTCACCAGGTTCCATAACGTCCTTTATTGAAGAACATCAACACTGGCAGATACATAATTCCAGATTCACAGTGATATAATTGAACATTAACAATTCTCTGAAATGACTCATGAAACCACTCAGTCGGTATGTCGTGGCTCACGAATAGCCTTTCAATGGTTAGAATCGATGGACAATAAATACAATAAATGATGGTTCTTCTAAGACGTCAAATCAATTGAATGAACAACTTAAAATGATCTGCCGTTTTATAAAAAGGTCATTTTTAAAGGATGTGGCCGTCGCTAGCTAGGCCAGCAATTTTTTCCCATCCTTAATTGCTCTTGAGAATGTGGTGGTAGTGATCTGCCTTCTTGAGCACTGCAGTCCCTGTAGTGTAGACACACCTAATGTGCTGTTAGGGAGGATGTTCCACGATTTTTATCCAGCGACAGTGAAGGGACGGGAATATATTTCCAAGTCAGGATGGTGAGTGAATTGTAGGAGAACCTCACAGTGGTAGGTATCTGCTGTTTTTCTCCTTCTCGATGGTAGCAGTCGTGGGTTTCGAAGGTGTGTTGCTGAAGGAAAGTTACTGAGTTCCTGCAATGAATCTTCTAAATTGTACACACTGATGCTACGATGCATCCGTTGTGAATGGAATTAATGTCGGTGGAATGGGTGTCAATCAAGTGGACTGATTTGTCCTGGATGATATTGAGCTTACTGAGCATTATTGGAGCTGCACTATTCTAAGCAAGTATTCCATTCCGTTCCTGGCTTGTGCCTTGTAGATGGTGGGCAGGTTTGGCGCAGGGCGAATGGCGGGGGGTGGGGGGGGGGGGGGGTGGCAAAGAGATTGCTGTCAAAGGGTGAGGTAATCACCGTAGGATTCCGAGCCTTTAACCTGCGCACGTCAACATAAGGCAGAGTGCAGCATGCAGCAGGTTGCGCCTGTTGTTCCATTCAATAAACTCGTGACTGATATTCATAGAACATAGAATATTACAGCGCAGTACAGGCCCTTCGGCCCTCGAAGTTGCGCCGACCTGTGAAACCACTCTAAAGCCCATCTACACTATTCCCTTATCGTCCATGTGTCTATCCAATTACCATTTGAATGCCCTTAGTGTTGGCGAGTCCACTACGGTTGCAGGCAGGGCATTCCACGCCCTTACTACTCTCTGAGTAAAGAACCTACCTCTGACATCTGTCCTATATCTATCTCCCCTCAATTTAAAGCTATGTCCCCTCGTGCTAGACATCACCATCTGAGGAAAAAGGCTCTCACTGTCCACCCTGTCCAATCCTCTGATCATCTTGGATGCCTCAATTAAGTCACCTCTTAACCTTCTTCTCTCTAACAAAAACATCCTCAAGTCCCTCAGCCTTCCCTCATAAGACCTTCCCTCCATATCAGGCAACATTCTGGTACATCTTCTTTGCACCCTTTCCAATGCTTCCACATTCTTCCTATAATGCGGCGACCAGAATTGCACGCAATTCTCCAAATGCGGCCGCACCAGAGTTTTGTACAGCTGCAACATGACCTCATGGCTCCGAATCTCAATCCCTCTACCAAGAAAAGCTAACAAACCTTACGCCTTCTTAACAACCCTCTCAACCTGGGTGGCAACTTTCAGGGATCTATGTACATGGACACCGAGATCTCTCTGCTCATCCACACTGCCAAGAATCTTATCATTAGCACAGTACTCTGTCGTCCTGTTATTCCTTCCAAAATGAATCACCTCACACCTTTCTGCATTAAACTCCATTTGCCACCTCTCAGCCCAGCGCTGCAGCTTATTTATGTGCCTCTGTAACTTGTAACATCCTTCCGCACTGCCCACAACTCCACCTTCAGTGTCATCTGCAAGTTTACTCACCCATCCTTCTACGCCCTCCTCCAGGTCAATTATAAAAATGACAAACAGCAGTAGCCCCAAAATAGATCCTTGTGGTACACCACTAGTAACGGGACTCCAGTCTGAACATTTCCCATCAACCACCACCCTTTGTCTTCTTCCAGCTAGCCAATTTCTGATCCAAACTGCTAAATAACCCTGAATCCCATGCCTCCGTATTTTCTGCAGTAGCCTACCGTGGGGAACCTTATCAAACGCTTTACTGAAATCCATATACACCACACCAACTGCTTTACCCTCATCCACCTGTTTGGTCACCTTCTCAAAGAACTCAATAAGGTTTGTGAGGCACGACCTACCCTTCACAAAACAGTGTTGACTATCTCTAATCAAATCATTACTTTCCAGATGATTATCCATCCTATCTCTTAAAAACCTTTCGAAGATATTGCACACAACAGAAGTAAGGCTCACTGGTCTATAGTTACCGGGATTGTATCTACTCCCCTTCTTGAACAAGGGGACAATATTTGCCATCCTCCAGTCTTCTGGCACTTTTCCTGCAGACAAAGATGACTTAAAGATCAAAGCCAAAGGCTCAGCAATCTCTTCCCTAGCTTCCCAGAGAATCCTAGGATAAAACCCATCCGCCCAGGGGACTTATCTATTTTCACACTTTCCAGAAATGCTAACACCTCCTCCTTATGAGCCACAAGCCTTTCTATTCTAGTAGCCCGAATCTCAGTATTCTCCTCGACAACATTGCCTTTTTCCTGTATGAATACTGACGAAAAACATTCCTTTAGTACCTCTCCTATGTCCTCGGACTCCAAGCACAACTTCCCACGACTGCCCTTGACTGGCCCTACTCTTACTCTAGTCGCTCGTTTATTCCTGACATGACTTTAGGGTTATCCTTGATCCTACCTGCCAAAGACTTCTCATGTCCCCTCCTGGCTCTTCTTAGCTCTCTCTTTAGGTCCTTTCTATCTAACTTGTAACTCTCGAGCGCCCTAACTGAACCTTCATGTCTCATCTTTACATAAGCCTCCTTCTTCCTCTTGACAAGTGTTTCGACTGCTTTAGTAAACCACGGCTCCCTTGCTCGACCACTTCCTCCCTGCCTGACAGGTACATACTTATCAAGGACACGCAGTAGCTGTTCCTTGAAGAAGCTCCACATTTCCATTGTGCCCATCCCCTGCAGTTTTCCTCTCCATCCGATGCATCCTAAGTCTTGCCTCATCGCATCATAATTGCCTTTGCCCCAGATATAACTCTTGCCCTGCGGTATATACCTATCCCTTTCCATCACTAAAGTAAGCGTAATCGAACTGTGGTCACTATCACCAAAGTGCTGACCTACCTCCAAATCTAACACCTGTCCTGGTTCATTATCCAGTACCAAATCGAATATGGCCTCGCCTCTCGTTGGCCTATCTACATACTGTATCAGGAAACCCTCCTGCACACATTGGACAAAAACGGACCCATCTAAAGTACTCGAACTATAGCTTTTCCAGTCAATATTTGGAAAGTTAAAGTCCCCCATAACAACTACCCTGTTGCTTTCGCTCCTACCCAGAATCATCTGTGCAATCCTTTCCTCTACATCTCTGGAACTTTTCGGAGGCCTATAGAAAATCCTAACAGGGTGACCTCTCCTTTCCTGTTTCTAACCTCAGCCCATACTACCTCAAAAGGCGAGTCCTCATCAAACGTCCTTTCTGCCACCGTAATACTGTCCTTGACTAACAATGCCACCCCCTCCCCCTCTTTTACCTCCTTTCCTCAGCTTACTGAAATATCTAAACCCCGGCACCTGCAACAACCATTCCTGTCCCTGCTCTATCCATGTCTCCAAAATGGCCATATCATCGAAGCCCCAGGTACCAACCCATGCCGCAAGTTCACCCACGTTCTTCTGGATGCTCCTGGCAGTGAAGAAGACACACTTTAAACCACCTTCCTGCCTGCCGGTACACTCCTGCAACATTGAAACCTTACTCCTGACCTCACTACTCTCAACCTCCTGTATACTGGAGCTACAATTCAGGTTCCCAAGCCCAATGGATTAAATTCCATTTTGCCCGCACCATATATGACTTGGTTCTCTCAGCCAGCAATACGTATATTTAACAATAAAGAGGTCCAGAGCCATCTTGGCAGAGAATTCTAAAACAACACATCCATTTTTGTGAATAGATTCGTGCTCGTCTCAGTCCGAAATAATCTTTCCTTTTTCTTAAAATAGTTCCCTATGAATCCAGAATTTGCGGCCATGACCTCTCTCTATAGATCCTGTGACGACCTTTGAGAATGTTATTTGTTTCAACGAGATTGCCTCTTCGACATTTGAGACAATAAACCGAATATCTTTCGCCTCCGTCGTAGAACAAAGAACATCATTTCTCATCAGAATGGAAACTAGCTTCCAAGCCAGCGGTTTTGGAGACGCGGACCATTCGATGTTTCTTCAGTTGTATTAAACTGACACATCCGATTTGTTTAGAATATTTCCTTATATACTTTTTTAAAACAGAATTTGCAGTGCATTTACTGCCATTTGGCTCATCAAGTCTGCATCTTCTCTTGGCAAGAGCAGCCTACTTAAGCCCAAGCCTTTACCCGATCCCCGTAACACAGTAACCCCACCTAACCTTTTTGGACAGTAAGGGGCAAATTAGGCAACAAGACCAATCCACCTAACCTGCACATGTTTGAACTGTGGGAGGAAACCGGAGCACCCAGAGGAAACCCACGCAGACACGGGGAGAACGTGTAAACTTCACAAGGGAGTCACCCGAGGCCGAAATTGAACCTGGGACACTGGAGCTGTGATGCAGCAGTGCTAAACATTGTGCTACCGTGCCTCCCTTGTGTTATCGTGCCGCCCTCATCTTATTTTACATTTTAAAAATACAAATGTAACTAATATGTCAGCTGTGTTAACAGGCTTTTCCCGTTTACCTGATACATGATCCAAAACTGGAATGCCAACGTGACCTTCAGATCTTTAATCGTTTGGTCCTTCGCTATGAAATGGCCGCCTTGAATCGCATTTACTCTCTTCCTCAATCAGCCTCTGCAATGCTTTTCTTAAACTTACCTGCTTGTCCAATTATCCGACATCTGACACAATACCCTCTCATGTAGTGAGGTGTCACATTTTGCTGTCTCAATCTTCTCTGAAACGGCTTGAGACACCATTAGCTTTAAAGATGTTGCATAAATTTAGGATGCCCTTGCAGCTGTTTTTGAAACAGAATTGACATTGAAAATCCAAGAATAACTGAATTAGGTGTCCTCCATAACGAAGATGAACTGGAAAAAGTCAGAATTATGCCGTGTGCATGGTTAGAATATGTTTAATAACTTTACAATTTTAATTTTCTTGTATCTCTCAGTTAACTTGGTGGCGATTGTGGTCCTCTCCAGGGGAAGGTGTGGTCTCTCCAAATGCATCACTCGGTATCTGGTGTCTATGGCAGTGACCGATCTCCTAGTCGTTGTCACCGCTGTCATATTCAATCGGATTATTGGCATTTATTTTCCAGTTAGCTTTATGTCATTGACTCCGTCATGCACTCTGAGTACCGTGATAATCTATGCGGCCACAGAGAGTTCTGTCTGGTTAACCGTAGCTTTCACCTTTGATCGTTATATAGCCATTTGTTCCCAGAAACTGAAGACAAACTATTGCACCGAGAAAACAGCAGCTGTGGTGATAGGAACCGTTTGTTTGTTGAGCTGTTTCAAAAGCGTTCCCTGGTACTTTATGTATGAACCACTCTATCTAATGAACAATGTGCCGTGGTTTTGTGACATAAAAGCAAGCTTCTACACCTCACTTGCATGGACAGCCTATGATTGGTTTGCACGTGTGTTAAATCCAGGTCTGCCCTTCCTCCTGATTTTGCTAATCAATGCTTTGACCGTCAGGCACATTCTGGGGGCCAATAGATCCCGCCGGAGACTCCGGGCTAACAGCAGTGGAGAGAATCAGAGTGATCCAGAGATGCTGAACAGGAGGAAGTCTATTGTCTTACTCTTCGCCATCTCCGGAAGCTTCGTTCTGTTATGGATGACGTATGTTGTCGATTTCCTGTACGTGAAAATTACAAATGAACCTTATTTCGGAGGATCCAATTTCAATGACCCCAGATTTATTCGCCAAGAAAGTGGAAACATGCTTCAGCTGCTGAGCTGTTGCACCAACACGTGCATTTATGCAGTGACGCAGAGAAAATTCAGAGAAGAGTTGAAGAATGCGGCAAAATATCTTGCGAATCTCATAGTAAACGTAGTCAAGTAGCAAAGCCAAAGGTGTTGGTTTAAATTATAAATCAAAATATATCTTGTAGTCCCAGAATTTGTGCTCTTGAATTATGGGGTGAAATTGGTCTTCGGCAGCCATTAGGAACCTGCCTCCAGTTTTCCCTTCTCTCCACTAACTTGCCAAGTTACGAAAATTGAACCAGATGTAGAGTAGACGGCTGGGTCCTAATTACCAGGTTTGTGTGGCCAGGCCTTTCAATTCTGTCTCAACCCTTCTTCAGAGATTTTCCCTTCGGAACATAAGAAATGTGAGATTCTGCTTTGCCATTTAGTGCGATCGGGACTGAACTTCCAGATGGAATCCACGATTCTGCTCTGTCCCTTTTTTCTTCAAGTCACACAGTGCCTCAAAATCCATCAATATCAACCTTGAATATGACGGATAACGGTACAACCAAAGCCAAATGACATTGGGAAATCCAAATTTTGTAACTGTGTGAATGCAGCGATTTTTCATAATTCTAGCCTCAATCCCTTCTCCAGAAAATCCAATCTTTACTTTAACACCATTTAGACGGAGAAACAGCTTCTCAATAAGAATGCTGTTAGGTTCCAAGAGATTTAATAACATTTCAATTAGAACGTTTCCCATGCTCTGAATCTAGAGCTATCGACCCATTCCAGGGAATCTTCAGCCGGTCTCTCGCCAGGCTTTCTCCTCCGGATACAAAAAGATAGTATTAGTGTCCTGGTAGATTTTCATACATTAGAGGTTGTAAGTGAAATATTAAAATAAAGAAGTAGAATATATTATTTGACGATTTACCCTTAATGAACCATTGAACAATTTAAGCAAAGATGCTGATACCTGTGAGAAATCAATTCGCACATCAATTAAATCCACAGGCCTGTATGCTTCAATGGATGCCTTTGTCTGTGTATTTGCATTGTGTACCTTGTGTTGCCTTGTTACGTATTTTCTTTTCATGTACTCAATGATTTGTTTGAGTTGCACGCAGAAAAATATTTTTCACAGTTCCTCTGTACACGTAGCAATAAACAAATCCAATCCAATGCCTACACGAAGAAACGGACCATGTCAAACCCCTCAGGATCTTCAACATTTAAGTCAACTCGCTTCTTACTCTTCTAAACACTCACACATTCTGTCCATAACGCACATCTGATTTGAGTTCACATTTCAATCACAAAATACTGGACAACCTCAGCAGGTCTGACAGCGTCTCTGTAGAGAGAAGGGAGCTAACGTTTCGAGTCTGGATGACTCTGTGTCAAAGCTTTGAGCAGCAACTTTAGCAGCATCGGAAAATTTGGAAATTTCAATCAATGCATAACATGGAATTTGTATAATACAAAACAGTAGTCCCAGTACTGAACTTTAGGAAACATTGTTTACCACCAATAACAAGGTTACCTTGACTTTTGTCCCTAAGACAAACGGGGGAGAAAGTGAAATTGTCCAAATTACTGGTGTGAACGGAAAATCAGAATAACTTGGAGAGAGACTGCAGACTACACGACCAAGGAAGAAGGTTATCTCGGATTGCAACGGAACCTTGATCAATTGGCTGGTGGGCCGATGAATGACAGATGGTGTTTAATTTAGTTGAATATGAGGTAGATCGAATCGAGGCAGGAGTTACTCACGCAGAGGTAGGGAGTTGGGGAGAGCTATAGAACGAATAAATCTAGGAGTACAGGTTCATAGCTCATTGAAAGTGGAGTCACGGAGGTCAGGGTGGTGAAGAAGGCATGATTAGCTTCATTGGTCAGAACACTGAATTCAGGAGTTGGGACATCTTGTTGAAATTTGCAGGATAATAGTAAGGCCACATTTGGATCATCGTGTACAGTATGGTCACTCTATTATAGACAGGATATTATTAACTGGTTTAGCACAGTGGGCTAAATAGCTGACTTGTAATGCAGAACAAGGCAGCAGCGCGGGTTCAAATCCCGTACCAGCCTCCCCGAACAGGCGCCGGAATGTGGCGACTAGGGGCTTTTCACAGTAACTTCATTGAAGCCTACTTGTGACAATAAGTGATTATTATTATTACCTAGAAAGTGCAGAAAAGATTTACTCGGATGCTACCGGGACTTTGATGGTTTGAGTTATAAGTAGAGGTTGGATAGAGTGGGTCTTTTTCTCCCTGGAGCGTAGGTGGCTTTTGGATGATCTTAAAGGGGTCTGTAAAATAATGAGGGGCATAGACAAGGTAGATAGGCAATATCTTTCCCCAAAAGTAGGGGAGTCTAAAACTAGAGGTCATAGGTTTAATGTGTGAGGGAAGAAATGCAAAAGCGTCCAGAGGGGCACTTTTTTCACACACAGCGTGGTGAATGTCTGGAACGAGATTCCACAGGCGGGTACACGTTGGTTTGGCAGAATGGTAGCACAGTGGTTAGCACTGTTGCTTCACAGCGCCAGGGACCCCGTTTCGATTCTCTCTTGGATGACTGTCTGTGCGGAATCTCCACATTATCCCTGTGACAGGGTTGATTTCCTCCGAATGCTCCGGTTACCTCCACATGTCCCGAAAGACGTGCTTGTTAGGTGAATTGGACATTCTGAAATCTCCCTCAGTGCAACTGAACGGGCGCTGGAGTTTGGCGACTGGGGTATTTTCAAAGTAACTTGATTCTGGTGTATCATGTGAGAGTACCTTTAAGGAATGGGTGTTTAGGAAATGTACCTTTAAGAAATGGGTGTTTATCAGTGATGTCAGAATGTGGGTGGAGCTGGGCTGTCTGTCAGCTTTTTACTTTCGTTTTAGGCTGTTTGCTGCAGGGTGTGTTTTAGTTTCGTTTTCAGAGCTGGATAGCTGCAGTCACAGCCAGAAGGTGTATGAGTCTCTCGCTCTGTAATGTAAAGACTGTAAATCGACCCTTTGGTGATTTAAAACTAATAACTGCTCTCAGTATTGACTTTAACCTGATGTGCTTCTGTTTAACGGTTTTTAAAAAAGTCTTATGGATGTTAAAAGGACAGCTGAAGGATTAACAAAGAACAAAGAACAAAGAAATGTACAGCACAGGAACAGGCCCTTCGGCCCTCCAATCCCGTGCCGACCATACTGCCCGACTAAACTACAATCTTCTACACTTCCTGGGTCCGTATCCTTCTATTCCCATCCTATTCATATATTTGTCAAGATGCCCCTTAAATGTCCCTATCGTCCCTGCTTCCACTACCTCCTCCGGTAGTGAGTTCCAGGCACCCACTACCCTCTGCGTAAAAAACTTGCCTCGTACATCTACTCTAAACCTTGCCCCTCTCACCTTAAACCTATGCCCCCTAGTAATTGACCCCTCTACCCTGGGGAAAAGCCTCTGACTATCCACTCTGTCTATGCCCCTCATAATTTTGTATACCTCTATCAGGTCGCCCCTCAACCTCCTTCGTTCCAGTGAGAACAAACCGAGTTTATTCAATCGCTCCTCATAGCTTATGCCCTCCATACAAGGCAACATTCTGGTAAATCTCTTCTGCACCCTCTCTAAAGCCTCCACATCCTTCTGGTAGTGTGGCGACCAGAATTGAACACTATACTCCAAGTGTGGCCTAACTAAGGTTCTATACAGCTGCAACATGACTTGCCAATTCTTATACTCAATGCCCGGCCAATGAAGGCAAGCATGCCGTATGCCTTCTTGACTACCTTCTCCACCTGTGTTGCCCCTTTCAATGACCTGTGGACCTGTACTCCTAGATCTCTTTGACTTTCAATACTCTTGAGGGTTCTACCATTCACTGTATATTCCCTACCTGCATTAGCCCTTCCAAAATGCATTACCTCACATTTACTTAGTGTTGTATTATTTGGGGGTTATATTTGAATTGATGGTTGCAAAGATGTTCATTGTATGTTTTTAAAAGGTTAACTTGAGTTCATAAACATTGTTTATAGAATAAACATTGTTTTGCTTTTAAAAATGCTTTTCCATTTCTGCTGTACCACACCTGCAGAGTGGGCCGTGTGCTCCCCATACCACAATCTATTAAAAGTTGTGGGTCAGGTGAACTCCATGATACAGTTTGGGGTTCTCTAAATCCTGGCCCATAAGAAGTGTTAATATAAGCCTGCTTGTGACAACAATAAAAGATATTATTGGTAAGGTGGATATAACGGGACATGGGATGGGCCAAATGCAGGTAATTGGGAGCAGCTTAGTTGTAAAAACTGGGTAGCATGGACATGTTGGGCCGAATGGCCTGGTTCCATGCTGTAAACATCTATGACTCTGTCTACGTCCTGGACATGAATTATATGCTAGCATTACGTTATGTTGGCAAATAATCACCCCAGGGATCCTCTCGCCCTGCACTATCCCCTCTGATACCACCCCCCTGAACTCACTGCAAATCACTCCAGGGATCCTCTCTTGCTGCTCCATTCCCTCTGATACAATTCCCCTGAACTCACTGAGCATCACCCGAGAGACTCTCTCTCCTTGCTCCATGCCTCTGAAACCTCGAACCCACACAGTCAGCATCACCCCGGGGATTCCTTCTGTGACAATATGTATATGAAGATGTGAAATCGAGGTCGTCAGTGTTCGAAGCATATTTACAATATTATCAATAACGAAAAGAAAGAAAGACAATAGTTGAGTGTAATGACACGACTTTATTCACTCAGTATCCGAAACGTGGATTTCTGCTGTCCCGGTTGGTCAATCGTCCAATAAACAGTTATTAAAGCACGCAGGGTGAGGGAATGTCCCTGTTTAAACTATAAAACATATTGTCATTGTTAGCATTCTTCGAGAGTGTCCCATCATCCTCTCTTCACCCTCTCCTCTTATTTCAATGTCATTTCAAAGACCCAAGATGTGACTTGTCCTCATCTTTTGCCTGATCATTGCAATTGTGATCTCAATCATAAGGGAAAGGAAAAGGAATGGGAAAATGTCAGCAGAGCAATGACATGAGCTCAGCAAACCATAGACAGATCCCGCAAATGGACTATATCCTGCCAATCACCATTAATAATAATATGAGACAATAGTGTGAAACTAGAGCAACTTGAAA